>NC_056624.2:56406702-56725164 GCF_002870075.4 Lactuca sativa
TATTAACAAATCACAAATAACCTTATTCAAAAGTCCATCCTATCAAGTTGCATTGGTGAAGGCAACCCAAAAGGACCATGCTACTCTCAAGTCAAGTACATAATAATTATAGTTATGGGCTTAGACACCTTATCTAATAGTCTCCCACTTGGATAAGTCTAATAACTATAACTGCAAGTACGACTCTAAATCGACTAGCAATCGTTGATCTTAAAAGCGGATGTCGAACTCTGACCCAGTCAGTGACGCGTCCTTTAGATAAGGGATCATATAATCCTCTATTCTTCAAGATATCAACAAGACAAATACATGGAACAATGTGATACTTATTGTCCAACAGTTTGTTTCGCGGTTTCCGATTTCTTTGATAGAGAACTTAATTAAACACATCAATTTAGTCCCGACCGGGCCCAACACATAAGTCAAAACAAAATCAGCGAGGGCCCAAGATATCGCTTTTAATCCTCCAAGAATTAAAAGGAACATATAAAATTTGATAATATATGCTTGTACTAACTATTTGTTAAATCATACACAACAGTGTGTTTTATAACATCAAGTTACTAATGCGTTTTCGCACTATCAATGTACAACCAACTCATATATCTAGGTTTGAAGACTTATATGATATTATCATCTCACGATCACTCGACATAAATTCCTTGAAGTGATTCAAGTGAGCATAGGTTTAATCCAATACTCAGACCTTATGCGCACTCATGAATGTTGTAGCAAACTTTTGCTATGTCTAATACACTTCAGAAAATCTACAAGCCAAATTCATGATAGTTTTGCCTCAATACCTACTTCCAACATATGATCGACCAGATAATTTGAATAATAAATTTATGCAGGAAGTCAAAACATGCAAAGTGAAACACAAGAATAATTGAATCCCATATGGTCTCAAAACTTATGAATATAAGTAAAACACTTTTTATTTAATCACCATATTCATTACACATTATTCATTGTATAAAATTTCGATTTATCAACTTAATACTTGAATTAAAACAATAGTTATTCCATGCTCCAAGCGTGCATACTATGTTTGTCTATGGTCCTTAGTTAGTGAAATAGATCAAGTGAACACATCTTCAATGAAACTCATTTTACAATTCCAAATCCTTACTGTAAATGTAAGAAAACCAAATTCTTGCCATTCACTATAATCTGTTAGATTCTAAACTTTTATGCAATGATCCTCGAGTAATGATTATGCACAAAAGTCACAGATATTTGGCAACATACATTACAAATTATTCCAATGGAGAGCAATTCCATGGAAACAAAGTCTGACATTCAAATTACATTCCTTTGAACATCCTTCTTGCATTAAATTTTCTAATCTTACACAGATTTAAAGAATAACTTCCACTTATGGAAACATTTCCATATTCTCATTTTGACTATCACTTATGAACAAGAGTTACCTCTTCTCATAGTATGCCAACATGGTCCTCCCAAAATTTAGACTATACTTTCAACTGTCCATAACCAACCAATCTTTGGTAAACCTCAGATTGTCCTTGACAGTTGCTTAACCATTTTAGTCATATCCAATTCTGGCCCTCTTAATTCCCTAGGCATTTGTAAAATTCAGAACACGTAGATATTATAGCATATGCAATCGATCCTATACCTAAATCATATGGTATACGATTCATAATGTCTCACATAAAGATATGATACTTTACCAGTCTGTTGCTATAATATTTCCATATATAGAATTTCCTTATGTTGAATCTTTTCAACATAAAATTCATATATATTTTTGACTAAACTTGATTAAAATCTGAATCTAAGCTTTTAGAATTGAAATAAAGTATGAATTTCTCTCCCTTAATTATAGCAAAACAACTTTTCAAACCCTACATCTTTGTGATTTGAAACTTTTGTTTTCTATTATTAACATTGCTAACTTGCAAAACTTACCATAATAATTATGCTCCCACTAGCATAATAATTATTATCTTACTAGCATAACATTTATGCTCCCTCTAGCTTTGGTATGAACCTAGAAATCAGCTGGACTTCTAGAAATAAATACTTATTGACTTCCATACCAAGGTTTAGATTTCTGACATGATATGCTTTGATAAGACTTTATCTAGGCTTCTTAAAGTCATACACATTTCCTTAGATAGCTCACATGTGTGTAAACAATTTTAGAAATTACAACAATAAGTCTCAAATGTTTAGACCTTTTCCACTTCTCACAATTCAAACTATGAAGAGGGATGCCGTAATCATAATCGAATTTGAGAATGCAAATACCACAATTTCTATCTTCTTAAGATCTACTTGGTGAAAGCGTTTCCTCACAATCATTTTCATGAAGCAGGGAGAAACCTTATAACACTTAGATTTTATGGTGTATGTGTTCCTATCCATGTGAATTTGTCATAATCATAATCAAAAGATAAGATTAGTGACAAATCCAAACTCATATGGACTGAACATGTTTAATCTTAATTTCTTGCCACCTGGTAGCTCAAGGGCCTACCATTTCTTCCAAGTTGTTCAACAGCTCACCCTTATAGACCAATGTACTTCCATTGATTAAGGTGCTTTGACATATTCATTTAAATGATAACTCATAGAACTCACTTGCATAGTAAACTTTAATTGGAATGGGCAGAGAAACAAGAATATCTCAACACGATAGGTTACCAACCTCAAGTCGTGAGCTAGTGATTATCAATAGGTTTACACTTGATTAGTTCTTGAACCTTTTCAAGATCTTTAAGACTCCCATTGACCTCTTGACATAGAAGTTTCTCTTTGTCAAGAAAAACAAATATTCAAGAGTCAGTGTGGTTTCTTATCAAGACAAACACTTCACACAATTGATCTTAGTTGGTCTTTGTTTTATCCAAAACATCACAACTTACCAATGTCAAATGTACAAGAGTAGAAAACATTTCACTCTACATTTGATAAGTGTTATAAACCTTTCTTAAGATTATGTCACTCAAGGCTCGATCATGGAGAATGACATTAAGACTCGATTTGGAATGAAGTATGATTCACCTTTTTTTTTATTTAACCATTTCAACGATTCATGATTCCTCTTCTTAGCCATACAAGTGCACTAAGGTGTCCTTAGAGTATCAATTGTGATATGGTCTTTCATAATCATTAACATGATCATCAAACACAATACTAAAGTACTCACCCTTCTTTTCAGATTGGAGAAACTTTTATCTTTCTGCCTAATTGGATTCTTCTTATTTGTTCTGCTATACATTGAAACTTTTCGAATGGTTCAGAATTATACTTATTTTTGTAAGTATAACCATATTTACTAAACTTTAGTAAATCATAACGAATAGTCTTCTTGTTCTTTGCGGTGGACCTGACCAGAGCACAACCAAGTGTACCCGATCCCCTAGTCCTTCACTTGACTCACATATACATGTGAATAAGGATTTAGTCTTAATTTCCCAAAGATGAAGGTTCTCATTCATCACACAATACAAGTTGCATGATTCGAAGTTTCTATCCAACTGAAACTTGGGTGATGAGAATCTTTCCTTATTTGGTAAATTTCGACACTACCACAAATGAAAGAATCAAATCCATATTGAACATTGCTGGAACATACATAAACATCAATTTTCACAAATGCCATTATACGGAGATATAAAATAAAACAAAAATGAAAATTTTCTTTATTTATAAAATGCGGAAAACTTTTCTTTACAATGCAATTCCAAATGAAAACTATGTTTCTAAATATTTCTAAGCAATCTAACATAACTCTTAAGCAGCAGCTCAAACATTCGATCATCAAATCATGTGATCGATATCCATCTCTTCACGATCAGACTCAATTTGCTCTTCCTTTAAGCTTCCTTTGATCCTACAAAAAATCAAATTGTAATCTTATCACATCATGTATTAAGAATCAACAAATAGGAACTTAATAGAGTTAAATAGCGAACATACATAAAGTAGAACCATACATACTAATTAAAGTTCTCAGGTAGCCAGGGCAGCTTCACTTCCAATGTCCCTTTCCTTGGCAACAGAAACAAATAGGCTCATTTGGAATGGCACATGGAACAATCTCTGAATTGGCCTTTCTCTTATGATGAAAACTTTTAACCTTGACCAATTCCTTTCCTTCAGGAGAAGGAATCATTTCTGAGCTATCCATGTCAGCTTGGGTGGTAGATCTTCCATTCAGGTTTACTTTACCAGTGCACCAAATCATTTTTGATTCAGCAACAATTAGCAAATAGGTAAGATCAATAAGGGTCATGTCGTGATCTGCCACATAGTAGTCTTTAACAAACTCACTATATGACTTGGGAAGTGACTGAAGAACCAAGTCAATAGCCAAATTCCTTGGGAACATGACATCCAACATTCCCAGCCTGTCAATATGCAGCTTCATGTCTAAAACATGAGCACATACAGACTTTCTATCTTCATGTTTGCTTGCCAATAAGGCTTGGGTGACCTTGAACTTTTCAAGTCTTCGAACATGTGGTTCAGGGAGAATAATTGGAGGAGGTGAAGGAAGTGAGGTATATTTCCATCTCCACGATCCAATCGTGGGACATCATCTTCATAAGATTTGGGAACACGATAGTTATCTGGACTAGACATCTACAAGGGAGAAATTCAAGTTAGTTGATTTAAGTCCTTAATATAAAACCCAAAATGAAATATCAAGGCTAGGACCTAACACAATATTTTAAAATTTGGAAGAGGGGTGTCGTAATCCAATTGTAAAATATTTGAAGGTAGGTAAATGACAATATACCAATTTCCACCATGAAAAACGAAAAATATTATTAACTTTTAAATGGATTGAAATTCCTATATTCTTTGAGATTCATTGAACTTTTCAATGAAATGTTTAAATCTCGATTGTGCCCTTCAGGTTTGTGACTGGTATGTCGAGGATCACAAACAAGGTGTGAATAACCATGCAAACACGCTTGGTACTCTTAATGTCACAGATCACCTAATCAATGTGCCGGCTAACCACACACGCTCCATTGATCTATGATTAACATCAAGCTAGCCTTTTCCACACACTGTCATACCCAGCTTAGTGTGTCGGTTAACCACACAAGCTCCACTAACGAGTTAACAAGGTGAAAATTGCAATTTCATGGGTTAGCACCAAATTCACATTTTTCCTAAGTAACTAAGATTCGAAATTTATAAGTGTTTAGTTAATTCTTATTTTCATTATACTTTTAATAAGAATTAGTGTTATATCCTATCCATTCAGCTAACAACCATCCATCAGTGAAGGAAGTGGTGGGTGAGAGTGGATACCCATTAAATGACCATTTTATAGGCAGTAACCTTACACCCCCCCCCCCCCCCTTATAGACCGACTTTATGAATGATGCCTACTAACGGTAAGACTGACTTGTCTTATACATATATATAAATATTAACTTTTAATATTAGAATAGTATAAGGGTTGAATTTTTACTTTAAAATTCTAGTGTTTGGAACTAAAGTACTCATAAGTGTGACTTCACAAATTCTAAAACTTGAGGGCAAGTTTTGAAACTCTTCAAAACTTTTCAATTCCATAAGTTATGAGTTTAATAACTTTTAAAGAAAAAACTTTTCATTTTCCATAACTTGACGACAAGTTATGGGATTCATTAAAGGCATTTAGATCAAAATTTAAATTATCAAAATAATCTATGATCTAGTTAAACTCAAAAGTCAAGATAATCCATATCAACAATTTGCAAGAGATTAGCCTAATCATATAAACTAATACAAATCTTAAAATTTTGACAATTATCTTTTATTTGGATGAGGCTAATTATTTTCATCACATAGAAAATGAAATTTTATTATCAAGAAAACCATTCATAGTTAATTATCCAAATCCAAATTATACCAAGAAAACCAAAATCTGCCATCAGTTCAAAGTTATCGTAGGAATGGAGTGGTTGATCCCTAATGGTGTAATGATTAACTGCGAGAATCAGTTAGTTCAGTTCAAAACCCAAGTGGCAGAGAACTAGTTATCTATGGTAAGGGTGCTTAGTAGGGACCAGCTCTCTATTGAGCTACAACAGCTAGGAGGTGCCTTCAGCAGGGTTGTTCTGTTTTTGTGGCTTATGTAGTGGTTACCAGAGAGGAAGGGAAGAGGATGCTTTTTGATGTACCAATCGTTCGAGAGTATTTCGATGTGTTCCCGAAGGACTTTTCTGGGGTGACTCTAGAGAGACAGGTTTAGTTTCATATTGATTTGGTTCCTGGGACAGCTCTAATAGGCAAGGCACCTTATTGGTTAACACCAATACATATGCAGGAGTTGTATACACAGTTGCAGGATCTACTAGACAAAGGGTTTATCGGGCCGAGTAGTTCACCCTGGGGAGCACCGATATTGTTTGTTAAGAAGAAAGATGGTTCCCACAGGATATGCATCGACTACCAGGAGCTGAATAAGTTAACAGTGAAGAACCATTATCTGCTTCCGAAGATTGATAATTTGTTCGACCAGTTATAGGGTGTGTCTTGGTTCTCCAAAATTGATCTGAATTTGACCTACCATTAAATGAGGTTTCAGGATGAGGATGTTAGAAGACAACCTTCAAAACTCGTTATGGTCATTATGAGTTTGTGGTGATGCCTTTTGGGCTCACCAATGCACTAAAGACATTCATGGAACTTATGAAAAGGGTTTGTAGGTTGATGCTAGATCAGTCACTAATAATTTTTATTAATGATATCTTGCTCTATTCTAATACTAAAGAGTAGCATGAGGATGACTTGCGAGAGGTTCTACAGACTTTGAGGATGGAGAGGTGTTAACGTATCCCTCCATGAATTCGTTAAATATTACAGAATTGCTATCTTTAGGATAACCTAGTTAATGGTCGCAACCCGGCCTAGTGCTAGATCTAGGTCGTTGCCCTCATGGTCTCGTATTATGACCTTGGTGCTTGGCGCTCTCACGTCTAAGTCCAATCCTTAATGATAATCTACGATATATAATAAGACAAAGTACGGTTGGTTATTTCACAGAGTGACAAGTATAGTGCTTAGGGCGCTCTCCTCTATTTCTAATGCACCAATAACAGGCAACCACTAGTGGTGCACAATCCACCAATGGGATTCCTCCGCATTCTCCCGGCCCAAACGTGACATATGATATTGTTGGGATCATGTGTAGAGATCAATAGGTATAAAAGGATCCATTCTTCTCCAGAAGAAGGGATCGGCTCATTATTCTCTAAAAACACTCAAATACTATACTCCCACATACATTCTAACTATACTGTTGGAACTTCGTCCTTAGACCATCTCCCGGATGTCGACTGATGTTCTTTCTCCATTGCTATGATTACAAGGATCTACTCCACCAACACCATCAAGAAACTACATGAAATCCCAAGCACTTGACACAATATTTTGCGTAATTCGGGCGTGTACTCAATGTTACACAACCTTGATACAATACTACATGTCAGAAATGACAGGAAAAGGACCTACAGTGTCCGGTTGAGGAAAAACAAGTCCACTCAGATCCAAGTTGTTGCTTGACAGCACACAAGCTGTTGGGTTTTAGTTCAAAAATGGTTTTAAAAAATTTAATAATATGGCAACGGAAGACATTAATTTTTAAGTTACATAAAATTTTTATACCCACCAAGGATCTTCTTGCAAGTTATTGAAAGATTAAAACACCAACCAAAGAAGAGGTGAAGAAATAACAACCTTTTTAGTTCTTTGGGTCCTCTTGGGAGGCTTGGAAGTTGATGAAGAATGTGGAACCTTTGAGACACCAACAATGACTCGACTTGATGTAACTTCAAGTATTCTTAACTAATTAAGATAGAATAAGAGGGAGAGGAGGAACTTTTGGCCATATGCCTCAAGGAAGGAATGAACACTCTTGCCAAATGCAGACCCTCATATTTATATGCAAAAAGTGAAGGTATCAACCATTAGTCCTTAGCACTTTAAGCAAACTTGTCCTCGTTGTCATAAGTATGTCTCCCGTGCCTTTAAAGCATGATTAAACAAGTCATACACTTCTTCTTTTTATGCAAAACTTGAAAATTGCATAAAGAAGAGGAAAGTTGGTTTAAATTTTATAAACTCAAGGTTTATAAAATATAAACTTTGTCTTTTGAGTAAAAGACAAAAGGTTTTAAACTAGTCCAAAAAAGTTGTTCATGACTTATTAATTCATACCATATAAAATAATATAATGTTACTTGCTAAGGAAAATTATTATTTCCATGAAACAAATAATTTCCAATTTAATTATCTGATTATTATTGAATATTTATTAAAATCAATTTCTAATAAATAATCAATTGTATCAAATTGTTGTTAGTGTGACCCATTAGTATCATATGTTATTTAGCAATATCACTTTAATATGACTCTTGAGCATACTAGATCTTTCAATCTCCCACTTGCGTAAGACTCATATTAGACTGATGTAGACAATGGTGAACGTCTAGAAACATTTCACTGTCCTTAAGACCATATGACTGTTTGTGCCATTCTATCAACACCCAATTCCCAAAAAGTTCAAAGCTACAATTGGTGTATAAGGTAAGTTTATCATTTATCCTTTGTTACAGACATCATGTTGAACATGAGATTCAGATCGCGATGAATCTCAGTAGTTGTTCAAATTTTGATAAGGCGCCTTAGATGTCTAACTCTCAACACATAAGAGGAAGAAATCTCATCTTGACTACATAAGCCTCTTGCATAGTTCACACCATACCTGAAAATGGCTTTTATAACTTGCATTTGACCATTATCAAAGCATAGTACTCCCAATACTTAAGTCCCGTTATGTATCTTAGGTGTTAAGGATACAAAGATAGTACCATTTAATCAAGTATCATTCATGATAGCAATCCATCAGATGATCTTGATGCGGATCAGTTCAATACTAGTTCTCTAACAATTACCTATGAAACTTGGTTACAACCACTTGCCTACTTTCATCTGGTGAATGTCAACCAATCCAATTTATATTAGTCTAAATTTATAATTCCTCCACAATTATATCCGACTATGAACTTCTAGAATAATAACATTATTCATGGATTAAACATGTTAAAATAGAGAACAACAAGTATTAATGTGACGACTATATGCCAATATATCATAACATTTTCTAATAGTTTTTATAATGTTCCAATATCTAAATACTAAATCCAAATCAAAAATCCATTTCTAGAATAATAAAGTCTTATAGCTGAAGTGTGTCCATTCATACTTAGCTTAAAAGAATGACTTTATTAATGGATCAATCAAAATTTAATTTGTGTGAATTCTGTGAATACTATCAACTCCGTACTTAACTTTACTCTAAGTATACTTAAATATCTTGGAGGTATGATTAGTGTTCTTTCGTGACATAGAGTCTCTTAGCTTGATTAAGTATACTCTTGAAGTCACAAAGATTTCTATGTGATCCTCGAATGGCAAAAATCAACATAGTTTTTCAATGATCTCATTCATCCAATCATATTTGAATTTAACTTCTAATGTGGTGTATTCTTATTTAGTACTAGATTGTGTCATTATGTATTGCTTGGATCTCATTCCAACAAAAACCTACCCTTCATTACATAATGAAGTCAAAATTCATTTATAATTCACAATTATATATATATATATATATATATATATATATATATATATATATACACACACACACACACATATATATATATATATATATATATATATATATATATATGTGTGTGTGTGTGTGTGTGTGTGTGTTTAGAGATTAACATCATATGTAGCTCTTTCCATAAAGATCCTTTCTAAACTGATTGTCTCATATACATTCTCTTAGTTCTTCTAAAATACTCTTAGAATGTTTTTTTAGTCATCCGGTAACTTAACCATGTATTCAATTAGTATCCTATGACATGCTTACAGCATGATCAAATACCATGTCCTATACATAATATGGCGTAAATCATAAATTTATTTGCCAAGAAAATAGGATATAAATCATTTCATTTAGTTCAAGCCTATGAGCTATGTACTTTTGAGGCTGGCTCAAATGGTGCCATATGACAATGCCAAGAACTATCCAAAAGAATCTTGTGTCTTGATCCATTTAAAGATATTGCCAATATATGTATAAGGACATGAAACTTTTAACATTCCTTTTATCTATCCCTTATAGATTTTACATCCCAAGAATGTATCTTCTTCTTCCTAAGTCTTTCATTTTAGAAACTCTTTCCGAGTCAAGTTGAAAAAGACCTTGCTTAGTCAAAATGTGATTTCAAATGATTAAGTATGTCTCATCCATACAAGATTAGGATTTTCACTATGCTCCCACTAGTTCTTAGTAAACACACATGTTCTATTCATTTTAATATAAAAACATACCTTGTGGTTTTATATTGAATTGATGGTTGCAACACTGAGATGTTTGCTTTATTTCCACAACTGGATCTCAAGCACTACACATTTTGTTAGGATAACTTGGAAAAAGAAAACCTCCATGCTAATCTATATAGATATCTTCCAGTAGATGTATATTAAGAAGTCATATTAAGAATATGAATTTATAGAAAATAATATCCTCGTTGATCTAATCATAGCTACATGTGAAAAAGGTTTGATCACATTCAATGTCATGCGTATGATGAGGACCATAGTCAATGACATGAGTATGATAAAAATCCTTTTACTACAAGTCTTTCTTTAAATGTATATGGTTATCCATGTAATTTATTCTTTCTAGAAGAATCATTTACTCCTTCTAGCCTTGCTATAGGGATAAATTTTAAATAATCCCATACTTGATTCTCATACATGGATTTCATCTCATGTTTATGACTCTAAGTCATTTATCAGATTTGAGATCTGACATAGCATCTTCGTATTTGATGGATTTTCCAGAAACCATCAATAAAAGCTCATCAATGAGAGATTCCGCACTTCTCAAGTCATATATGAATGCTACCATTAATGCGAACAAATTGTGTTTGTGAATAGCTATTATTCAAGTTTAACAATCCTTGTTAGAACTAGTACCAATTATTACTACCTAAGGTTATGGTTCTTGTGCTGCTTCAAGTTCCATGTACCTCCCACTTGCTTTATCATTAAAATTTTGCTTTCTACTAACTTAGCTTTCACAAGAATAAGAGAACCTATTCTTGGTGGGTTTTCATATAATAATATAAGCCATATTTAGAGTACTATACAAATATGTATTTAGTAGATCTTGGGTTTAGAAGCTTTAGTCCAATATCGGCTTCAAATCCACAAAACATTAAGTAATATGAGGGACCCTTTCCATACTAAGTCTTATATAGTGTTTAATCTACTTACCAGTTGGTATTTGTATTCAAGATACAATTAATAGTGATTGAAGTATTATCCCAAAAAGATTGATGGAGGATATTTCCACCAATTAGAAGGTAAATCATACCAAGTAAGATTTAATTCATCCTTTATTATCATTAAGGCCTTAGATGGTTCTTACCAATTTGTATCTCAACTTTTCAAATCTTCAAAAAAGATTTCATAATTATGTTTTACCACGTAAAATATAATTAAAACTGCTATACTTGTTAACAAATTTGATTTGGTATCTCGTGATTAATCTCAAAAATTCATTAGAAAGGAAGTCATACACCAAAGTGTATAGTTCCTTAATTATTTTCTCTACACCTTAGTGAAAATATCATTAGAAATCCTTTACATATAGATAAGGTTCACATATGTCAAATAAACTACATTATTTACCTTCACAGATCCCTTTCTTGAAATTGGAATATGTGAATGCTATTTATATAATAAAGATAGAAATGTCAAAGATAAGTATGATTTAAAACAACTTTAAGTCAAAAGTTCTTGCATATAGAACTTAATTTTATTTATAAATATGTTGATATTTACTTTACAGTTCTATTAAGACATCTAGTCTCATAAATAAAAATTAATAATTTTAGAATATAAATATTATCGTTATGAAAAAAGATTAAGTAAATTATCAAACATTCGAATAAAATAACCGATACATAAATTTAGACATGCTAAATTAAAACGTATTTTGTTCCAAAACAAATATTGTTTTACATTACAAGTAATTTATGTTCTAAGCATAAATAATAAACTAAACTCCTAGAGTGTAGTTCCAACATGATTGTGCTCAACTTGGTTACTCTTCAATAAATATTTGCAAGCCATTTACAACTATTAGGTTAACATTTAAATACCAAGTTCCTAAGTGTTATATGAAAAGTATGAGTTCTATCTAGTAGATATAAGAAGTACTAGTCTCTTTTAGACTTTCTTTCCAAATAAGAGGAGTAAATCCTGTTCCAGTGTCCAGTTTCTTCTCAAAAGAAAAAGGATCCATCTATGTTGGCTTTAGTAGATTTCTTGGGCTTAGAGGTGTTCATTACATAAAACATGGACCTCCTGGATCACACAAGGTGATTCTTTTATCCTTGCATTATTCCAATGTTTAAACTAACTTTAAATAAAATATTAATGTATTTATTGGAATATTGCTTGACTTGTTCTATCATATATATATATATATATATATATATATATATATATATATATATATATGTGTGTGTGTGTGTGCGTGTGTTTAATTTATCCAAGACTTCCTAGAAGTCATGAATAATTACTCCTAGCCTGATGTTAGAAACATATTAAGCATCACGGTGATGCCTTTACTAGGTATCATGTTCAGGTTTAATTGCTCAAAGCAAATAGTTTAGGACTACGACCCTTAAGTATATACAATTTCATATCTCTCATGAGATTGTCTCTTAAGACATGAACCTATTCATTGAAGTTGTATCTATTGAATGTTACTGTTTCATTTAGTTATTAAAGCAAATGACAATTCATGATAATGAGAATGGATTACTTAACTACAAAAAACTTAACAAAATTCATTAAGTATTTTCAATATTTAATCTTCAATAATTAATAGCCTTTTAGTTTCCAAAAACATTAATTATCAAATTCTAGGATCCAAAAAAATAAATGGTTAGGTATCATTTATCCCATCTATTTGAATTCAACTCGGAAGATATCGATTATCAGTTATAGCTCACTATATAATTCCTAGATTTGTGGGATCGCTAATAACAAATTTAATTAGAGATGTTTGATCCCATCTATGCCTCGGAACTCTCTTTCTTAGGTATCATTTATCACAAAAGATTTCCGATCAAATTGTCCAATTTGAGAAACTTGTGTAATCGACCTATAACTTGGTTATAGAAATTACGAATACACCCTGGTCATCAAAAGATAACATTAAGCGGTTATCTATCATTTATCCTACTAGTACATACAAGAGGCGTGTGAGTGTTCTTCAAAAGGATTGCATAGATTTGAGGTTAGTTAAAAGGGTCTTTATATGTTTTATAATTCTAGTTTAAAAACATATGATATCATGCTTATTACATGCATATAATAAACCATGGTATCAATTTTCAAAAGAAAATCACTTTTAAAGGTTCTATATAAAACGCTAGTTTTCATATAATTTGGCGCAATTCAATTTTAATAACCGGTATTAAGTTTGAATGCATTTGAACCTTGTATATCTTTATTCCTTTTATTACTTATATATATGAAGTTTGTATAAGTTACAAAAATCACCATCTTAAAACTTATAATGGAGTATTTCAAAATTTGTCATTATTAACGATTTTATAAAACTAGGTTTTATTGAAAGATTAAAACCCCACCAAATAAGAGGTGAAGAAATAATAACCTTTGTAGTTCATTGGGTCCTCTTGGGAGGCTTGGAAGTTAGTGAAGAATGCGGAACCTTTGAGACACCAACAATGACTCAACTTGATGTAGATTCTACTCCAAAACTCTAAAACCCTTAAGCTTTAAGTTCATAACCAATATGAACTTAAAGAAGGCTTGAAGATGCAAGTAACTTCAAGTGTTCTTAACTAATTAAGAGAGAATAAGAGGGAGAGGAGGAACTTTTGTCCATATGCCTCAAGGAAGGAATGAACACTCTTGCCAAATGCAGGCCTTCATATTTATATGCAAAAAGTGAAGGTATCAACCATTAGTCCTTAGCACTTTAAGCAAACTTGTCCCCGTTGTCATAAGCATGTCTCCCATGCCTTTAAAGCATGATTAAACAAGCCATACACTTCTTCTTTTTATGCAAAACTTGAAAATTGCATAATGAAGAGGAAAGTTGGTTTAAATTTTATAAACTCAAGGTTTATAAAATATAAACTTTGTCTTTTGAGTAAAAGACAAAAGGTTTTAAAATAGTCCAAAAAAGTTGTTCGTGACTTATTAATTCATACCATATAAAATAATATAATTTTACTTGCTAACGAAAATTATTATTTCCATGAAAAAATAATTTCCAATTTAATTATCTGAGTATTATTGAATATTTATTAAAATCAACATCTCATGAATAATCAATTGTATCAAGTTGTTGTTAGTGTGACCCAATAGTATCATATGTTATTTAGCAATATCACTTTAATATGACTCTTGAGCACCGAAAAGCCAACAGCGCAAGCGCTAGGCTTCATTGTGGAAACCACATCAGCAGCAATAGCCACCTTATGGCGACCATCACCCATCACAACAGAGCATTTGGTTACAACCAAAACTACAGTGCCACAGATAAGGACAAAACAACAGTCACAACCACTGATTTCTTAGCCACAATCGCTATTGCAGCAGGCGGGGATGGACACTTAGTCCCCAAGAACCATACTATCTTTTGTGCAACATCCAATGTCAAACTATAAATTCTCTCGAGTAGCAGGTATGTCTCATATTCCGCTCCTCGCACAAAAGGCACCAATGTTAAATCCCAATTTCCAGAAACTGTATGGATCTATTCCCCAAATGTCATCATCACAAAGTTCCAACCCTCACACAACATCAACACAAGGGTCTAACTCTCACTCAACATCAGCACAGTAGCTCAATCCCCACGCAAAACAGTCGTAGGGGCCGAACTTGTACCTTCCGCAGTAGTCGGGATCAAGCTCAGGTGTACGGTAGCACATATTGCACTCAACAATTCATGATGTATGGTGGGTTTCCATACCCACATGAAAGTCCAACGAGGAATACAAGCTTTGTTTTTTGAAAAGAACTCTTGCTTTACGAGATCCTACACACGATGATGAAACCAAATGATGGGTGCATTTTATGCACCTATTTTGCATGTTTATTTCTGTCCTTTCATAGCATTCTACTTCATAATTCTTGCATTTAGTTAATTTTTTAGGAAATTAGATATTCCATTAAGAATGTCTATTACTTCACTATTTTTTGATTTATTTTGCAGGCATTATGGAGCATGGAGCATGGAGCTTTGGAGCTTGAAAAGAAGATGTACCAATCATGCCATGGAAGAGAACAAGAAGATGGAACCCGAGTCATTGTGCATTATTATCATAGCAAAGGAATACGTTCGAAACACGGTTCATGTCACACTGACACGGATCGTGGTTGTCCTTTATCATCTTATATTTGAGCAACATGACTTGTGGTGAAGCTAGACTGAAGATGGAGCCAATAGTGGAGACTTATTTGACTTTTAGAAAAAAGCATGGGCCATGACAAAATCACATGGTCAAGACAAATGGTCATGCCAAAAACACATGGGAAAAAGGCAGGCCATGTTAAAATCATATGGCCTTATAGCAAGCACGTAAGCATTAATAAAACAAGTGAAGACGTCACCATTTGAAGGGACAGTTTTTGGAACAATTTTTGGCGATTTTGGGAGAATTATTGGAGCTTTTGAGAAGACCAAATCATTGAAAACACTTTTGATTTCATTTTAGTAAGCATTAAACATTTCAATTCCATCTATATTTTTGTTTGATTTGTTCTTGGCCATATGTGGCTAAGAAACCCTAATTTCTAGTTCTTGTTGAAAACATGTTGATTGCTTGACTTGAAGAATATGATTTGATGTTTTATTTATGATTCTATTCTAGTGATTATGTTTTTTTAAACTAGAATCCTTGAATTTGATTTGTGTTTGATTGGCCACTTTCATGAATTGAAGTTTTGTATAGTTAATTAACTTTTAGGACACCCAATCGTTCTATAAATTTAATGATTTGTAAGAAACAATAAGTTTTCTTATTGTAATACATATATCACATGTTTTCACACTTCCGAGCTTATGAGAAGAAATGAACATTGTTGGGAAGCTTGTACAAAACTTAATGCAGTTTTTCAATACAATCTTAGAGCGTGTTTAGGTTGAATTAGTAAATCTAGGTCTAGTCAAAGAGCATGTTTTGGTTAGATATATTGAAAAGTGAGAGGTATTAGAGCATGTTAATATCTTTCAGTGTCAACTTAGAATAGCAATCATGAATTACATCAAGTCATAATCAAGTTGAACAACAACATTGACAACTAGAATAAGAACGATTCAATAAAATTATTTACAAGTTTATTTCATTTTTTGTATGCTTTTAATGTGGATTGTTATTTTATTATTTTACTTTTTTCAAACAAAACCCCCTTTGTAACCAAAGTAGCTTGTGCAAAGAGGTTTGTACTTTTATCCCGTGTCTCTGTGGTTCGACCCTGCTTGCCATGTACTACTTTTTAGTGCATTAAAGAAGTGTATTTAGAGTCTGTTGTACCCTTATTATTTGTTGGGTTTGACACCCCTAACACCAAACATCCCAAAGTACGATGGTACACCCGCTCCAGATGAGCACATCGACATTTATGCATGGATGATGATGTCATCGAGGATGGATAAGCGGTTCACCTGCACGTATTTCCTTGTTATTATATCAGGAAATGCGGGAAAATGGTTCAAGGCACTCTGACCTGGAAACATCTCGAGTTTTGAGTAATTGTGGTACATTTTCCTCAATAATTTTAAGCAATTAAGCAAGGGTAAGGGAAATTCAAACTCGATAATGGCATGCAAGAAAAAGGAGTGAGAATCAATATGAGTGTATTACAACAGGTTCATTCTGGTAATACTAAATGTCCTGGGCCATGAGGAATTCCTTGTCACCGGTGCTTTCCCCAAAGGATTACTCCCTTTGGTGAAATATCTTAGACAAAATGAAGGTGAAGAGAGAAAAGAAGCTAACGTACAGGATGTTTCAAATGCGTACATAAAGTAGGAAGAAGCGGCCTCTCGCCCAAACACTGGCCAACAAGAGTGCTAGGATGGGGGCTATGACAAGCATAACCAACACTCGCGACACTCTTCCTGGAAATATCGTCCATTTAGGATGGATGAGCACCGAAACCATCGAACTGATGTGCATGCCTTCAAGAACCCCCCCCCCCCCCCAGGCGGAAAAGAAAATGGAAAGTACTATGAGTTTCATAAAATCAAGACTTACAACAGTTGTGAGTGCATGGTGCTGAAGAAAGAAATTGAGGAAAATAGCTAAAGGGTGATCTCTCTGATATCGCAAAAGACTTGAGTTTAAAGTTCAATGTCGATCAGAAGAATGCCCAAGCTCAAAAAATTTATGGTTAATCACAAAGATAAAAAGAATGACGAAAGATGACACTAAATTATCATCTAGTTATATACTTAATATCAGATTCTTGGTAGATGATTCAAGGCTACCAAACTGGGATCCTAAAGATCCACTACTGTTCACTACCAACATACGCCAAATGCAAGTTCATCGTGTCTACATATACAACGGTAGATGTACCGACATATTGTATGAACATTTCTTTAGGAAGCTACCTACCTCCTGGAAGGAAGGTTTAAAACCACTAACAGGCGGTCCACTAGTAGGCTTTATCGGGCATAGTCTATGGCTACTTGGAACCATACATATATCGCTGACTTTGGTTAGTCACGATAGGAGGGATAAGATCACATGAATGATTGAATTCTCAGTGACGCGTCTCCCAGCAGAGCATAACAATTTGCTCGGATGACCAACGCTTTTGCAGTTATAGGCTATATAATCAACAATCCATGGTATCGTCAAGTTTAGCAGATGCTCCGGGTCAGCCGCAATCATTTCCATTAACCCATGAATGCACCATTGACATCAAGTCATTGCTGCACTAAAGCTGGTGCAAGCCTCAAAAAAGACAAAGAAAGATTTCCACATAGAAAAACACATCATTCACTTAGATTACCCGAAGCAAATAGTTCGAATAGGCGCCAGCCTATCAGAAGAAACAAAGGCAAGGCTAGTCTCCCTCTTGAAGCATTACTCCAAGGTTTTTTTATGGAAACTTACAGATATGACATGGGTCTATTACGAGGTTATCTAGCATAGCATGAATATTATCCTAGGGAGCACTCCTATCAAACAAAAAAAAAGGGGTAAGCGGATAATAGAAACAAGATGGTCAATACATAAGTGGTGAAGCTACTAGATGCAGGCATCCTCTGAGAGGCAATTTGCCCTACATGGATATCAAATCCAGTGATGGTGAAAAAGCATGATGGATCATGGCAGATGTGAATTGATTAGTTTGATTTGAATAGCGCCTGCCCAAAGCATCACTACCTTCTCCCGGAGATATATCATATGGTTGAGTCCTTGGAAGGATTCCAATTCAAGTGTTTCCTTGACGCCTATAAGGGGTACCATCAAGTTGAAATGAGAATAGAATACGAAGATAAAACGGCCTTAAATACTGATCATAACACCTTTTGTTATCAAAAGATACCATTTGGCCTCAAGAATGACGGGGCAACGCACAAACGTCTAATGGACAAAAGTGTTTTCAAACCAAATTCGCATAAATGTTGAGGTCAATGTCGATGAAATGGTTATTCAAATCCATAACAAGGCAACTCAAATGTGCGACATTGAAGAAACCTTTCAAACCTTGAAAAAGGCTTAGATGAACCTTAATTCGGGAAAGTGTACTTTCAAGCGGGAGGAAGACCAATTCCTAAGTTATCAAATAACCAATGAAGGAATATCACCAAACCAAAATAAGATACCATAATTTCTCGAATCTAAAACCCCTCACAATCTTAATGGAGTACAAGAAATCAATGGAAGATTGATGGCACTTGGCATATTCATTGCCAAGTCGGCCGAGAAAGCCCTCTCACTCTTCTAAACTTTGAAAGGTTGCATCGAAAAATATCAATTCAAATGGACACCAGAGGCCGACAAGGCCTTACAACATCTAAAAGAAGCTTCACACCAACTCCCATCCATGGCGAGCACCCTGCTGAGGGAAACTTTGCAAATTTACTTCACAACATCTAATGAACCCATACCATCGGTGATAGTTGTTGAAAAGGACATGAAACAGTTACCAATACACCTCGTGAGCAGAGTGTTACAAGGTCTTGAGCTCAATTACACAATCCTATAAAATTGGTGCTTGCATTAATCTGTGTGGCCAGGCGTCTTAGGCGTTACTTTCAAGCCCACAATATTGAGGTTCTGACCAGTTACCCAATAAAAGAAAATCCTATTGAGGCCAGGTAAATTGGGACACCTAAAAAAATAGGTGATCGAGCATGGCTAGCATGACATATACTACTACCTATGAACCAGTGTAAGTCCCTAATCTGCCTGTGTATCAATCAGATCGGTTTGATGGTGCGGAATCCCAATCAAACGGATGATGTCAGATCAAATAGAAGAGAAGAAGAAGAAGTACATGATGAATCTCAATGTATTAATGAATAGAATGATGATCCGGATACAAGAGATTCACACACACACTAACACACAATAGTTCTTCTGTCTCTCTGTCTCTCTGGCCGTAAACTCTCTAGGGTTCATCACTCTCTACTCCTCACCCTAACACCTATATTTATACTTGGAGAACATGGGCCGGATAACATGGGCCGTAAATGGGTTTACGGCTGTAAGGTGTTTATGGCCGTAAACTCAACCGTAAACATGACCGTAAACTCCAAAAATATTACAGAAAAATACAATTGCCCAAAAAATGTGTATCAATCAGATCCGTTTGATGGTGCGGAATCCCAATCAAACGGATGATGTCAGATCAAATAGAAGAGAATGAGAAGAATAATAATATGAATCTTGAATGATATGATTAGAATTATGATCCGGATACAAGATTCACACAAAACACACACACGCTCCTTTCTCTCTCTCTCTCTGACCGTAAACTCTCTTCTGTTCATCACTCTCTACTCCTCACCCTAACACCTATATTTATACTTGGAGAATATGGGCTTGGTGAACATGGGCCATAAATGGGTTTACGGCCGTAAACCTGTTTACGGCTGTAAACACAGCCGTAAACACCAAGTTGTTTACGGTCCAAGACACAAAAATACATTTTTCTAGAAAAGCAACGTATAAACCATATTTTGACCCAACAGTCTCCCCCTTGGTTTATAGCTTTCTTTTCTTAATTGAACCAACAAGCTCCCCCCAAAAAGTAGCTGGATCTTCTTATTGATCTTCATTGGGAGATTTTCTTTAGCATTTATCTTCAAATTCTTCACGACTTCAAGATGAACTTGATGAATCTTCAATGAATGACTTCATCTTGAGCACTTGATCTATTCTTCAAGATTTGGAATTAACGCACATTGGGTGAGGATGCTTGATGTACCGATTCTTGAAAATTGGTGCTTTCAGTTTGAGAATCTTTAGAGAGAACATCAGAGAGAAATAATTTTCAAGATCACTTTAGCAGGTACAACGATAGCAGCAGACTGATTGAGGAGGCTTCAATGCAATCCGTCACATAATCTTCAATTTCTGCTTCACCTTGATTCTAGGGTTGAAGGATTGAATATTGAAAGAATGATCTTCATTTCTTGCTCCTTCGAATGAGAATTCTTCGATGCTCACGGATGAAGCCTTGGCTCAGAAATCTTCAACACAAACTCCATGAGTTTTATCTTCACCTGAAATCACTTTTCAAGACAAAACAAAACTAAAAGAAAAATTTAGCACACAATATGTTGGATATTATTCCTTTTATATCAGCTCAGATACCGATTGTTGGAAATATAAAAATCTGATTACCACAACAAAAGGCTCGGCTACCAGTTACTGTGTGACAGATATATGAGTTAAAGGTATAAGATATAGATATATATAAAGAATAATAATTGCGGAATAAGTATAAATATGAAAGCTATAAATGACTGAAAGCTATAATAATATAAATGACTGTATTTAAATGACGTAAAGCTATAAATAATATAAATGACTGTATTTAAATAACATAAAGCTATAAATAATATAAATGACTATATTTAAATGACATAAAGCTATAATAAAGTATATAAGTATATAAATATATATCAAGTAGGTTCGTCAATAAATTAACTGAACTGGACTCATGGAACGACTGGTCGATATTTGTTCTTTGAATGGACTGGTCGATATTGGGACTCTTGGAGCGACTGGTCGATATTTGTTCAATGATCAATCTGGTATTTGATAAGTAGTAAAAAGTTCATTTTCATGTAAATGGGTTGTTTACAAAACAGTACAAAGTACACGAGTGATGTATTTGTATACGAGTATAGGGTGTTTGAGGAGATTTGATGAGGTT
This sequence comes from Lactuca sativa, assembly GCF_002870075.4. Taxonomy (NCBI): domain Eukaryota; kingdom Viridiplantae; phylum Streptophyta; class Magnoliopsida; order Asterales; family Asteraceae; genus Lactuca; species Lactuca sativa. The sequence goes on from NC_056624.2 coordinate 56,428,204, forward strand.
GGAGTGGGTATTTGGAGGGTGTTAGGAGGTGGAATAAGGTTGTAATTTTGGTGGTGTAAGGCAACAAAGATGGTGAAGTTGAAGGAGCTTTGGGTGGTGATGGATGTAGATTTTCGGAGTAAATCTCTCTGGATAGCCAATTCTCTCTCGCGTCTCTTTGTGGTTTCCCGTGGTCAAAATCGTCCACGAAAATTTCTATATGTAGGTAAGGTTCTGAAGAATTGACGGTGAAAATCTCCCTAGTAGTATTTTGGCTGTGTTATGCTCGGTTTTTTGTTTTCTAACATGAAGATTCTGAACTCGAAAACATAAATCTCTCTGGATAGCCAATTCTCTCTCGCGTCTCTTTGGGGTTTCCCGTGGTCAAAATCATCCACGAAAATTTCTAGATGTAGGTAATGTCCTGAAGAATTGATGGTGAAAATCTCCCTAGTCTTTTTGTGCTTGTACTGAGCCCAGTTTTCTTCGTTTCTGACTTGAAGATTCTAATGTCGAAAAACAGAAAGGTGGTGATGGTTGTGGTTATTTCGAAGGGTTTTTGGAGGAGGTTTAAGGAGGGTTTTTGGAGGGTGTTTGGAGAGTATTTTGAGGTTGTTTGGAAGGTATTTGGAGGTTGTTTTAGTTGTTCTTGAAGGTTGAAGTTGCAAAAGTTGTTCTTGAAGATTGAAGTTGCAAGAGTTGTTCTTGAAGAGGGAGGTGGTATTCTTGGTTGGGAGAGTTTTTTTTTGTGTATGGAGATGTAGCTGGAGGTATTACAAAACAAAGAACACACACTTTCAAACCATATACATGCACACGTATATATGGTGAAGCAAAAGAAAAATATCTAAGGTACTTTAACTTTGAGTTGGTTAGAAGATGTAGTTGTGATATCCAAGTGCTAGTAGGTGTAGGAAGCGCAAGTGGTACTAGGAGTAGGATACGTGAGTTTCTTCTTCCCTTTCTTGACTTTTCCACATACAAATATAATACATATATATATATATATATATATATATATATATATATATATATATATATATATATATATATATATATATATATATATTAGGAAGTATTACAAACAACAAATGAACACATACTACATACTAACGTATACATATATACATATGAAACAAATATCTAGGACTAGTGCACTTGAGTTTTTGGTTTAAAGTAATGGATGGTATTTCAAGTTGTGGTAGAGACTAGTAGCAAAAAACGTGAGAATGGGTTGGCTATTTTAATTTCCTTGACTTTTCTTTGTTTGTTGACTCTTCCATATATATATATATATATATATATATATATATATATATATATATATATATATATATATATATATATATATATAGTTGAAAGTGTTCAGTCGCACATCTAGATTTTCTTGTCTATACGTTTTCTGTCATTCGCCTATTTTCGTATTTTCCGTTTGGTCACGACTTCATGTAACCTGAAATAACTGATAATATTTGTTAGATAACACAAAAATAGTTCATTTTGTTTCAGTGATGGTCACATATAAAAACGTTTTCAACAATTTCCCCCTATGTGATCATTGCTGAAATAAAGACATATATGATATAATCATGTTGACAGTTTTGAACTTTTGAAGATTCGAGATAAAAGATTTGTCAATAGATAAGATATACAAAACATAGTGATTGTTTTGAAAGTTTGTGACTTTGTTTAACATATCTTATGTAAAAGATTTTCAGAAATTTGTTTCCGAATTAAACTCTCGGGTTTGGTTATCAAAGGGTAGCCATATATGTATCTAAAGAAATTTCCTAAGATTTTATAGCATTATTAATGACGACAAGTGGTCTAACAGGTCGATTCAGATGAACGCTCATAGGTATAACTCACACTTCACTTGGGTGTTTGATTGTTCTGGCAGCAGAACAAGTTAATGATCACTAAAAATGAGTGATATCTCTCTCTGACGACTCACACTCATATTGGAGGTGTTCGACTATGCTTTTCCCGAAAGGTCACTTAGTCTCATTATTAGATAATCAATCACATAAGACTGGTTTCGGCATTACTCAGCGGGTTTCTTCATTCATACCATTTAAGTTCACTCTCTCTCCGTCAGGAAATACATGTAGAGGGGTTTAGCAATTTTCATAGTGCAGTTTGCAACTAAGAATCTTCAGTGATGAAGGCTACAGTATCCCGGGAAATCCATTGTTGTTGCAGTTTTTTCTTTGATGGTATCCTTTTTGTTGATCAATATCTATTTGTTGTAAAAGGATATTTTGTTTTAGCATCGAGAATTTGCTACATTTGAGAAAATTGGGATTTTTGAGAGTATCTATCTTGCGGGATTAAGATATCCCTTTTTGTGAAAAATGGTTAAAAACAGATCACGAGATCTTTTGATGTTTGCTTTGAAATAACCATGTGGTTGAACTTTGTTTGAAAATACCAAATTTAGAGTTTTTTTTTTTTTTTTTTTTTTTTTTTGGTATTTCTTCGGTGAATGATTTGGCTTTCTTGTTGATTCTTCTTTATCTTGTTTCATCTTTTCTTGTTGATGGATCACGGGATCTCAAGACATCATTTTTGGTTGGCTTATATCTAGGTAGGGATTAGTGGTATAAAAGACAGTTTGTCTAGTATGTAAGAAATGAATGTATCGTCCCTGGTCATTTTGATATCTAAGCAAAAATGAGACCGTGACAAGGTATAATCGGATATACCTTATAAGTAATAGTGACACACCTAAGCTCACAAGAAATGAATTCCACAATGATTCAGATTGATGAGGCACAAATTCTCACATGGGTTTTTGTTTTCATCTGAACCTCCTAACCTTATGTCCCTTTTTAAAATCATCAATAATGAAATAAAATTGAAGGAAATAAAGTTATGTACATTATGAAAAGTAGGAGATTTGAACCTTCACTCCAATTGAGAATCAATATGACTTAAAATCTTCATCGAGCATAAGCATCTGAAAATTAAGTCAAAAGACGATTAATCACAAGGTTCTATAAAAGCTTATTATGGCAAGTCTTTTATTATATTTTTGAAGATTTGTTTTTCTGAATGTTTTTGGAAATATTGGTTATTTCAATGTTTTTGGTTTTTTTTTTTGAAAAGAAAGCAGTTTTCAAATGTTTTTGAATTTTCTTTTTGAGTGAAAGTAAACACACTTTTGTACAAACAAAAAGTAAAAGTTTAAGGATGGATGTTATCTGGATTTAACATTCCTAGACGGCCTAGGAAGTATTGAAACTTCGTTTCATCGAGAGCCTTAGTGAAGACATCGGCAATTTGATCTTCGGAGTTGATGAAGTGTAGTTCGATATGACCCTTTTGAATGTTGTCTTTGATAAAGTGATATCGAATGTCGATGTGCTTTGTCATGGAATGGTGAACGGGATTGTGAGAAATGGCAATTGCACTAGTTGAGTCACAAAATATGGGAATTTGTGAGATTTTGAAGCCATAGTCACGCAGTTGAGTTTGCATCCATATGACTTGTGAACAACAGCTGGTGGCAGCGACATATTCAGCTTCTGCTGTTGATGTGGATACACAAGTCTGTTTCTTTGAAGTCCAACTCACTAGTCTACCTCCTAGGAATTGACAGCTACCAGATGTACTCTTCCTATCTAGCTTGCATCCTCCGTAGTCTGAGTCGGTGAAAGCATTCAGCTGAAAATCGGATTTAGCTGGATACCAAAGGCCAAGTTTGGGAGTGCCTTTAAGGTATTTGAAGATGCGTTTCACAGCAACTACATGGGATTCCATAGGATTTGCTTGGTATCTAGCACAGACACATGTAGAAAACATGATGTCAGGTCTGCTAGCAATGAGGTACAAGAGTGATCCGATCATTCCACGATATCTTTTCTGGTCAACGGGTTTGCCATTTAAGTCTGCATCAATTTTGTATCCAAAAGCCATTGGGGTTTTTGCGGTATTCGATTTTTCCATTAAAAAACGAGTGAGTAGGTTTTTGACATAATTCTCTTGGTTGATGAAAATGCCATCAGTTGACTGTTTGATTTGAAGTCCGAGAAAAGTAGTCATCTCCCCAATCATGCTCATTTCAAATTTGCTCTTCATTAGATCTGCAAACTTAACACTTAAAGATTCATCAGTAGAACCGAAAATAATGTCATCAACATATATTTGTACGATTAACAGATGTTTATTAAAGATTTTACGAAAGAGGGTTTGATCAATTGAACCTCTTTTAAAACCTGATTCTTCGAGAAAGGTTGACAACGTGGCATACCAAGCTCGAGGTGCTTGTTTCAAGCCGTAGACAGCTTTCTGCAATTTAAAGCTGTATTCTGGAAATTTGGGATCTTCGAAACCTGGTGGTTGTTGGATGTATACTTCGCGATCTATCTCTCCATGTAGGAATGCACATTTAACATCCATTTGGAATACTTTGAAATTCTTATGTGTAGCATAGGCAAGAAAGATGCGAATTGCTTCAATTCGGGCAACTGGAGCATATGTTTCATCGTAGTCGATTCCCTCTTGTTGTGAATATCCTTTGACTACAAGACGTGCCTTGTTTCGACAAATGACTCCTTGATCGTCAGTCTTGTTTCTGTATACCCATCTTGAACCTATAACAGTAACATCGGGTGGAGTAGGAACAAGATTCCATACGTCGTTTCTTTCAAATTCTGCTAGCTCTTCTTGCATAGCTTTTACCCAATCTGGATCTTTTATAGCAGAATGTATGGTTTTGGGTTCAGTCGTGGATAAGAAGGCTCCAAATAAACATTCATTTGTGGATGCGCCTCTAGTCTGAATGCCTATGTTGGGATCTCCGATGATTTGGTCTGTTGGATGATTTCTGGTCCACTTTATTAAGCGATTCTCTTCCGCTATAATAATTGGAGTTTCAGTATCCCATTGTTCTTCTCCGGGCGTTTCATCTTGGAATAGGTTTGAAGGTTCCCCCATAAATGATGCATCGGGATTGTTTTGGCTATTTGGGGATGGGGTGTTTAAAGGAGGATTTGGTGTTTGTTCCAAAGAGGAAGTATGTGTTGGTGGTTCCCCTTCGAATTGATTTGCATCATTTTGGTTTGTTTGTGGAATTACTTCACTGGGTGTTCCTGTAGGGTCAATTAAAGTAGTTAGAAGTTCAGAATTGTAAGCGGTTTTTGGTTGTTCAAAAAGCAAATCAAGATCGATTTCAATGTCTATGTCAGGAGAAGGTGTTTGTTGAATTGGATTTTGAAAAATATTTTCAATCATTTGTGAACCAAAATGTTCACGATCCAATTTCCTAACATAAAATTCATCGAAATGAACATCGGTACTTTCTTCAATTACTCTAGTACGTTTATTCAGTACTCGATAAGCAGCTGAAGAAAAAGAGTAACCAAGGAAAATTCCTTCGTCCGACCTTGATTCAAATTTTGAAAGGTGATCTTTATTATTCTTTACGAAGCATCGACAACCGAAAATATGGAAAAATTTGATGTTTGGTTTTCGGTTGTTAATGACTTCATATGGTGTTTTATGAAGATGTTTATGGATTAAGGAACGATTTTGAGTATAGCAAGCTGTGGCTATTGCTTCTGCCCAGAAGTATTGTGGCAGATCAGTGAAGATAAGCATTGATCTTGCAGCTTCACATAGAGTTCGGTTCCTTCTTTCGACAACACCGTTCTGTTGTGGAGTGTATGGGGCTGAGAAGTTATGTTCAATTCCTTTGTCTTTGAGAAATGAATCTAGAGTATTGTTTTTGAACTCTAAACCATTATCACTTCGGATTCTTCGAACAGGTCGTTTCAGCTTCAGCTCGATTTGTTTGATGAAGTTGATCATCTCTTCAGGTGCTTCTGATTTTAGTCTTAAGAAAAAGACCCAAGTAAAGCGTGAGAAACCATCAACGACAACAAGAATGTACTTCTTCCCTTGTATGGTTTGGGTTTTGGCAGGGCCATAAAGGTCTATGTGCAACAACTCTAGTGGTTCGGACACACTAGATTCTAAGATGCTTTTGTGAGTGGATTTGGAAAGTTTTCCTTTTTCACATGCAGCACAAAGAGTTTCGTTATCAAGCTTCAGAAGTGGTAGCCCTCGAACAAGATCATCGCCGATTAATTTGTTGATGTACCCAAAGTTTAGATGGGAAAGGCGGCGGTGCCATAACCAACTAATATCTGCTGGGGCTTTAGATAACAAACAGATATCGGGTTTACCATAGATAAGATCCATGTCAAGTGGATACATATTTCCGGCACGGTCAGAATCAACTATAACATCTTTGGTTTTGGCGTCCATGATCAAGCTTCGTTGTTTGGTGAAAAGAACTTCAAGATTGTTATCACACAGTTGAGAAACACTGATGAGGTTGTGTTTCAGGTCATCGACGAAGGCAACTTTCTTTATGGTAAAATTACCATTTGTTATGTTTCCATAACCTTTGATTTTTGCTTTCATGTTGTTGCCGAAGGTAACATCTTGATTGGTTTGTATAGGTTTGAAGTCACGTAAGTAGTTCCGGTTTCCTGTCATATGCTTGGAGCAGCCACTATCAATATACCATGAATCATCATTGGGTTCTCCAGCATTAAGTACCTGCAATCAGACATAAAGTTTAGGTACCCAAATCTGAATGGGTCCTGGTTTGTCAGTTGTTATTTTGGGTGCTTTTCTTAATGAATTTCTTTTATCATTTGACTTCACATTATTGTAATGGTTTGGTTTATAACGATGGAATGGTTGAGGTTTGATTTGATCTATGAATTTTACCCAAAATGCGATTTGTTTTTGAAAACCTGTGGGTTGATAAGATCTATGATTTGGTGAAAGATATCCTAGATGTGAAGGTTTGTTTGAAAAGTTTTCTTCATATCTGGGATGTGATGGGCGATTTTGAAAGGCTTTTTGATGATGACGGTTTGAAACTTTCTGATGTGATGGTTTTTGAAAGTTCCTTGAATGATTAAAAGTAATATCTTGAAAGCGGTTTTCAAAAGGTTTTTGAAAAGATTTTGGTTTTTATTTGGAAACCTGTTTATGAGGTATGACGTATGGTTTAACTGGTTTCTTTGGTTGTTTTTCAAAAATGTTTGGCTTGATTAGTGGGGTTTTGGTGACTTCAATGGATTTTTTGCTTGTTTGTTGTTTCTTGGAGTATTTTTGTCCCAGACTAGTTTTTCCAACAATTGATGAAGTCATTGTAGGAAAAGCAGTTGGTATAGAAGTACTACCATCCTCATAAGAGGAATTGTCTCCATTCAAAAAGTTTTTGAGTTTAGTGGTTCCATCGGTATGTTTGATTTGGTGAGCTAAAGAACTTGCAGAGTCTGTTTCAGAATTTACAACTCTTTTGAAAGACTTTTTGGAAACACTGAAAGCAGTATCATCTGGACTACAGTTGATAACTGTTTCTTCATCTGAATCTTCCTCATTAACAGGTGTGAAAAGATTAGGTAGAGTAGATTCAGAGTTTTCACAATTCGTCATGTTTTCCTGTTTTGCTTGTTCAATTTCAAAGGATTCTCTTCCAATTCCTGGTCTATAATTCGTATCAATTTTGCCAGTTCCTAAGGTGTTTGCCTTTGTGAAAATATCATCACTTAGTTTTCTAGCAACTTTGATAGAATCCATATTCCATATCAGTCTTTTATTCTCGGTTTTAAGAGAATTGATTTGTTTTAAAGAATCAGTCAGTTTTTTATTTAGAATATTGTATTTATCAGTTGATTCTTGAAAGTCTTGTTTCAACTGAAGGATTTCCATTTCTAAAACATCTTTTATTTCAGAAGAAATGACTGACTGATTTTTTACTTCCAAATCCCTTTTCTGAATTAGGGTCTGATTTAATTGTTCCAAGACGTGATTATAATCTTCTGATTTTCTTTCAACGTCTCTTTCCAATTTGCTTTTCGTTCTTGTTGATTCTCCAAATTTGAGTTGCAAGGTTTGTAACTCAGATTTGCAAATATCATAATTGACCATTGTGTCATGATATGTTTTGAGATCAGCTTCCAGACTAGTCTCAATTTTGGTTATGTGGGACTCAAAAATTGTTTTGGAAAAACCAAGTTCAGAGATCATAGACCATACCTGTTCTATGACGTTTGGAGCTCTTGAAGGTATTTCAACACCAGCTACGAAGCAGAAGTTTGATTGTGCTTGTTCATTATCAGCTTCGTCATCAGATGTTGGCCAGTATTCTACGCTTGGTTCATGGATTGCCATCAATGCTTTTTGCTTTTCTTGGTTTTCCAGTTTCTTCAATTCATCGGCTCTTTGAGCAAAGTATGCTGAGTCTTTGATTTTGGTTTTGTTTTTGGCTCGACATTCTCTGGCATAGTGATTTGTTCCTTTGCAGTTGTGACAAATGATCACTTCTTCATCACTATCATCCTTTTGACTTTTAATCGGAAGTCTTTCAGGTGTTTGACTTTGGGTTTGTTGGGAAGGTTGAGAATGGTTTTGTTGGAATCCAAAATTTTGGTTATTTTGAAAACCATTGTTTTGATTGTTGTAACCTTGATTTTGGAAACCTCTGTTTTGATTTTGAAAACTGTTGTTTGGATTGTGATTATGACCTGAGTTGGGATCGTTTTGAAATCCCTGGTTTTGAAAACGTTGGTTTGAGTTATTTTGGAAAGAAGGTCTTTGAGAATTTTGTCCAAAGTAAGGTCTAGGTTGAAAACCTGAGTTGTTTTGACCAAAAGATGGTCTTGGTTGAAAACTTGAGTTATTTTGTCCAAAAGATGGTCTTGGTTGAAAATTTGGTCTAAAATTTGATTGACCATGATTTGGGATAAATCTCTGGAGATTTGTGTTTGCAACCAACGCACACAGTTGTTGATAATCTGCTTCATCATTTGAATCAGACTGGAAGGCTTGGTTTTGAAAAGATGTAGTCTGATTAAAATGATTAAAGTTTTGATCATTGAAAGGTGTTTGGTTTTGAGAAGTTGTGGACACAAGTGCAAGTGGTCCTCCAAAAGCTGCAGTGGTTGGTGGGTCAATCGAGGATTCATACGATTGAAGTTCTCCATACAAGTTGTACAAAGTTTCAGTATGAATAGCTGGATTTCCCTGAATAATGAGTTTAACCATTTTCCAGCTTTCGAAAAGATTGTTTAAAAACTTGAGATTTATCTCGTGTTGTGTCTTTTTGATACCCAAATTGTTCATTTTAACCATAATCAAATTGAACCTATCATGAGCATCATGGATGGTTTCTGATGAAAGCATTTTGAAATTATCAAATTCATTCAAAACAGATGTTCTTTTGTTTCCGATGATTCTTTTATTTCCACAAAAACGATTTTTCAAATTCTCCCAAATTTGATTTGCGGTTAACAGTATAATGTCATCCATTTGACTTAGAATACTGTGAGGTATTCCAGAAACAAGTTCCTTTTTGGCTTGGAGTTCCAACTTTTTTGTAATTTCAACTTGAGTGGCTTGATTTGTAGCAAGAGTAGCCATATTTTCTGGAGTAACATATGTTCCTTCTACACACTTCCAGACATCTTCATTTATAGCATTAAGATGAAGATTCATACGGCCAACCCACGAATTATACTCTTCAGGAATAAGTATGGGTGCTCGTGAACCAGATCCTAAGCTATTTGCAATGGAGACAGAGTTCATGTTGGAGTAATTTGCCAAAGACATTTTTTTTGAAAGGATTTTGAACAAGTTATATTAAAATGAAATTTTTAAAGAAAAGCTTATGGAAGGTTTATAAACGCTATAACCAAAAGTTTTTCGACAAAAATTTCAAGGTAAATCACACAAGCTCTGATACCAATTGTTGGATATTATTCCTTTTATATCAGCTCAGATACCGATTGTTGGAAATATAAAAATCTGATTACCACAACAAAAGGCTCGGCTACCAGTTACTGTGTGACAGATATATGAGTTAAAGGTATAAGATATAGATATATATATAAAGAATAATAATTGCGGAATAAGTATAAATATGAAAGCTATAAATGACTGAAAGCTATAATAATATAAATGACTGTATTTAAATGACGTAAAGCTATAAATAATATAAATGACTGTATTTAAATAACATAAAGCTATAAATAATATAAATGACTATATTTAAATGACATAAAGCTATAATAAAGTATATAAGTATATAAATATATATCAAGTAGGTTCGTCAATAAATTAACTGAACTGGACCCATGGAACGACTGGTCGATATTTGTTCTTTGAATGGACTGGTCGATATTGGGACTCTTGGAGCGACTGGTCGATATTTGTTCAATGATCAATCTGGTATTTGATAAGTAGTAAAAAGTTCATTTTCATGTAAATGGGTTGTTTACAAAACAGTGCAAAGTACACGAGTGATGTATTTGTATACGAGTATAGGGTGTTTGAGGAGATTTGATGAGGTTGGAGTGGGTATTTGGAGGGTGTTAGGAGGTGGAATAAGGTTGTAATTTTGGTGGTGTAAGGCAACAAAGATGGTGAAGTTGAAGGAGCTTTGGGTGGTGATGGATGTAGATTTTCGGAGTAAATCTCTCTGGATAGCCAATTCTCTCTCGCGTCTCTTTGGGGTTTCCCGTGGTCAAAATCATCCACGAAAATTTCTATATGTAGGTAAGGTTCTGAAGAATTGACGGTGAAAATCTCCCTAGTAGTATTTTGGCTGTGTTATGCTCGGTTTTTTGTTTTCTAACATGAAGATTCTGAACTCGAAAACAGAAATCTCTCTGGATAGCCAATTCTCTCTCGCGTCTCTTTGGGGTTTCCCGTGGTCAAAATCATCCACGAAAATTTCTAGATGTAGGTAATGTCCTGAAGAATTGATGGTGAAAATCTCCCTAGTCTTTTTGTGCTTGTACTGAGCCCAGTTTTCTTCGTTTCTGACTTGAAGATTCTAATGTCGAAAAACAGAAAGGTGGTGATGGTTGTGGTTATTTCGAAGGGTTTTTGGAGGAGGTTTAAGGAGGGTTTTTGGAGGGTGTTTGGAGAGTATTTTGAGGTTGTTTGGAAGGTATTTGGAGGTTGTTTTAGTTGTTCTTGAAGGTTGAAGTTGCAAAAGTTGTTCTTGAAGATTGAAGTTGCAAGAGTTGTTCTTGAAGAGGGAGGTGGTATTCTTGGTTGGGAGAGTTTTTTTTTGTGTATGGAGATGTAGCTGGAGGTATTACAAAAAAAAGAACACACACTTTCAAACCATATACATGCACACGTATATATGGTGAAGCAAAAGAAAAATATCTAAGGTACTTTAACTTTGAGTTGGTTAGAAGATGTAGTTGTGATATCCAAGTGCTAGTAGGTGTAGGAAGCGCAAGTGGTACTAGGAGTAGGATACGTGAGTTTCTTCTTCCCTTTCTTGACTTTTCCACATACAAATATAATACATATATATATATATATATATATATATATATATATATATATATATATATATATATATATATATATATTAGGAAGTATTACAAACAACAAATGAACACATACTACATACTAACGTATACATATATACATATGAAACAAATATCTAGGACTAGTGCACTTGAGTTTTTGGTTTAAAGTAATGGATGGTATTTCAAGTTGTGGTAGAGACTAGTAGCAAAAAACGTGAGAATGGGTTGGCTATTTTAATTTCCTTGACTTTTCTTTGTTTGTTGACTCTTCCATATATATATATATATATATATATATATATATATATATATATATATATATATATATATATATATAGTTGAAAGTGTTCAGTCGCACATCTAGATTTTCTTGTCTATACGTTTTCTGTCATTCGCCTATTTTCGTATTTTCCGTTTGGTCACGACTTCATGTAACCTGAAATAACTGATAATATTTGTTAGATAACACAAAAATAGTTCATTTTGTTTCAGTGATGGTCACATATAAAAACGTTTTCAACACAATATTTTTGGATTTTTCATATTTTTTGAAAAAGAAATAAAACAGAAATAACACTACTTTTGGATTTCTGATTTTTTGATTTTTGTTTGTTTTTTTTTTAATTTTTAATTCTTCCCTAATATTTAAATTAGAAGAAACTATGAACAAATTTAACAAAAACATAAATAATAGCTAACTTTAAGAGTGAGTTGGGATCAAAGTTGTTGGACAATCTTATTCTACTTGTCGGTACCCTTATCTTCACATCTTCGTCTGATCGATCGCTAGTATTGTGGTCCACTTAAACACGAAAAAATTGTGACAGTTTTGGACAGTTTACCAATGACATGACATATGCATATACCTAATTGTAATTTTATTATCATGATTGGCCCTAATTCTTAAATAAATTTTCTTATGACCATTTAACTGACTACAACTAGGGATATTGTTGTCCACTTAAATCAAGCAGCGAGATCTATAGACAATCTGTATGTGTTTAATTTTAAGTGTACTAGAACATGTTTCCCGCTTCCTGATATGCCCTAGCCATCAAGAACTTCCAGAGTACTCCTTACACCGGGTGAGCAGACAACCATTTAGAGAGAGGATAGATTCAAAATTCTATTACTTATTGTTTCAGAGGGGTTGAGAAGTAGAAGGTTGCATATGCTGTGTACCAGGTCGGATTGGAAGTCACGCAAAGGAGACAGCATATGGCTAACAGATAAGAGGAATTTCATATATATAACATGCAGAGAAATAGAGTCGCATATGTTGTGTACCAGGTCGGATTTAAAGTCACGCAAAGGGACAACATATGACTAACAGACAGAAAGAAAGAAAACGATATTCTACAGACCTACTTTATCGGAATTTACCAGTCGCCCCATCCAAATGGAATTAAGGATAGAATCCGCACATCGAGGAAAAGTGAATCCACAGTTCTAGATGCGGGTTATTTAATGTGACCGGTAGATTCCCATGTATATCTCCCTGCTCAACCTATTCGAGCGTCGTGACATTAGGTTAAACGGATCTAACTAGGTCAAAGTTTGTCAAGTCCTTAAATTCATTAGGTTCAACTTTCCCTAGTCAAGTCCATTTAAAATCTTTCGTGCCTACCAGCGCATCGAACACAGAGCGTAAACGCTTCAACTTAGGTACGTTACGCCGATTCATATTTTCCGTTATCACTTGCTAATTTCATTTCCCAAAACATCTCCCTCAAACATTCTATTAACACCATATTTTTTATTTTCTGATTTTCTAATGTTTTTGGATTTTTTTTGTTTTTATTTCTTCCCCTAAATTTGTGTATATGAGAGACACGGAAATAAATGCGCAAATTTAAACTATCCTAAAACAAAATTAGTCTTTAAAGTGAATCAGCTTAAGAAAAACTCAGGAGTATAGAGAAGAAAATGCAAATCGTAATTCACCGATTGAATCTGCATTTAGAAGGTCTGAGAACAACACGCATAATCTCAGAACAGATCCGAAAATTCTTCATGTCATTAAGCACTAACCCCATGTGATCCCTTTTTTTATTCCCTTCTTTCCTTTCCCGCAAAGGACACAAACTCTCGAACAAAGTTATGAGTGTTGTATATTTGAGAGATGTCCCCTATCATATGCCAGGAGAAGCCACTACCAACAAACCGAAGTCTGATGATATGCCTCCATAGCTGCTCTGACGCAGAGCGGGATCAGTTGGTCTTTGAAACCCAGTCCATTTTGAAACTGGGTCGACCTTTGTCATCAACGCAAGGTACTTTCTCCCATGACATGTCCTGTTTATCACAAACAGAAGATACAAAAATATTAAAATCGTTAGAAGATTTAGGAGATTGAGCCTTTGGAACCCATTTGTAGTTGGGTTTAACCCATTTCTTTTTCGATCTGATGGGAGGCTCAGTGCTTGCTTTTGATCTTGATGCCGGCCGTTGAGATGACTTTGACCTAACCGGTCTTTGTTTTACTGGATCATCTCTTGGATTAGGCTTGTTGGCTGACATTTCCTTCTTGCCCTTGGGATTTGGATGCTTGGCCTTGGGAGTTGAATTATTGGCCTTCATGGCATTCCAGTCGACGTTGTCTGAACGTGACCTTGAGGGGTTTCTTTTGAAAAATCTCCCTCTTGGCGCGTTCTACCATCCTTGTGCGCAGTAGCGAACGTATGCGCGATTTGGACAATTTCTAGCAATGTGTCCAAGTGTTCCACAGTTAAAACATGTCTTTTTCTTCACTGGGAAGTTGTTTCTTCCTGCCCCTGGTGGCGTATCCTTGCCTTGACTCTTATTGTTCCCACATGCACACTTGCAACAAGCACTCTATTGCGTTGGAATTGGTGGCCTGTATTTCTCAACAACAGGTTGATCAGAAGCAGTTGAGTTCGAAGCAACAAATTCAGAGTTCAAGGAGTCATTGGTTTGTTCAGTACTCTTCCTGAAGTTTCCTAAAGTCCTTGGTTTTTGCTTCTAATTCAGCCTTTAGGGGTTTCTATCCTTTCCTGAGTTGATATCCTTCATATCTCAGGTTCTCAACTTCTCTTTTAAATAAATCAATTTGTTCTCGAAGAAATTTAATCGTGGCTTCACAAGCTAGAGTACATGTAACTTCAGTGACCGGAATGTTTTCAGAACTCATTGTTTCTCTACACTTCAAAGAACCAAGTTCTTGAATTATATCAGCAAGACTAAGATGATTGAGATCTTTTGTCTTCTTGATGATGGCCACGTTCATATCCCACGATTTTGGAAGTGAATTCAGTAGCCTTTTGTTTATCTCAGATTTGGACAAGAATATCCCAGCTATATTCATCTCAGTAGTAAGTGTAGTAAATCGCTGCAACTGAGTTTCGAGGGTTTCTCCAGGGATATAATCGAAAATGTTGAAATTTTGTCTTAGCATATCCTGACGACTCTCTTTTATCTTTTCAACTCCCTCAAAGACCTTAAAATCAATTAAAAAGCACAACTAGAAGCCAAAATCAAACTTAAAAGTCAAACCCTTTGATTATAAAAGTCAACCTTAAAAGTCAAATTTAAAAAGTTAAACTCAAAAGTCAAACTTGAAAAGTCAAACCGAAAAGTTAAATTTGAAAATTTAAAAGTTAAACGAAAAAGGTCAAAGTTTAAAATCAAAGGTCAAACCTGAAAGTCAAAATCAAAAAAATCAAAAAAATCAAAAATAAAAAAAAAGTCAAAAATAAAAATTTATTATTATTTTTTTGTTTTTATTATTATTATTATTATTTATTATTTTATTTTAATTAATAATAATTTTTTTTGGAAGAAAAAAGAATTTACAATTAAAAAGAATTAAATTTTGGGCTGAAAGTGTAAAAAATGCGAAACTTGAAGCGAAAAAGACGGGTTATGTTTTAAACTTTGGAGGAATAAAATAAGGAGCTTGCTAGCTGGGATGGTAAGATGCTTGGTTGAAGATTTTGAGGTCGTAGGTTCGAAACCCAGCAACCTCAAAATCGCGCCCCTCTTTTTTTATTGAAGCGCTGAAGCTTGCTGCTACTGAGCCGAGCCGTCAAGCCGTGCAAGTTCGATCCGCAAGCCGCCGAGTCGAATTCCGAGCCGAGGCCGCAAACTCCGGCTGTAAACTCCGGCCGTGAACACCGAAACCCTAGCCGCCGGCCGCAAACTCCTCGCTGATTATAACAAAAAACAACAAATTTTCGACTTTGAAGCTCCAAAACTCGATCAAAAACCTTTTTTTATGAAAAACACGAAGAAGAAACCCCCCTTATTTTTTAGAGATGTATCCAAAAACTCAAGAATATTTCGAAAATAAGATCAAATTATGCCCCAAATCTAACAAAATTGACTGATACAACTTGGCTCTGATACCAATTGTAAGTCCCTAATCTGCCTATCTATCAATCAGATCCGTTTGATGGTGCGGAATCCCAATCAAACGGATGATGTTAGATCAAATAGAAGAGAAGAAGAAGAAGTAGATGATGAATCTCAATGTATTAATGAATAGAATGATAATCCGGATACAAGAGATTCACACACACACACTAACACACAATAGTTCTTATGTCTCTCTGTTTCTCTGGCCGTAAACTCTCTAGGGTTTATCACTCTCTGCTCCTCACCCTAACACCTATATTTATACTTGGAGAACATTGGCCGGATAACATGGGCCGTAAATGGGTTTACGGCCGTAAACTCAACCGTAAACATGACCGTAAACTCCAAAAATATTACAGAAAAATACAATTGCCCAGAAAAGCAAAGTATGAACCATATTTTGACCCAACAACCAGTATCAAAGCCCAAGCTTTATTAGACTTCTTAGTTAAAATTCCCAACACAATTAAAGATGTGTCAACAGCTTTGATAATAGATCCCTCATAATTAGAGGAGAACCGGGACATTTGGGAATCGCACACGGATAGATTTGCGAGCAAAGAAGGATCTGAGTAAAGTCTAATCCTCAAAAACTCCAATGGTGACGAGATCAGGTATACCTTGCAATTCGACTTCCAGGTCTATAACAACAAAGGCAAGTACAAAGCACTCCTAGCAGGCCTCCGAATAGCCAGAGAAATCGGAGAAAAATTCCTTGTAGCCCTCAGTGATTCCCCTCTCATTACCAATGATATAAATGGCACATACGAAGCCAAAGACCAAATAATACAAAGGTACCTGAATGCAATGCGGGAGATAGCATTATGATTCTAGATCTTCTCAATCAAAAAGATCCCCTGAGGAGACAACACGAGAGCCAATGCTCTTAGCAAGCTAGCCTTAATGTCGTTTGATTACGTATCCAATAAATATTGGTGGGGATTCTCCTAGAGAGAACCATCGACCACAAACAACTTGATGTCATCGCAACAACCCCATATTGGACCAAACCCTTCATAGACTACCTCATGCACGGGATCCTCCCAGTCGATTCCATGGAGGCTAAGAGCATCAAGATCAAGGCCCTATAGTTCGTTGTAAGGGGCACATAATTATACAAAAGGGGATACTTGGCACCATGGCTAAAGTGCATAACTAGCTCTAAAGGGCAATCGCTTTTGGAAGAAAGTCATGTCGAGGAAGCTGGAGCACGCGAAGATGCACGGGCACTCACTAGGAAGATACTCTACCTAAGCGTATATTGGCCAGGTGTCTACAATGATATAGCCAAACTCATTAAAAAGTTCCTAGAGTGCCAAGCCTTTGCTCCTTTCCAAAACCAACCCACCATGCCACTAACAAGCATCAACAGTCCTAGGCCTTATCACTAATGGGGCATAGATATCATTGGACCATTTCCTATCGCCCATGGAGAAGCTAAATTCTTATTGCTCATTATTGATTCTTCATTAAGTGGGTTGAGGAAAAACCCCTAACCACCATCACAAGAAGACATATGATAAAGTTCATGTGGAAAAACATCCTCATGCATTTCGGCACCTCAAAGGTTCTAATTAGCGACAATGGCACTCAATTTGAAGGAAGCCCCTTTAGAGAATGGTGTAAAGAACAATAAATCCATTGTCAGTTCACTTCAATATCACATCCTCAAGCCAATGTCTAAACCAAGGTGTCAAAGAAGATTATTATTAATAGCCTCAAGAAGCGCCTGATGAGGTCTAAGGTGGCTTGGGTGGAAGAATTTCTCACTATGCTCTGGTCGTATCGCACGACCTCAAGATCCAACACCAAGGAAACACCATTTAGCCTAAAATACAACACAGAGATAGTGCTCCCACCTAAGATTATTGGTGGATAGGGAAATGTGATCTAACTCCAAGTAGAAAATCACACCCTACCATTTAACTCTAGTTCTAGGCTCATTTTCATGTCAAAGTTTAGTCATTGTTGTCCTTATTGAAAAAAATTATATTTCCAAAGCACTATCAATAGAATGATCAAAGTTGACTACTTTCATAAACAATTTATATGTTTAGTATCATTCAAGCTTTATATCATTTCAATAAGAAGTTGTACACATTTACCAAGCAATAACAAGGATTGGTCATCCATGCCACTCGAGCAAAATTGATGAAAGGATGCAACCAATAAGCTTTAAAGGCTCATAAACATTCCCTAAAACATGTCAATCTAGCTTACAGGAGCATTATCCTTGCCTATGACATGAACAAAGGCTTTAAAGGCTCATAACCTTTCCCTTGATATAAAATATACCTGAGTCCGAAATGCCTTGAGGTGATGATCTTGGTTTAACTTAGATTATTGATGCCAGAGTGTAACTCCCATTGGCCCAAGGCTTAGAACAAATTCTAAAAGGGTAACTAGAAAACTCAAGAAAAAAAATAATACCCTAACAAAAGTGAACCAATCAAGGTTCATAAGCAGATTCCAACCAAGGTCTCAACCTGATAGCACAGCCAATGACTTGAAAGAAGAACTAGCCATGAGCTCGCGAATGAGAAATCCTAGGTCAAAACCAAAAAACTTTAATTAAGAAAAATCAACTCTTAGCCATTAAAATATAGTATCCTTTAAGTCTTGATACCTTTTCGAGTAAGCAGGAGTCGTCCTCAATTAGTTCCTAAGGCCAACATAAACTTTTGGAAAGAACGAGAACAAATGTTACCTCAAAGGTTAACATTAACCCTTAAGAAGAAACCAAACTAATGGCCAACACAAATCATATGGGAATAGAGCAAGCAAGCTTAAAACAAAATCAACCATATCATAGCCATAAGTAAAAAAGATATTGTCTATCGGACATGTTATGGACTTAAAAAAGGCCACGTAGAGCCATAAGTCAGACCAAATATTGTTCAAACATTGTCTTTTAAACATAAACAAGTTAAGAGGAAGGGAAGAGCATTTACCAATAGGATTGGAAGAGGGTTCGACATTCTAGGAGCTACCTTCTGATTAGCTCCCCTTAGCGTCATGATCGTTGCATAGTTGACGAAGGCCTTCCAAATCGATCTCACCCAGGTGAAGATACGAAACAAAGTTTGTTTCCATGCAACCTTTCATGGAAGCATTCATTGCTTGGGTTTTGCTCCACGACGGCACTTGGCTCCCCATGGTTGAACTTTCTAATGGCTACTTGCTCCCGCATCACTTGCTTACCGCCTTCCACACTGGCGGCCATGCATGCCGCCTTCATCCGCCAGACACCCAACGAGAACTCAAAGCTTTCAATAACTCGATCCACCAACCGAACAATGACATATGGGGGCAATGCAACATCCTCCTCTAATGCCTTCCTCATATCCCCCTCTGCAACCAAATTCTCACCCTACAACTTTACATTCCCCTCCAATACTTCTTTGTCCTTCGTTAAAGCCTCCACCTGCTAATACAAATACTCCACCTTCGTGTCAAAGTTGACCACCTAATCCTCGATAGAAACTATTCCCTGCCAACAAGTCATAAAACTCCCCAAACTTTCTTTTCTCCTCCTCTAGAACCACTACCCTCTCTCTAAGTTCATTGCGCTCAACCTTGACAGTAGCTAATTCCGCCAAGTCTGAGCTCACATGACGAAGACGTCTAGTCGCGGCCACCAAGTAAGGAGCAACTTGAGCTGCCTCGTATAAAAGCTTGTTGGCCATATATGAGTTAGAATGGAGCTCCAATGCTTTTATGGTGACCGGAGGGAAGGCGTGGCGGATCTACTCATACGTAACAAATTGTTGCAAGAGCAGGGACTCACGAGTGAGGGTCCACTCTGGGAGATAAACGACGTAAGCCATTAATAGTGTAGGGGGAGCACCAGCAACAACACTGTCTCTCATCAAAGATACGGTAAAACCAAGAGCGGTTTAGAGGTTAACCTAAGACTTCTTCCTATGCTTGCCACCACCAAGATTGGTGGTATCCTCCATTTCTTTCTTAGGTTCATGAGGTTGTTCATTTTCCTCTCTGTTCATCCCATTTGACTAGTATGAAGTGTCATCATCAAGGATGTCGATTAATATGTCAGACTTCCCCAGTAGGAATTCAATGTTACATCTCTTGCGAAGACATTTGCCAATGGTGCTAACATCAACGTCTCCAGTAAGAAGGGAGTCCGTCCAAGTTATTTGCCGCTTAGAAGGTATCTTCCCACCATCAATGTCATCTCCTTCGCTGTTGTGTGTTCAGAGTTTGGAGGCGGAGGATCAATGCGAGAAACACCCCCAACAGGTACATCCACCAAATTCAGGTCAACCTGGGTAGCAGAACCCTCGCCCCTAATAATAGAAGGTGCGGTGAGAATCAGGGCATGATCAGTTTAATGGGTAGAGGAAGAGTTTCTACCATAGGTACCTCATGGTACTTGATGTTACCTCTGAACTTACCCCGCAGCACCGTCTCAAAGGATAAAATACTTTTGATTCCTATAAAGAAAAATAGAAAATGATATCGGTAAACCCATCATTTTCAATAATAAATTTTTTAGGAGGGGGAGAGTACTTACCATCCTTCTCCATGAAGCGCTGAGGTATCATCCCTTCAGCCCTCTTGGTGGTGCTCATCCTTGATGTAGCTAGGATGTAATCCTCCCAATCCTCCATGTTGATGAAAATTCCCTTCAATGCTTGTACCATGGTTAAGCTAGCACCCCACAGTTATGGTACCCAATCAAAAAAGAGGGTCACACAGTGATAGTTAAAACCGACTAGGTTATGATTCACCCAAAGCCACTTGTCCTGATAGTTTTTATTGGGTGCTTTATGGTTGATGATGAACACATGGATTCCTCGCCTCTAGAAAAATGGTATGGACTCCAAATTGCATAGAAGAGTTGAAGTAGGCTTTGAATGCCTAGAATTGGGGAAGAACTCTATGGGCTCGACAAGCCAGTTCAAACCGTACAATCTTGTTAACAACATTGGGAGGTCAAGTTGTCCACATAGAAATTGTATCGGTGCATGATTTCATCAAAATCTCAATAGTCAACAGCCTCAGACCAACCTCAAACATCAGAATGAGGACTCCAACCTTGCTCTCCAGTAGATGAGAAATGACCACCGCTTTCCTAGGAAATTATACACTATCTTCAGGTATAAAGATGAAATAGGACTAAAGAACTCGATTTCCTCTGGGGTTGGTTCGATTCCGAATCTAGATGTCACCATTTTTAGAGCAAGACCAAGAAAGAAGAGAGAGTAAACAAAGAAAAATGGGGATCGATTAAGAACAAGAAGTGTAAAAAGGAAAACGATCCCTGATAAGGGATATTTAAATGAAAATCAGGAATATCAAACAGTTACCATGATGAAATCACCTGTGCTGAAAGATCTGTCTCAATAGTGGATGACAGGTCCATCTTCACCGAACACATGTCATGATCAAGGCTAGAACAGCTCAACTATGCTACGCTAATGCTAACGTCTACTAGCTTAGGGGGATTGTTAATGTATCCCTCTAGGAGTACATTAAAGATAGAAGAACTGCTATCTTTAGGATAACATAGTCAATGGTCGTAATTTGGCCTAATGCTATATTTGGGCCCTTGTCCTCGCGGTCTCGTACTAGGACCTTAGTGCTTGGAGCTCTCGCATCTAGGTTCTATCCTTGACGATAATCCCCATTCTATAATAAGCCAAAACGCAACTGGTCACTTCCCATGATGAAAGGTGTAACACTCAGGGCGTTGTCTACTGTTTCTTAGGCACCGGCTATGGGTAGCGCTCAGGGCAATGTCCTCTGTGTCTTTTAAACCAATAATTGGCAACCACTAGTGGTGCACGATCCACTAATAGATTCCTCAATGTCCTCCTGACCCAAATGGGACAAGATGATACTGTTGGGTTCATGTTCAAAGAGCAACAAGTATAAAGGAACCCTTTTTCCCCAAAAGAGGGGATCGCCTCATTATTCTTTAAAAACCTAACTACTTTACTCTCACATACATTCTAACTAGACTGTCATAGCTTTGTCTCGGGACCACCTCCTGGATGTCAACTGACGTTCTTTCTCCATTGTTGTGATTACATGGATCTACTCTGCCTACATCATCAACCAACGACGTTAAATCCCAAGAACTCATCACAATAAAAGGCTTAATATCAAATTTTCCAAGTGTGAGTTCTCGTTTTGTAAGGTGTGCTTTTTAGGCCACATCATCAATCAGATGGGTATAATGGTCGATCCGTCCAATATTGAGTTTGTTTTGTAATGGGAGGTTCCGAGGTATCAATCTGAGGTTTGAAGTTTCCTTGTCTTAGTAGGGTACAATTGGTGGTTCATTAAAAACTTCTCTAGGATTGCAGTTTTGTTGACCAGGTTGACGAAGAATTTGGTTACTTTTCGTAAAGGGCCTAAGCAGCAGACGACATTTGAGACTTTGAGGCAAAATTTATGTGAAGCTCCGATATTGAATTTACCTGAGGGTATGCATGACTTCATAGTATATTGTGTTACGTTGATTATAGGATTGGGTGCAGTGGTGATGTAGAGGGATCATGTGATTTCTAATTCTTCGAGACAACTGAAGACTCATGATACGAATTATCCTACTCATGATTTGGAGCTGGGGGTTGTGGTTTTTGGCCTCAAGATTTGGTGTCACTACTTGTATGGGGTTCGTTGTATGATTTACATGGACCACAAGAGTTTATAATATTTGATGGATTAATTGAATCCGAACATAAGGCAACACAAGTGGCTTGACTTGGTGAATGATTATGATTGTGAGATCCTTTTTCGCCCTGGGAAGGCCAACATGGTGGTCGATGCTCTTAGCCGCAAGAAGGACAGTACTACTATAAGGGATTTATGTTTGAGGATGATAGTTATTACCCCACTTTTGGAGAATATTCATAGGGCTCGGATCGAGACTCTGAAGGAAGAGCACCGGAAGTGTGAGCGTATAGTGGGTGAGGTGTCCTCGTTTGATTATGATATTCTAGGATTGTTGACTTTACATCGGAGGATTTGAGTTTCTTATTTGGGTGGTTCACACCAGAGTGTGATGGAGGAGGCGCATAAATCGAGTTTTTTATTCATCCGTGTGCGATTAAGATACATAGAGATCTCCGGCTTGATTATTGGCAGACCTACATGGATTTGGATGTGGTTTGGTATGTGGAGAGGTGCGTAACTTACATGAAGGTCAAGGCCGAGTATCAGTGACCACATAGCAAGATGGAGTCATTAGGTGTTCCCATTGGGAAATGGAAAGAGATCACGATGGATTTTATCACGAAGTTACTGTGAATAACGCGAGGGGTGGATTCGATTTTGGGTCATTATTGATCGGTTGACCAAGAGTACGCATTTTATTTCCATTTAGGAGAGTATCTATATAGAAAAATTGGGATATGTTTATATCCTTGAGGCTGTGGCACAACATGGGGTTCTGGTATCAATAGTCTCGGAGCGAGATGTATGCTTTACTTTTGGATTCTGTAAAAGATTCCATGAAGAGTTAGGTACTCAATTGTACTTCAGCACGACCTTTCATCCACATACAGATAGACAAAGTTAGAAGGCTATCCAGACTCTGGAGGATATGATTTGAGCATACATGCTAGATTTTGGCAATAGTTAGAATATATATCTCCTATTGGCCGAGTTTTCTTATAACATCTATCATTTCAGTATCGATCGACCTCCTTTCAAGAAGCTCTCTTGGAGAAAGTGTTGAACCTGATTTGTTCAGGAGAGGTCGATCAGTGAGTCATGGTAAGTACGAAGGTAGTACTCAGAACTATGAAGTTGATTCAGCAGGTGTGCAGCATGCTTCAAACCGTGTAGAGCCAACATAAGAATTATACTGATAGACGTCGGTTGGATTTGGACTTTCAATTCTAGGATATGGTACTCTTGAAAGTGTCACCTTGTAAAGGTGCTATCCGGTTCAGGAAGCAAGGTAAGTTGGGCCCTAGATATATTGACCCTTTCAGGGTTATTATCCTAATGGGCAGAGTTGCATATCATTAGGATCTACCAGAGGAGCTCATTCAGATTTACAATAGTTTTCATGTCTCTCATTTGTGGAAGTGTTGGTTTGATGACTCTGTAATGGTTTCATTGGTGGATATTCAGGTGGACGAGAGCATGAACTATATAGAGACATCAGTTGTGATCCTCGATAGGAAGACCAAGACTCTGCGAAACAAGGTGTGAGTTTGGTAAAGGTGCAATGGCAGCACGGGAAAGGTTCAGAGTGGACATGGGAACTCGAGGAGGATATGAGATAGCACTACCCAAAGTTATTTGCAAAGGTGGACTTCGAACACGAAGTCTGATTCAACTGTGGGAGATTTGTAACACCTGTTTTTCAGGTATTTTCATTTTTAGCTTAAAGTATCAAATTCTTGCAAAATAGATCCTTATGTTCGACGTATATAAGGCGTACGTAGAGTATACTCATCCGAAACCCAAACCCTAAGTTTTTTAGGGTTGAGACCCTATTTAAACACCTTAAGCCCCTTGAGGCCTCTTCATTCTCAACCTCCACTCTCCCCAAACAGTATTTCGAAACACTAATCATTGGTTAGCTTGTTTAAGCCTCTTTTGTGTTCTTTGTGCATAGTAAAGAAGTAGAAGTCTATCCTTGAGAATTAGTGTGGCTAAATCTTGAAGATCCAAAGCTTTTACATCTTTTGCAAACTTTTGGAGGTATAAAGTTCCCACAGTTATCGTTTTATGGCTTGGATTTAGGATAGTTTAGAGTTTTGCATGCTTTTAGTCCCATGGACTTGGTTCTTGTGAGTAAAAGCTACTCCAAACCTTAAGGTTGCCATTTTATGTTGTTTCTGAGAATCATATGTCTTAAAAATGATCTCTTTGTGGCTATCTTTCACCCATACAAGGGTTTGGAGTCATTAAAGGGTGATTTAGATCTAAGTATTGGTTGATTTATGCTCTAATAAGCGATGAAAAAACTTAAATTCGAATAATTTATTAGTTAAGACCTTCCTTAGATTAAGATCTGTGAGTTGGACATTTAGTCTTTAGGTATTAAGGAACTAGTAGTGGATTTTGGCAACAGTGAGGTTATGCAAGGCATAACCCTAGAGTATATAGCACATAGCATGGCCCTGCCCCATTTTCTTTGAAAACTCGGTACACATGGCATAATGAACCAGAAGTGGAAATGGGTCATTTTAGGGTTTTGGGCCATGTTTGGTTCGAATTAGCTTTGAAAGGGTAGAATGGAGTTTTACCCTAATGAGAAAAAGTGTGTTTTGGACCCTTGATTATGATTATCACCCTAATTACTAGCTAGGGTTGGTTTTGATATGTTTAGTGTAAGGAGGTTCTTGGATTGGCGGTTCAGGTGTAAGACTTATTTATTATCAATTGAGGTGACTCGCCTCACAGTATTTGCAAGTCGGAGGCACCAAGGACGCATCATTGGATTACATTTATAGTATGCTAGATGTCTTTGTGACTCTTGCATGTACTTGTATGTATGTTTGGGTGGGGCCCACTATATGTGTTGGGTGGGGCCCATTACATGTTATAGGCCTGTTACTGGAAGGGGACCAATGTTGGGCGGGGCCGATGGATGTCAGGTGGGGCCTGATGTATGTATGGTATGTGGTATTTTTTTGGAACTCACTAAGCTATGTGCTTACAGTTTAGATTTATGGTTTTAGGTACCTTTGGTTCGAAGGGGAAGGGTTCAACATGATCGCGCAACATCAACCAGTGTTTCGCACTTTATGTTATGATTTGTACTATGATAACCATTGTCTACATTGTCATGTTTTGATTGGTTTTGAAATGAATGATTGATGGTTTTGGTTGACTTAAAAAAAACTTACTTAGTGTTTTGGGACATTACATTCAATTATCTCTAAGTCTTACTTTTTTATTTCTTATGACTAATGATAGTCTAGATTCCTCAGCAATATTAATGTCTACATCAAGATCTATCAAGTAAGGAACAACCAGGTAGGATCATATTTGATGTAGGGTCTGTTTGGTATATAGAATATACAATTTACTCATTTTAAAATCTCACTAAATCCATCCTAAACATCATCCCCATAAGTAGATCAATCAGTATAATGACTTGGAATCACTGATAAATCTTATTTATAGATTCATAGTAAGGACTATGAATATAAATATATGTTACACTGAAGCAATATGAGTGTATCTGAAGTTACAGATATTTTCCTGAAAAAATTCTGGAAATTGCACTGACAGAACTCCGCCCTGATAGCTATTAGTATTTAGGCACTCAAAGACCTCAAAGCTTCGCCAAAATACCCTATACTAAGAAAATTCAAATTATGGGTATGCAAACGAGAGAGAGAGAGAGTGTGTGTGTGTGTGTGTGTGTGTGTGTGTGTATGCGTGTTTTTGTGAGTGTTTGAGATGATGTGATGAATGAATGGTGCATTGAATGGTATTTGTAGGCAGGGAAATCCACATGTGCACCGCGCATAGCCTGGGCCGATAAGGGTTCCTCTCAGAACATGACACGTGGAGATTAGGTAGTGAGGTGACGTGGCAAAGTAGGTAGGTAAGGCTACATCTTTAAAAACTCATATCTTAGCCATATGAACTCCGTTTTTTACGTACTTTATATCCATGTGTAGGTATTTCTGAGTACTACAACTTCATTTAGATTTTGTCGGCTAATTCTTAGCCGATCTTAAATTTAACAATCTATAAAAATTACACTGAAAAAGACCGTGTAAAATCCATAACTTCTTCATATGAACTACGTTTTCGACTGCCTCTATATCGATGAACTCCTTATCATGAGATCTTTAATTCTCATGTAAAATTCATGTTTTGAAATCGTGTTTTATAATGAATAATATTGTGAAATACTAAGTGAATTTGAGTATTGAGTTCTAACAAATAGTTTTTACTAGAAATGAAGTAAAACAATGTTTAGAATCACTCAGAAAATATTAGAAGTCTTATGAGATTCCAATTAAGAGTCAAATAGTGATATTTAACAAAAATATAAAATTTGAAATAAGTAAAATTTTATTATTGAAAGTTGTAAATAATCTGGTTAGAAACTTGTAGGCGAAAACCTCGTCGAAATCTAAATTATAACGAAGAAGTTATGACCAATCGAAGATCTACGACAAAACCTGCACGGCGACGAATGACGTAAAAAGTGAGTTTTTGATAAACTACTTTTTAGCCTTAGTGAACTAAATGAAAGTCGTAGTATTCGTTAAACTGAGAAGTTCGATAAAAAGAACAACAAAATTTGACTTCGTATGAGGAAGTTATGATTTTTCTAAGTTTCGGAATAGAAGTAGACAGCTAAACACTCGAAATAAAGATCGAGCAATATTTACCCAACACGACCTAAATGAGAATCAAAGGTCTCGTCAATAGTAGTACAACGGTAAAAAGTCTGACGAAAACGAATGTCGGATGAAGAAGTTATGAATTTCTAATGGATTTTCCTGTCCCGGTCTGTTAAAAATAATAATATTAAAAATAAAGTCAAAATTTGCCGACGAAGTCTAAACGAAAGTTGTATAATATATTCCCACCTATGCGTGCATATAAAGAACGTCAAAAACGGAGCCCGTATGCAAAAGTTATGAATTTCGGAAGATTTTGGTTCAATTTCCGAGGAATTTCGCATGAATAGTAGTCATCTCATCCGAAAGCGCCACGTGTCGCGACCGGATTTGACCGAACCACGGTCCACTAGCAGTCCGACGCGCCTCACACTATAGCTCTGTGTCACGCGTCCGAGCTCGCCCCGTGTCCTCTTCTGATTGTACCGAACCTCGCAGTGCGGCTTCTGACCTCGGCTTCGTGGCCCTCGCAGCTGCTGCCACCGAGCTGCTTCGCTGCTGACTCACCCTTTCCCCCTCACGTGTCTCTGTGACAACCCAAAGTTTATTCCTTCACATTACCCCGTTACCGTTAACAGAATATTCCATTTTATAAAAGTTCCGTTAATTAGAGGTCGCCAAATAAATAAATGTTTTATTGATTTATATTTATGTCGTTATAGTCGTAATAAGATAAGTAAAAACAATTACTTTACATTTCCATATCAATTTGGGAAAAAGTAAAATTGTATTACGACCACTAAATCGGGTGCGACCAAAAGCCCCGTTTAACGGCAGTATCGACTAGATTCCCACTGAGCTCCAACTCCAACCCATATATAAGGGGGAATGGACTTCATTCCACCCCTTTTCACTCTCTCTCTCTCTCTATACTCTCTCTCATACAAAGCCCGATTTCGCCTCAGATCCGCAACCAAACGCCTCCAAATCGTGAGTCTCTTTACCCTAACTTATCCTAAACATTATTGGCTATGACTTTACCCCAAAATTCAACCATATAAGCTGTCAAAGATGAGTTTACGGCCCCAGGAACACTCTAGGGCCATAAACCCCTTAAATGAGGCCAAAATGACCCAAATTTGTCCCTTTGAGCCTAGGAACCAATTAAGGATTTAGCCTAGGAGTTTTTGAAGCACAAAACAATAATTTTTGGGACTTAAAAGAGGGTTTACAGCCCAAGCACATGCTTAGGCCGTAAACACCCTCTAAACTTGTTAAAACAAGTTCCAAACACTCCCAAACCACCCATAGGCGTAAGACATAAACTAAGGACATGCTATTTCGGGTGTAGAACATTTAAACACATAGATTTGAGGGGTGAAATGGAGTTTACGGCCCAAGCACATGCTTAGGCCGTAAACACCTCCAAACCATGTCAAATGGTAGTTTTAATCCCCCCAAATGGCTTTATACTTCATTATAAATTACTAGGAGTGTAATAAGGGCTTAAAACTTCAATAAAATCAAGGTATAGGAGTTCACGGCCGTGAACTCCCATAGGGGTGGTTCATGGGCCGTAAACTCCCATTTGGTTCTTTAAAAGCCTTAAAACCATTCATACCATTTAGATTTGGACCTAGAAAAATTCCACGATCAAGATAGAGCCTTTAAACACCCTAGAACACCCTCACCATGAGTTTATGGCCGTAAACTCATGGGGAGTTATCCCAGGGCCGTAAACACCATATGGAGAGTTTACTCTTGGAGAGTAAACTCCATTCCTAAGACATTCACGCCCTTAAATGTTACCCGGGACACCCCAAACACTTAACCAAAGTGTTTTCCGCTCCTTAGAGTGCTTATACTTGTTTAATTGGTATTATATATACTAATTGTATGAAAACATATGTTACCATATGTTAATAGGTCACTAAGTGTGTCCAAGTCTTTACTTGACACCGAGCACCCAACCGGCACCTTCGTCGGATCCACTTACACCAGGTGAGTTCATACCCATGATATAACCTTTCAAATGTTTGTACATGTTTTATAGGGGGGATACAAGTTAAACATGCCAGTTATCATATCAATCACATGTGATTGATAACCCGCATGCACAAAGATTTACCACACTGTAAACTGTTTTACCGAGTAGGATACTATAAATGGTTTTCTAAAATGTTTTCACCTGTTCAAAACTCTTACTTATACTGTTTTATCAAGGTTCATTTTAAACAGGTTTATGAAAGTTTTCCCAAGAAATTCTAAAGGTTTTCAAACTTATTTTACCAAAGATCACCAAGTTGTGATTTTCTCAAGTATAAAGGTTTTCTTCCATGTTTTGATACTCCCTCTTAGTTTAAGCTCCTACGTGATAACGCTTTCACTTCGCGATGTGTTTATACTTGTTATTGCCTCTATTTCGCTTATACTTGTATTCGCTTATGCCTATTAGACGCTCTTACTTCACTTGTTGTCGCTTCTACTTCGTGATACACTTGTATTTGGTAACGCTTATACTTCACGATTCGGTTATTCCACACTGTACACTTATACTTCATGATTCGGTTATTCCACACTGTATGCTTATACATCACGATTCAGTTATTCCACACTGTACGCTTATCCTCCACGATTTGGTTATTCCACATGATTCGCTTATACATCACGATTTGGTTATACTTCACGATATGTCTCCACTTGTTACACACTAGTTGGATGTATGCCTATGCTTGTATAGATGCATATTAAAAATGATTGAAGGACTTAGGAAGGTTTGTTCGCCCTATTTCCTTTTCTTCGTTGAGATGTGGTCTGGTGGGATCGGATGTCCGTCCGAAGGTCGTTTGATTCATTAGTTATATATTATATATACGAGCATAGACATATAGGTTCACTCTAGTCAGTTCAGTTATGAGTCTCTACCTCTAGTTCAACACTTATATTGGAAACACACTACCCACTATTTGGGATGCATCTTCGGGACACGGCCTTCTCCGTCGTCTAGTTGGTAACCAGAGTCTCCTATAGGGAGAGCGGACATTGTGTGTATAGATCTATACGGGATTGACACCCCCGCACCCTGATTGCTAGCTACAGTCCACGGCCTACCAAGCCAAGGGGTGACAAATGTCACAATTTATAGACGCTTGTAGGGCGTCAGGTACTCTAGTGTCGGTTATTATGGTTACGAGTATCCCAGGTTACCTTATAATTCATGGCCTTAAGGTAACGGTATTTCACCAGCAATTTACACTGTATGCTGGGAACCCACTCTCAGAGTCACACTGTTTTTAGACCTTACTAGCTGTATCTTTCATTTGATACTGTCTGGGGTCTGTATTCACTGTTTTTAGACCTTGCTAGCTGTATCTTTCATTTGATATTGTCTGGGGTATGTATTCACTGTTTTTAGACCTTACTAGCCGTACCTTTCATTTGGTACCATTTGGGGTCTGTGTCTCCCTTTGTTAGACTGAGCCAGGCGTGTCGTTTGTTCGATACTCTCCTGGAGTCTATGATTCCTTCTGCCTTAGTCAGCAGTCCTCACTGTTGAGGCATATGTTATTTTCCCTGATTCCTCTTGCTTTCTTTAATAATCAAATTTTGTATTTTGATAATGATAGTGATTAAGGGAAAAACCACTTTTTACCACATAACTCCGTCCAGTCTTGGTAGAAGACTGCCTTTATTAAAGAAAATATAGGATTTTCTGGAAAAGACACTAATGTAATGGATACAATGAAACTACATCTTTTATTAAGTTATTTGGATAAAATGCCACTAAATACTTATGAACTCACCAGCATTTGTAAAAATGCTGATACTCGCTTTTCAAATAACTTGTATTCTCAGGTCAGCATTAGACAGGTATATTCCTGGAGCTTCTGACGAAGACAGTTTAGTACCAAGCTGCACCTATACTATTTACTTGTATTACTTTGGTGTATTGTAATGTAAACCATGTAGAACTATTACTATTAATGCAATGTTTTGTTGTACTTTGATTACTATAATGCATGTGTTGTGATACTTGACATGACGTCATCCACCCCAGAACGTTTCCGCCGTTCCTGTTTTGGGGTGTGACAGATTGATATCATAGCATTGTTTATAGTGAGCTAAGTATATCAAATCATAAAAGATATACAGCCTATAAATACATAGGGATAAAACACTCTGACAAAGAATTATACTTTAAAATATAACCATATTTTACCAAAGTATAAGAACATCCAGAATCTAAACACTCGAACACAAGTATCACAAGAAGAACAAGAATAAAAGTCTTCGGATGTTGACCAGTACCGTCAAACCTGGGTAGTTATGTAATCGTAAGCTGGAATAAATGTAACCTGATCAACTACATTTATTCGAGATGCGATGAACATTTGCTTGGGAGTGATAGTGGTGTGCAACAAGTCTGAAACTTACCAACTAGGAATGTTAGAGCCAAACATAAAGTCAAAATACTATAGGAGTATTTTGGAACAGTAAAAAATTCACACTAATCCCAGAACTATATTCAGAAGATAAGAACAAAACAAGAAATTAAAATACCATAGGGGTATTTTAGGATACATAGATAACCCTGTGTGAAGAACTAAAAAGATCCTTATTGATATACCTACAACTATAGAGGGTATACTTCCAAGGTTATATATAATAAGGATCCCATAGGCTAAGAATGTGTGGTTTCGCTCTACTTCCTTTTCCTTGTTTGGATGTGGATACCGAGTAGTATCACATATTCGAAGGCCTGTCGGATTTAAGTTATATATGATTTGTATACCCTACGTAATTGTAGCAGGACTCGATATGGATCACTCAGTGAAATGTTAATAATCTCTTAGGATTCTTTAGACATTTCCATTCTCGCACGAACCCTGTAGACAACCCTATCCACTTCAGTGCTTGACAGAAGAGTTGATGTAGACCCATAAGAGGTTCATTGAGAAGATTTCCTGTTCGGAAATAAATGAACTGGGTTGAGACTATTGAATTCACCAAGTACCTATATCTTTTTAGGGACATCGGTGAGAAATTCGCCTAAACTTCCGAGACTTCCAGTCATCCATCATGAAGTGATGACACCCAGAGTCGGATTCGGAAGCAAGGCAGAGTAGAGATTCAATATGTCCATATGAGAAGAGAACCCTAGGTAACTACCCGAAGGAAACCAACGCCGATTCCAGTCAAAGATACGAGGCAGACAGAGGTAGCCAGTACATGGAACCCAAGAAGTGTCTTTTCCTCGTGTTCATCAAGCTAATACACCCATAAAATAATACAAATTTACTGAGTTAGTTGTTACACTACTCACGCTATGTGTTAGGTAAATCGTCGTTTCCTGATGCCAGTAACACGATTAGAGCGGATCCCCGCACCTCTATTGAAAGTATTTAGCCATAAGCCTTCATGAGCCTCTCTTTCCGCAGTTTCATTCCGAACTATTCTCAAATCTATCCAGACCGGAAAGTGGAACCTTTCCCAGTATAAAGGTAACGTAGTAGAATCGACTCGCATCTTATGGCTCTTTCTGATACTCGTACTCCTACCATGTACACCAGGACTACATCATAGGGATGTAGGTCGGCACTCAGACAACCAACATCCGAGGCACGGGAAAGTTTATGCCTAATACAGTCAGGACAGATATGTCCAGGGCTAGCCATCGTCTCTCATTATCTTGTATTCCTTTCCGTGTAGGACAGAAGTGTAACCAGTCCACAAGCAAGAAACCTACTCTCTTATTCGATGAAGCTACGTTCCAAGTTGCGGTCTCGGCAGCCGTAGCAGCTGTCATGGCTCACCTGAATGCAAACAACGCTAATGTCAGCAAGGGCCTTATCGGGATTTCTGATCCTAGAAATGGACAACAACAACCAACACCTGCATACCCAGCCACCCAAGAACCTCAACCGAATACACTAAAGAGAAAACTCAAGATCGGGGAAGGAGGTACATCGGCTCAAGGACCTTCCGAAGGTCAACGAGCTGAGACAGTCGATACCCCTGTCAATCCTTCCCTCCTGACTCCAAGACGGCCATACTTAGGAAGCCTTACCCACTGCGGAAAGTGTAGCTACCATCATCATGGTATATGTCGGGAACTCTTATATGCTAGGTGCAACATGAAGGGGCATACTGCTCGCGTATGCAGAACTCCGGTGGAGCGTATTGCATCAATCACCAATGTGACGACCAATCCAGTCTGCCGTCTATGTGGTGAGATTGGACACTTCAAAAGGGATTGCCCAACTGAAGAAAACAACAAAGACACAAGAGGAGCCTAACTCTACTGCTTAGGGAGAAGCATCAAGGAACCTGGTAGATTTTTGGTACGCCCTTCGATCTCAGGTGACTAAACCGGAAACATTAAAAGACTAATGCAAATGTAAATACTTCCCCATTAAGGCGAAAGTCGCAGCATTGTTATAAAATTTAAAATTCATCAGGTAAAACTATAATGGCTAAACATATAGGTTACGGCCATGTATAGTTAAGATGGATAGACCTAGAGTGATTGAATGCCGCCTCATTTCCTGTTCCTCGTTTGGTTGTGGATTTAGGGCGGAGTCACTCAGTCAACAGTCCTCCCCACCTTAACTATACATGACTAGTATATGTTAGGCGATTATAGAAATGCCTCGTGAGAATCCATTCATGAAAAGGTACTCTACTCGGAAACACTTAGGACTCTCTATAGTTCCGCGTCGACTCTATTGGTCCAAGTATCCACGACAGTGATACACAGGACGAAACCTGAGACGCCTAGAACTTGTGTGCCTGTTCGGCGCATGACTCTATCGATCCTCACTTTATGTCATGTCGAAGTATGCCAATATCGACGACTCTATTGATCACGGTTTGACGTAGTGCAACCATGTGTACATCCCTAGTGCTGTGTAAAAAGAACTTTCTCCGTAGCCATTTCGGCAAATAAAGGTTCTCCCGAACCTAAACATAATACAAATAATCAAACCTAACACGATCTGTCAGTCGTCCCTCTTATCTCAAACCTTCTAAAGTACCCGAGAGAAGGGTACCACGCGCTGTTGACCAACCCCTTTTAGACAGATGGAAACCGAAGAGAAAGACACTGCGAGATACTCCAGAAGACGATAACCATCTGAAACATACCTCGTAGATTCCCCAGAAAGACCCTTCGCACCTCGCACATCAGGTTCGTGAACCCTGTGCGTCCTCCCTACTCCCTGTTCCTCGTTGGGATGTGGGTCTGGGGTGGAGTCGCACAACTGAACATCCTGCCGACCTCAATTATATACAGCTTACATACACCAAGTATTAGTGGTTAAGCCAAGTATGAGCTCTATCACGAACCTCATAGTAAGACCCTTCATCATATTCCATAAAATAGGAGTTGGAGTCAAGAGAACCATTGCGGGTTGAGCTACTATAATGACTACAAATCCGAAATTTGTTGTCATACCAGTTAAGCCAACACAGTAGCTAACACCCTCAGTTAGTAAAGAGATTAAAGTTCCGAGTGATGGGAACCTATACTCACTAGATTTGACCTAGACCAAGACAACTTAGAACCTTCGGAAGAGTAGTTGCAGTAGATGCCCGCACTACTCAGTCACTTCGTCCACCCTGTTATAGACTAGTAGTGCCCAAGATCCTCCGCCCTCTCGCATGGAGGAAGTCACCGTCGCCTTGTAGACGATAGACTACATTCTCCGAAGTAAACACTAGGATACCGAGAACCACAAGATAACCTCCGCAGCAAAGAATACTCGATCAAAGTGCGAAAGTAGTTGCATTAAGCCTTATAACCCAGATCCCGAAGAGATTGTAGACTTGACACCAGTCTAGGTGTTAGTCGATGGGTTATACAAGAGCAACCGCTTTCCGCACTAGAATAAACCAAAGTCTTAGAGATTCATTGGACTACTAGGTGTTCCACGAATACTATCTCACGCAGAAATAGTAGAACCACCTCCCGAGATAGTCCAACACTCGTCTGGTGAAACCCTATCTCCCCGACCCTAAGGGTTTCCATACCTCAAGATTTGTTAGTGCAGGTTCATTTTGCACGAGCTTGAGATAGACACTCTACAGCAAACAGATACCATAGACACGCAACCCATCCGATGATCTAGAAAGCCTCTAAAAGCCAATTGACAGGAAACGCGAAACCAAAGACAACCCGATCTTCCTAAGAACCAACCTGAAGGACTACGCATCCAGTACGAGTGAGAACGTTAGGAACTTTGGAATGGCGATCACGCCGGTGATGATCTTGCCGTAGAAGTACACTATGTTCTAGGTACTGAAAAGTTCTACCCTTCCGAGAGCTTAGGACCATCAGAGAATCCTCGCGGAGATTTGGTCCAACCCTCGTCGGACCACTACTACTTCCGGATATTCCACAAGTTTCACACCCGATCGATCCACTTCTTAGACTTGATCAGTGTTGTCCGACGTCACTTTTGTATCCCACTCGTCTTGATAGAAACCATTGAGAACCCTAACCTCGTAGATACACCAGTCGGAACTCGCTAACTACACGAGATGGAAATCCGCATCCTGTAGGTGAAGGTTTGTTGGAATGACAAACACAGACCAGAGTTCACTTGGGAATGCGGAGACAAACCGAATAGGAAGTACCCTCCTGCCTCTATCATTCATACCTAATTCGTTGCCTAGACCTGAATTTCGGGACGAAATTCCCTCTAACGGGGGGATGATGTGACAACCCAAAGTTTATTCCGTCACATTACCCCGTTACCGTTAACGGAATATTCCATTTTATAAAAGTTCCGTTAATTAGAGGTCGCCAAATAAATAAATGTTTTATTTATTTATGTTTATGTCGTTATAGTCATAATAAGATAAGTAAAAACAATTACTTTACATTTCCATATCAATTTGGAAAAAAGTAAAATTGTATTACGACCACTAAATCGGGTGTGACCAAAAGCCCCGTTTAACGGCAGTGTCTGTCACACCCCGCTAAAGCAGAAACGCAAGATATGACAGCGATAACGGTTTCATTGCAAAAGATAAAGATACATCACCATAGCAGTATTTAAAAGTTTACAACCCATAGCTTAAAAGAAACAAAGTACAAGTTTTTCCAAAACAACATTGTTCAAAATATAACTTCATAATGGCTTCAACACGATGCAGCATGCTCTATGATGATGAATCTTTATATCCACTTACTAATTATTTCCTGAAAAAGCATGTAAAATGAGCGTCAACTATGAAAATAGTTGGTGAGTTCACAAGTTTATAAAATCGAGCTTGAAATAAGGCTTTTCGTAAATACAAGTACATTGCTTTAATGATAAACAAAGTTGATTGCTATTAATGAATACAAGTTTATTGCTATAACGAGAAACGAGTTTGTATGTATATGAGCAAACAATGAGTCTCAACCAAACCTATGACTGAAGCCCTATCGAGATCTATGCTTATCGTTCCATAGATGAATATGGTATCATGCACTCCAGCAATAGGGCGAGTGAGGAGTTGTCAATTCCTAATAGCGCTATCCATAATGACCATTGGCTCAAAGAGTTAATGGTTAGAGATAAGGGAAGGGCCTTAGTACGATAAGTTCTCATGTTCCGTGTTGCATAGACATACATAAAGAAACATAGCAATACAATAGCAATCCTGTTTGATAATAATCAATTTAAAT
Organism: Lactuca sativa; assembly: GCF_002870075.4. Taxonomy (NCBI): domain Eukaryota; kingdom Viridiplantae; phylum Streptophyta; class Magnoliopsida; order Asterales; family Asteraceae; genus Lactuca; species Lactuca sativa. The sequence continues at coordinate 56,464,875 of NC_056624.2, forward strand.
ACGACATGCAAACAATAGTTTTTCTGGACATGCTTTTCCACCCCAAAACATAAAAACTGAAAATAAGGGAGTGCGTGAATACTCACTATGTGCAAAATATAGCAGTCAAGTTTATACGAGTCAATTAAATACAACGAACATAAATAGTTTAGGACATGCTTTTCCACCCCAAAACATTTAAAAACCGAAAATAGGGGAATGGTGAATACTCACAATGTTTCGTGTAGGTACAAGTAGTGCCTCGGGATGCACCAACGTCTTACTACCGGGATCATACGACATCAAACACACATTAGTGAGTTTCCATGTCAAAATCTAATGCTAATATATTAAACTCTACATATAGTGAAATCCCAATTTATGTTTTAGTATTGGATTTTATATTAATTGGTTACACTTTTTCTGAAATAATGAAATTCTACAAGTCGTGCGATTAATTACAACTTTGGAATATTATCTTTCCAGATTTAGTAATATAAATTAAAGGTGTTTCTACACATTTAAAGGTGTTTTATATTCCTAAAAATGTAAAATATTATCAAACAGTTTCCAAAAATTGTCAAACCTTGTATTTTCATTGTAAATACAATAGAGGTTTTCCAGAAAATTTTCCTTGAATTCTTGATATGGTTAACTATTTTTTAAATTTTTAAGTCTTTATAACAACATAAATTCACGAAAAATAGCATTCAAAGGATAAAAATTCTCAAACTTTTTATTTAACTGTTATTACACAATAATAAGCTGCGAAAAATATAAAAATGGATTTCCAACCTGTTTAATTATATTTTATGATTTTTGAGCATTTATTCAATAAAAATTGAAATAAAAAGAAAACACTTTCCAAAATTACCCAAACTTTTTATTTAACTGTTATTATACATAACGAGACTGGGAAAAATATAAAAGATATTTTTCACTGGGTATTTCTATTTTTCCTTGTTTTATTCCTTTAAATAATCATTAATTGAAGAAATAATATTAAGAAGTTAAAATAAATTACCAAAAATTTTTGTAACATCATTTACAGTGTAAGTAGTCTGGGAAAAATACCAAAAGTGGTTTTTATATTGTATAATCAGGTTTTGGGTATTTATGTATATTTAAGTGTATTTAAGTGTATTTAACTTTAGAAAATAGGAGAAAATAGTTTACAGTGGAAACAAATCGTCAAAATTGTTATGTAACCTCCTACTGTACAACATGTTGTTCTGGTAAATTTTCATGAATTTTGGATTATCAGAACTATTTTTCCTATGTTTAGGCCATTATAATTACCAAAAATTGGGAAAAATAGTAAGGCATGATGAAAAAAAATTTGAAATTATTTTTCTGAGTCATGCACCACATGTAAGGGCTGCAAAAATTTTTAGATACAATTTTCACACTTTCTAAAGTGGTTTTGTGATTTATTATACCCAAACAAAAAGAAAATCAGAAATCATACCAAACAGCAATAACAATCAATGAAATTTAGTGAGGCGTCATTATTCACCATAGGGGTAATCCATGAATTTTTTCCGGATTTATAGACCTCTGGAAGTATTTTATGTGATTTATGCCCTTGGTTTCTTGGAATAATTTTAATAAATCAAAGAAATGATAAAAGCTCTTGAAATTTTCCAGATTATCACATGCATGTGAGTGCTTTCAAAAGGAAAAATGTTCAAAATTTATTCAGAAGGAAAAATAGGGGTATTGAACCCAAACAAGTCAAGAAATGTTGCACATTATAGTGCATGAGATGTAAATGTGGCTGAAGTTCATGAATTTGAGTAGCACATTCTGTGGAGTTTTAAGCCACAAAATTTCAGCCATCATTCACTGGATATGTTAAGTTTCTAAATTATTTTTCCCCAGATTTATGGTTGGGTTTAAGGCCACTGATCACGCAAGGAAAAAATGGTGATCACAAAAAAAGAGCTGTTTGCGCAACCATTTTGTAAAATTTTCCAAAAATCCGATATTTAATATTTTATAGTGAGACCAGTTGGGTTTGAAAGCTAACTCGTTGGACTATCCAATACAAAAAGAATATCAGGAGTTGGTTAAGTAATGAATGAGTTATGTCCGTTCAAATCTGAACAAAGTAGTCTGGCAGATTGCATGTCTTCCCTGTTTGCTTTGAGTGCATTCTTAGGGTATTTTGACAAAAATCACATGCATGCTTCTGTTAAGGTCCGATTTCTAGCACATGCATGGAGTGAATGAGCATCCAAGATGTACTAGAAATGGTTTAAATGCTTTTGGGCATGCAAGAACACAAAAGAAATGGAGAAGAAGATGTAATACTCGGTTTTGAAGTCACATGAACACATGTGCATCTTTTTCACTCCTTGCATGGGTTTGATCCCGGATTTTCACCATATCAAACACATGCATTGTGTTATGGTGAGAATCTACAAATCACAAGGGAAAAAGTAAGGATTTCTAGCCATGGAAGGGCATAGAATCCGAAGAGTAGAGAAGAACCATGAAGAAGAGGAAGTAAAATCATGAAACTATGAGGGAGGATTGTGTTGTTTACCTTGGTTTTGATCTTGAGAGAAGCAAGAACACTTCAAGGCCTTCTCTATTTCGAAATTATGGCAGAGAATGGAGGATTTTCGTGAGTTAGCGAGAGAGAGAGAGAGAGAGAGAGAGAGAGAGAGAGAGAGGAAGAGAGTTTGAGTGTTAGAAGGGTGGAGTGTGAGAGAGAGAGTGAAGAGAGAAGTGGAAGAGTGAGGGTTTGAGTTTAATGATTGAATTTTTGGGAAGATGAAAGCATGGGGAGAGAGGGTGCCGGATTTTTGAGGGTATTAAAGTGCCCTCTCTCTCCTAATTCAAATTAAATAATTTCCCTCTTCAATTTTTATAAAAATGATTCTTTATGTAATTCTCTATTTATTTAAAAATCTTGTTTTTATCTAATAAATTATGATTAATGTATGATAATTTAAATTTCTATTTCATTGGTTATAATCCATAATTTGATTAATAAAAATTTGATATTAGGAAGTTTATAGCCAAATTTTATAAAGTTTTTAAGCTTTAAGATTTATAAATTTGGATTTTTGGCTCTTTAGGGTTTTTTGGAATATTGTTTGATATTCACCATCAAATTGAAATATAATTAGAATATTTTAATTTATTTTTAGGGTTTTACACCCTTTTTCAATTGTAACAAAGTTTGAAGTTTCATTCTAATTATAGTATTGACATTTCCTATTGTAGTTAAGCAACTTACTAGAATCGTAAGTGTCAAGTATATTAGTCCTAGATCTTAGTTGGATCCAAGTTTATGCAAGATTTTGACATAATCTACATTACTAGGCCATGGCATGTTGTGCATGAATGGTTTTTATAAAGATGCATGAGTCCGAGAATGACCTGAATTCACAGTTGTCACAGTATCGAGTATATTCCCACTGAGCTCCAACTCCAACCCATATATAAGGGGGAATGGACTTCATTCCACCCCTTTTCACTCTCTCTCTCTATACTCTCTTTCATACAAAGCCCGATTTCGCCTCAGATCCGCAAGCAAACGCCTCCATATCGTGAGTCTCCTTACCCTAACTTATCCTAAACATTATTGGCTGTGACTTTACCCCAAAATTCGACCATATAAGTTGTCAAAGAGGAGTTTACGGCCCAAGAACACTCTAGGGCCGTAAACCCCTTAAATAAGGCCAAAATGACCCAAATTTGTCCCTTTGAGCCTAGGAACCAACTAAGGATTTAGCCTAGGAGTGTTTGAAGCACAAAACAACAATTTTTGGGACTTAAAAGAGGGTTTACGGCCCAAGCACATGCTTAGGCCGTAAACACCCTCTAAACTTGTTAAAACAAGTTCCAAACACTCCCAAACCACCCATAGGCTTAAGACATAAATTAAGGACTTGCTATTTGGGGTGTAGATCATTTAAACACATAGATTTGAGGGGTGAAATGGAGTTTACAGCCCAAGCACATGCTTAGGCCGTAAACACCTCCAAACCATGTCAAATGGTATATTTAATCCCCCCAAATGGTTTTATACTTCATTATAAATTACTAGGAGTGTAATAAGGGCTTAAAACTTCAATAAAATCAACGTATAGGAGTTCACGGCCGTGAACTCCCAAAGGGGTGGTTCATGGGCCGTAAACTCCCATTTGGTCCCTTTAAAAGCCTTAAAACCATTCATACCATTTAGATTTGGACCTAGAAAAATTCCACGATCAAGATAGAGCCTTTAAACACCCTAGAACATCCTCACCATGAGTTTACGGTCGTAAACTCATGGGGAGTTGTCCCAGGGCCGTAAACACCATATGGAGAGTTCACTCTTGGAGAGTAAACTCCATTCCTAAGCCATTCACACCCTTAAATGTTACCCAGGACACCCCAAACACTTAACCAAAGTGTTTTCCGCTCCTTAGAGTGCTTATACTTGTTTAATTGGTATTATATATACTAATTGTATGAAAACATATGTTACCATATGTTAATAGGTCACTAAGTGTGTCCAAGTCTTTACTTGACACCGAGCACCCAACCGGCACCTTCGTCGGATCCACTTACAATAGGTGAGCTCATACCCCTGAATGAACCTTTCAAATGTTTGTACATGTTTTATAGGGGGGATACAAGTTAAACATGTCAGTTATCATATCAATCACATGTGATTGATAACCCGCATGCACAAAGATTTACCACACTGTAAACTGTTTTACCGAGTAGGATACTATAAATTGTTTTCTAAAATGTTTTCACCTGTTCAAAACTCTTACTTATACTGTTTTATCAAGGTTCATTTTAAACTGGTTTATGAAAGTTTTCCCAAGAAATTCTAAAGGTTTTCAAACTTATTTTACCAAAGATCACCAAGTTGTGATTTTCTCAAGTATAAAGGTTTTCTTCCATGTTTTCATACTCCCTCTTAGTTTAAGCTCCTACTTGATAATGCTTTCACTTCGCGATGCGTTTATACTTGTTATTGCCTCTATTTCGCTTATACTTGTAGTCGCTTATGCCTATTAGACACTCTTACTTCACTTGTTGTCGCTTCTACTTCATGATACACTTATATTTGGTAACGCTTATACTTCACAATTCGGTTATTCCACACTGTACGCTTATACTTCACGATTCGGTTATTCCACACTGTACGCTTATACTTCACGATTCGGTTATTCCACACTGTATGCTTATACTTCACGATTCGGTTATTCCACACTGTATGCTTATACTTCACGATTCGGTTATTCCACATTGTAAGCTTATACTCCACGATTTGGTTATTCCACATGATTCGCTTATACATCACGATTTGGTTATACTTCACGATATGTCTCCACTTGTTACACACTCAAGCGTAGTTGGATGTATGCCTAAGCTTGTATAGATGCATATAAATAATGATTGAAGGACTTAGGAAGGTTTGTTTGCCCTATTTCCTTTTCTTCGTTGAGATGTGGTCTGGTGGGATCGGATGTCCGTCTGAAGGCCATTTGATTCATTAGTTATATATTATGTATACGAGCATAGACATATAGGTTCACTCTAGTCAGTTCAGTTATGAGTCTCTACCTCTAGTTCAACACTTATATTGGAAACACACTACCCACTATTTGGGATGCATCTTCTGGACACGGCCTTCTCCGTCGTCTAGTTGGTAACCAGAGTCTCCTGTAGGGAGAGCGGACATTGTGTGTATAGATCTATACGGGATTGACACCCCCGCACCTTGACTGCTAGCTACAGTCCACGGCCTACCAAGCCAAGGGGTGACAAATGTCACAATTTATAGACGCTTGTAGGGCGTCAGGTACTCTAGTGTCGGTTAGTATGGTTACGAGTATCCCAGGTTACCTTATAATTCATGGCCTTAAGGTAACAGTATTTCACCAGCAATTTACACTGTATGCTGGGAACCCACTCTCAGAGTCACACTGTTTTTAGACATTGCTAGCTGTATCTTTCATTTGATACTGTTTGGGGTCTGTATTCATTGTTTTTAGACCTTGCTAGCTGTATCTTTCATTTGATACTGTCTGGGGTCTGTATTCACTGTTTTTAGACCTTACTAGTCGTACCTTTCATTTGGTACCATCTGGGGTCTGTGTCTCCCTTTGTTAGACTGAGCCATGCGTCTCGTTTGTTCGATACTCTCCTGGAGTCTATGATTCCTTCTGCCTTAGTCAGCAGTCCTCACTGTTGAGGCATATGTTATTTTCCCTGATTCCTCTTGCTTTCTTTAATAATCAAATTTTGTATTTTGATAATGATAGCGATTAAGGGAAAAACTACTTTTTACCACATAACTCCATCCAGTCTTGGTAGAAAACTGTCTTTATTAAAGAAAATATAGGATTTTCTGGAAAAGACACTAATGTAATGGATACACTGAAACTACCACTTTTATTAAGTTATTTGGACAAAATGCCACTAAATACTTATGAACTCGACAGCATTTGTAAAAATGTTGATACTCGCTTTTCAAATAACTTGTGTTCTCAGGTCAGCATTAGACAGGTACATTCCCAGAGCTTCTGACGAAGACAGTTTAGTACCAAGCTGCACCTATACTATTTACTTGTATTACTTTGGTGTATTGTAATGTAAACCATGTAGAACTATTACTATTAATGCAATGTTTTGTTGTACTTTGATTACTATAATGCATGTGTTGTGATACTTGACATGACGTCGTCCACCCCAGAACGTTTCCGCCGTTCCGGTTTTGGGGTGTGACAGTCTCTCTCCCTCGTTGCCATCTGTCTCACTGACTCCTCCTTCTCGGACCGACCCTTGCATTCTCGGCCTATAAAAGGGAGGCCTGCAAGCCTTCCTGGGTAGTTTTCAGATTTTGACATTTTTCCACCCTAAATTCATATTTTAGCTATTTTGACTTCCCCCGAAGCCCCGGTATCAATTTTAGCACCCGAAACACGTCCCGAAGTTCCCGAGAAGCCCGAAAAATTTATCTTTGCGGTTTTGAAGCCCTACCTTCGCAGAGCCCGGTTGTCAATTAAGCTCCCGGTTTTCAACATAGAAAGTCATATTTAAAGCCGAAGTACTACCCAAATTACTATTTTGACCCCCGGTTAATCAAGGTGAGTTCAATATATAGGAACAAGTGTATGTTATGTGTTATATGCGCTATGTGCTTTTCACTGTTATTATTCCGAGTTATTTTTCCCGTGTTATTTTATTCCCTATTTTTATAGCAAAAGTAATACCTTTGACCATGTGATCAGTGAAAGGACTTAGATTCACATTGGTACTGGTACGTAGCCTCTGGCCATGTAGAGCATGTCTCTTTAAGAGAATGACTTCTATTCTATGGAATTGGCAAATGGTTAGACAGGACTATAAGCCTAAAATCTAACAATATGTTAATTAGAAATTGTATGTCTTCTATGCCATTTGGGCCAAAGCTTTATTGATGTATATCAAGTATGCAAATTGTTATGTCTCATTGATTATATATCTTTTAATCAAGTCATTGATTGATATGGAAAGCTTAACACATGATTCTCATATGTCTTTGTTGTTCCTTGTTTCTCTTTGATTCTGCCATATTGAAGTATATATATGGCATAAGGTTATCTTGTATCTATTATTGAACTCACTAAGCGTCACCGCTTACCCTATCAATGTTTAACAATTGCAGGAGATAGGTAATCAGTATGATCGTATATCGTTCGAAGATTTAGAATCGTTTATATTAATACTTTTGTACTTCAGCTTATGTTTGTATAAATTACAATATCCTAGGTAGTTATGTAATATATAAGACTTTGTAATAGTCGGTTTGTATCCAGTAGTTTGTAACCTCTTTTTCAATATAAAATATTGCTTTCATGAATATGCAAGTAGCATGTTTTGGAGTAATAATAGTGTGAATTATGAAAGTTTGGGTCTTTCAGAAATACGAAAGTTGGGGTCTTTCAATCATTGTATCAGAGCAACAGTTTAAGCGAACTAAATGCCACAGATTGGTATTTAGACTTAAACTATTGGAAGTTCAATATATGAACTGAATCATTATAAGTATATGGATACAAACCATAGGAAAGACTTAAGTAAAGTATTAGGTGATAATTAATCCTAATATTCTAAAATACTATATTACTCCTAAATTTCAGAATGATGGCTGAACAAGTAAGTAGCCATACCCCTGAGGTTGGTGGAGGTCCTCAACCCGAGGAAGTGAATACTCCAGTATCTCCTCATGAGGAGCGAATCATGGATAAAATAATTGGCGTTATCCGACATACTTTCGAATAACACTAAAAGAATGTTGATAAAGGAAAAGAGAAAGCCACGGGAGAATCTTCAAAAGGAGAAGTAAAGCGTCCCTCGTTCCAAGATTTCAAGAGTGTAAGTCCCCAAAATGCATGTGTATCAATCAAATCCGTTTGATGGTGCGAAATCCCAATCAAACGGATGATGTCAGATAAAATAGAGGAGAAGAAAAAGAAGAATATGATGAATCTATGTATGAATTGATTAGAATGAAGATCCGGATACAAAAGATTCACACACACAAAACTTCTCTCTAGTTTCTCTCTTGGCCGTATACTCCTTGTGTTTCATCAATCTTTTCCTCACACCCCTCACCCCTATATATATATATATATATATATATATATATATATATATATATATATATATATATATATATATATATATATATATATATATATACATGAGAATATGGACCGTAAACAGGGTTTGCGGCCGTAAACACCCCCTTGGCCATAAACCTGACCGTAAACACATAAGATATTACATAAAAATACTATTTCCTAGAAAAGAAAAGTATAAACCATAATATTGACCCAATAATCTCCCCCTTGGTTTATAGCTTTCTTTTCTTAATTGACCCAACAAGCTCCCCCTTAAAAGTAGCTGGCTTTTCTTGTTAATCTTCATTGGGAGATTGGCTTCAGCTTTAACCTTCGATTTGTTCACAGCATCAGGATGAACATATGAATCTTCAATGAATGACTTCATCTTGAGCAATTGAGCTTCTCTTCAGAATTTGGCATTGAACGCACATTGGGTGAGGAGGCTTGACGTACTGATTCTTCAAAGATAGCGCTTTCAGCTTGAGAATCTTTAGAGAGAACATCAGAGAGAATAAATCTTCTGGATCACTTTAGCAGGTACAACGATAGCAGCAGACTGATTGAGAAGGCTTCAATGCAATCCGTCACATAATCTTCAATTTCTGCTTCACCTTGCTTCTGGGGTTAAAGGATTGAATGTTGAAAGAATGATCTTCATTTCTTGCTCCTTCGAATGAGAATTCTTCGATGCTCACGAACGAAGCTTTGGCTCAAAAATCTTCGACACAGTCTCTATGAGTCTTATTGTAGGGTCCGATATGTGTTGCGTCTTGGTCTCGTTCATAAGTCCTATTTTGTATCCGGATTAGGCCTATCCATCTGTGATTTATTTTCTAGGGTTTAGTATTTATAGATGCTTTCATGCATCTTAGTACGTAAGATTTTGAATCGATAATTCACAGTGAATACTTTTGTAACCCAAAACATCCTCTACATCAGAAGTTCTTTATCGAGCTCTACTGAGGCTTGAATCTATCGAATCATTCGACGTATTTTGATTCATTCCTGTGTTTGATATTTCTGTTTACATTATTGTGATTAACCTGTTTAAGATCTAAACGATCAAAGAGTTTTTCAACTCATTAATTGGTATCAGAGCAGGAGACTATGTAATTCATACACATCTCTTCTGTGAAAGAAGTGATTAGGGTTTATTCTGCATTCATTGATATTTATTGAGCCGTCACTCCATAATTGATGTATCTCATTAATTATTCATCTTGCCCTAATATTATGTATTACAAAGTCTGATCTTATAACAGGTTAAACGATCAAGCATGGACGATTCTCAATCCAATCCTATTAACATCTCTAACAGCATAGGATCAACAACCAAGATTCCAATTCTCTACACTCAAGACTACGAAGTGTGGATGCACCACTTTGAAGATTACGTTATTGGATCTGAAGATAATGGGTATCTGATATGGGAAGCTATTATATTTGGCCCTTTCGCTCATTCAGGCACTTCAAGAATCATTAAAACTCAAAAGGAGTACAATGATCTATTGAAAGATGTGAAAGACGTCGCTCAAGATGAAAAGGAGAAGTTTCAATGCAACATCAAGGCATTGAGACTAATTCGATTCGCTCTTCAATCCGACACATTTCGATTAGTGAGTTCTTGTGGTACAGCAAAGGAAGTCTGGGATCGGCTGCGAGAGCTGTACTCCACAGATAAAGATCTGGAGCACTCAATTCAGACCCTTCTTCTCTCTGAATTTGGAGAGTTCAAGCAGAAGCCAGAGGAAGTTGTTACGCAAACATTTGAACGGCTCAATCATCTTCTCAGCAAGATGATAAAACATGACATTGAAAGGAAGCTCATCGAATAGAAGGTCACTTTCTTGAATGGCCTAAGACCCAAATGGAGAGCAGTTGTGTCAACGGTTAAAGCGCATGAGCAGTTCAAATCGTACTCTTGTTGTGCAGGTTCGGTAGATGATGATGAGTTCGGTGGCGTGTAGGTGTGGTCAACTGAGTCAGAAGATGATGAAGTGAGAAAGCCTTCTCATGGAAAGGCTTATGTGGCAAAGAGTGGTGATGCAGATGGAAGATGTCAGATGGTGACAGATGTATCTCTGATGAGAGAATACAACACCGATGGTGGAAATGAAGTGGCTAAGGAGCGAGAGGATGTGTGCTTTACAACGAAGCCTCTTAGTGTGCAGATCAGTGAGCTAGATGAACTGATCAAGAAGGTACAATCCATTTTTGTTTCATTTAAAATTCCACAAACATCATATGAAAATGAATTAAATAACTTGAATTCAAGAATTTCAAATCTAGATAGTTGTTTAACTCAAACACGTGTCACGAATTCTAATATAACTGACCAAATAAGCAGGGTATCATCCAAGAGTGAGGAGCGAAGGATGTGGATTGAGCAGAAGGAGTTGGAGCTGGTTAAAACTGGGGATGAAAATATCTATTTGCAAAGAGACAATCTTAAATTGTTAAAACAGATAAATGTTTTTTGTTTAATTGCAAAAAGACTCTATACTAACATTACTCAGCTGCATTTAGACTGTGAAATAGGCCAGAAGATACATCGCATGATTTTACCCTTCCTTGAGTTTAAGGAGGATGAAATAGATGCCGAAGCATACAACTGTGAAAGCGTTGTATCTTCAGATGATGTCAATCCCACTTATATGTATGGTCTGGAAAAAATTGAATCCTTTATAAAGTCCAAAGACCATAAGGACATGCTTAAGAATCTTTTGGATGAAAATCATAAGTTGAAACTCAGGGCCGAAACTATACAAAAATTTGACTCATTGAGTACCAAATTAAGTTCAGAAAATAAAATTGATGTTGAAAATGCATCAGAACTTAATGAGGACGATGACATGAGTGAAATTTCTGTAGAGGATGAGGTTGACTGTTCCGAGTTCATAAGGAGCGAACTTGAAAACCACAAAAACTTGATTTCTAAAAATTCTGTGGAATTCGCTCATTTGTCCAAAATTAAGTCCCCAATCCTTAAAGAAAAGGCCGTTGTATACCAAAATGTTAGAACCACTCCCAATCAGGTTTATAAGGTCACAGGAGTAACCGAACATCAGACAGCCGAACTCACTGCCATAGTGAATGAAGATAATGCAGATGGCTGTGATGAGTTTTTCTGGTCTGCACCGATAGACAACGCAGATGAAACAATTGGTTTGTCGGAGCGAACATCATGGAAGGCCAAAGGTAGATATGTACCAGAACCACTGAACAAACCTACCAACTTTGACGTGCCCAGCTCCAGCGGCACAAAAGAGGTTCCAGTGGAATATTTCACCTCAACTAGCGAAACCTCTTCCATGAAAAGTGAAGTTGTTGCTAAGAAGCCGAAACAGAAGGCAAACATTCACAGACAACCGAAACAGGTGAAAAATCAAAAGCAGCAAAAATCTCTCAGAGCGAAAGCAGTTTTGGCGCTCCCAAAATCCTCACTATACTCACTTTGACAGAAACTCTAAGCCAAAAGGAGAAGAAAACAAGACTAAAAGGAGCTTCGATCCATCAGTTCAAAAGAACCATAAGAAGACTTTCGGGCCACAGGAAGAACAAAACCGAAAGGATAGGTTCGGTCCCGAAAGTAACAACAACCGAAAGGCAGGTTTCGGTCCACCAAACAACAACAGGCAAAGACCAGAGTTCAGTCCATCAAGCTTTTACAGCAGAAGACCCAGTTTCGGTCCAGCAACCCACAACAACTGAAAATCCAGCTTCGGTCCATCATCAAATAGCAACCGAAGGTCTAGGTTCGATCCCTCAAATGACCACAACCGAAAGGGTCATTTCGAACCTCAAGTTAGGAAAGATTCTCATTCTAATTTATTTTCCTCTAATTCTTCTCGTTCTCACTCTTCTTCTAAGCCTAATTCTCGTCCTACACCAAACTCACAATCGTCAAAGGATTTGAAAGGAAAAAGGAAGATTTCCTCAGCAAATGAAGACCGAAAGCAAGCTAAAGTCCAAACGCCCGAACCTGAATCCAAAATACCTGCATCTAACTCCAATAAAATCAAAGTGTTTACTATTAAGAGAAAAGATGAAACAACCTTAATAAAACAAACATATCTTGTTGATGTTTCTCTTACTATTCCTGTTTCTGTAAAAGGCTCACGTGGACCCAAGAAAATTTTGGTTCCTAAATCTGCTTAATTTTTGCAGGTTATTAGTGAAAAGCAGTTTGACGACGAATGGTACATAGACAGTGGCTGCTCACGTCACATGACAGGAAGGAAAGAATAGCTAAGGGAGTTTCGGTCACTTCAAAACGGTGTCAATGTCAAGTTCGGTAACAACTCTTATGGAACGATAAAAGGTTATGGGATGATAACCAATGGAGATTTTACAATCATGAAGGTGGCGTATGTAGAAGGGTTGCAGCATAACCTCATCAGTGTGTCTCAACTGGTGGGAGGTACAGGTCTCAAAGTCTTGTTCGACGATGAAGGTTCAGAGATTATAGAGAAGAAATCCAACAGATTCATTCTCAAGTCAGATCGAAAAGGTGAAATGTTCCCTCAGAATCTCAGACCAATCAAAGGGAATCCAGCCATATGTCTTTTGTCCAAAGCTCATTCAGACGAAAGTTGGTTGTGGCACTGAAGGCTCTCACATCTCAACTTCAAAGACATCAATAAGCTTGTCATCGGTGGTCATGTTCGGGGTCTTCCACTGCTTAAGTTCGATCGAGAACACTTATGTGCTGCATGTGAAATGGGGAAACAAAGTCGTCAAAGTCACCCAACCATCATAAACACCAAAGTTGTTGAACCACTTGAGTTGCTTCACATCGAGTTATGTGGTCCATCATCAATCGAGAGCATTGGCGGTAACAAGTATATCCTTGTTATTGTTGATGACTTCTCACGATTTACTTAGGTGTTCTTTCTAAAGCACAAATCTGAGGTGACTCCCAAACTGAAGATCTTTATCAAGCAAGTCGAAATGCAACTGACGAAAGTCGTTCGAAACATCAGGAGCGACAATGGACTAGAATTCAAGAACAAAGAATTCGAAGATTTCTTAGCAGAAAAAGGCACCAGTCACAATTTCTCAGCCTCTTATACACCTCTACAGAACGGTATTGTCGAAAGGCGAAATTGATCCCTGTGTGAGGCGGCCCGAACCATGCTAAGTTTTGCTTCCCTTCCCTTATATTTATGGGCTGATGCTATTGCTGCAACGTGTTTTACTCAAAACAGGTCTTATCTCAACAAGCGTTTCTCTCTCACTCCTTATGAGATAATTAACAACAGGAAGCCGAATGTCAAGTTCTTTCACGTGTTCGGTTCAAGGTGCTTCATCTTCAACTCCAAAGAACATCGCAACAAGTTTGATGTCAAGGTTGATGAAGGTATCTTTCTGGGATATTCTCTTACTTCAAAGGCATACAGGGTTTTGAATAAGCGTTCCAAAAGAATTGAAGAAACCTATTATGTGACGTTTGATGACAATTACGTCAAGAAGTTGAAGTCTACCGAAGAAGCAATTGGAGAGATTTTCTCTCAAACAGGTCAGGTCACAGCCTCTATCACCAATCTTTTTGACCAATTCATGGATCTATTTGATGAACCTGAGAAAGCTGCTCACTCTGAGGCCACGGCGGAAGACAACAAGATTGATCATCTTAAGAAAATTGTCGAAGATGCAGCCAAACAAATGGGAGCAGAAGAACCAGTTCGAAACGAACCTCCCCAGAGCAGTACTTCGGTCCAGGGGGAGAATCAATTCTCTTCAAATCAACAGGACTCACATATCCAGGGGGAGAATCCAATCTTTGACGGACCCGAAAGTCCTGTAAGACCCGAAAGTCCTGTAGCACCCGAAAGCCCAACTGCACCCGAAAGCCCGGCTACACTCGAAAGTCCTATAACACCCGAAAGTCCAGTGACAACCGAAAGTCCGGATCAGCCCAAAAGCCCAGTTGAAGAAAGAATTTTTGGGTCACATCCAAATAATTCGTCATCTGTCGAGGGGGAGAGTTCTGATATGCTCTATGACGATGATGTTCAATCAGAATTAGAAGAAATGGTAAATGCTGAATTGGATCCGTCCTATGACCCATATTATCCTCCTCTCACCAAATGGACCAGAGATCATCTTGTATCTCAAATAGTGGGTGGCGCATCAGAAAAAGTTCTAACACGATCACAACTGAAGGCGAAGCAAACTGCTTTATTCTCCACAGTAGAATTCTGCATGTTTAATTCTTTCGTATCCAAAATTGAGCCGAAAACCGTCAATATTGCTCTTGATCATTCTGATTGGGTCCCGGCAATGCAAGATGAACTCAATGAGTTTGAAAGAAATAAAGTCTGGAGACTCATTCCAATACCAAAAGATGCCTCGATTGTCGGTCTTAAATGGGTGTTTAGGAACAAAATGGACAAGGAGGGGAATGTAATCCGCAACAAGGCTCGGCTGGTGGTGAAAGGATACTGCCAGGAAGAAGGAATTGATTATGAAGAGACATTCGCTCCGGTAGCAAGGCTGGAATCTGTTCGAATATTTCTCGCCTATGCTGCACACGAGAATTTCGAGATCTACCAGATGGATGTGAAGTGCGCCTTTCTGAATGGGTAACTTGAAGAAACCGTGTACGTGGAGCAACCTCCTGGCTTTGTGAATGAAAAATATCCAGATCACTGCTACATCTTGGATAAGGCGGTTTATGGTCTGAAACAAGCACCTAGGGCATGGTATGAAACACTAACTAAGTTTTTAAAGATGTCTAAATTCAAACAAGGTTCGGTTGACCCAACCTTCTTTCGTAAAAAGGAAGGTAACCACCTTATGATCGTTCAAATCTATGTCGATGATATCATCTTTGGCTCAATGAATCCCAGCCTAACAGCTGAATTCAAAAAGTTGATGGAGACTAAATTTGAAATGAGCTCAATGGGTCCGATTAACTTTTTCCTTGGCTTAAATATTAGACAGGGACCCGAAGGCATCTTTATCAACCAGGAAGCATATACAAAGACTCTGCTTGCTAAATTTGGCATGATGGGAGACTCCAAGGTCAAAGTCCCTATGGCGTTCGGCACCAAGCTCACACCATCTTTGGAAAAACTGGCAGTTGACATAACGCTATATCGCCAAATGATTGGTTCCCTGATGTACCTCACAGCTAGCAGGCCCGATATAATGTTTTCAGTATGCTATTGTGCCAGATTTCAAGCAAACCCTCGTGAACCACACATGTTGGCAGTAAAGAACATATTCCGGTATCTGAAGCGAACGACCTCTCTTGGTCTCTGGTATCCCTCAAACTCAGGTTTCTTTGTTCAATCCTACTCTGATGCAGACCTAGGAGGATGTGGTTTAGACCGAAAAAGCACTACAGGAGGCTGTCAATTCCTCGACGGGAAGTTGGTGAGCTGGCAATCTAAGAAACAAACATGTGTTTCTCTGTCTACAGCTGAAGCAGAGTACATTGCAGCCGCCTCCTGCACATCTCACGTGATTTGGATCCAAAACCAACTCTGAGACTATGGACTCAATATAAAAAATATCCCACTATATTGCGACTCAGAAAGTGCAATTAGGATTTGTCATAACCCAATGCAACACTTCAAGACCAAACATATTGCATTGAGGTATCACTTTATTAAGGATCATGTGGAAGATGGAAACATAGAGATTCACTTTGTTCGAACCAATGATCAACTGGCCGACATCTTCACCAAAGCCCTTCCTGAAGCAAGTTTCAATAAAATTCTACAAGGACTAGGTATGATGGAATCGGAGTCAGTACCAAAAACACCTTCTCACAACTAAAAGTTGGAAGCGAAATGAACCGAACGCTCGGTCTATTTCGGGCTCGGTTCACATGGGAACCGAAATGAACCGAACACTCGGTCTATTTCGGGTTCGGTCCCATTGCACTTGTTTTCGCTTATCTCAAAAAGGTGATATCTTTGTTTGTATACTTTTGTACAATTGTTTTTTCCAAAAATTCCAAAAATAATTTTTTTTAGGAACCGAAATGAACCGAGCGTTCGGTCCATTTCGGGTTCGGTTTCAAAATTTTTTCTTTTCTCTTCTCTTTCTGTTTGGTTTGTTTTGTTTTGCTCTTTACAAAAATATCAAAAATCTTTTCTTTTTGTCTCTACTTCTGTTTATATCAACAGTTTATGGAATATTGATGGGGCAGGTTTCATTCTTACACTTTACTAGCTAAGTGTCCCTAGAAGCATGCTGTTGCATGTTGTCCAAAGCCTCAACTGATTCTGAATAAAGCCTTACTGACTTGGTATATACAAACCTTGTCTTCCCAATTAGGCTGCTACATTTATTCTAATCATGAGCTACCTTACTCTTTTCTCATATGAGTTAAGAGTTTTCTGCTTAGTCACCATTTTTATAGCGGAGGTACTTTGGTTTCTTTACACCACCTCAAACATTTTTCTCCATCATATTTGCTTCATACATGTAACCCTTGAGACTCTCAGAAATTACCACTGAGGTTTATGGTTACACAATCTCTGTGTTTGTGATCTTAGCTTCGTGTCACTACATGCTAAGTGAAACCCACAATTCAATACCTACTATGCATTGACGGTGAACAATTAAATTTTCTCTAGTTTTCACTCATGAATTAACGAATCCACCCAAGTGGTTGTACCTTGAAATCTCTAATTTTCTCTTTGTGTGATTCTTATGAAATTGTTACATACCATAACATTTCTTCCCCTAGAATCCAGTTTTAATTTTTCTTGAGATTTCACACCGAGTATTTCCAACAAGTCACTAAAATATTGTCCAAACCTACTTGTTCAACAGACCACATTGGTCTCACAAGTACTTCATTCGGTTTCTATCTTATGTCAAGATCAGGAATTCTAAACTGAAGCGAAAGCCACCCTTATAAGCCTCATTAAAAGATACCTTTCAACACTTCTTAACAAGTGATTGATCTTAATTCAACGGGAAACCACACAGACACTTTAAAGTCTCTCTTGACTTTGAAGGAAGAGATTCGTGCCCGGGATCCACTATTTCGTGTCAATATTGACATCACAATTTCCCACATATATATGTTGCTTTATTTCTTCATCTTTGACACTCTATGCACGAAAATCTTTTTGATTTTCCAAAAGTCTGGTTTGGTTCGCTACAAGCTATTTTTATAGCTCTGATTTTCAATGTTGCTGTGGTTTATCTCTAAAGACAGCTCATTTTAAAAGGATAAGATGATGACTCAGCCGGGAGACTAACGGTTTAGGAATTCAAAAAGGCATCTGATGGGAAGGCGTGCAAAACGGGAGAGTTTTTCTCTCTTATGCGTAATCATAGGGGTTGCTAACTGTCACGGGTCAATCAACTCAAGAACCGCTTCGTTTTTCAAGAAGATTTGGGGGCGGATTTTTCGCTCTCCTCTACACACGGTATAAAGGGTAAAAACTAAGTTCTTTTACCTCTTTACTGCACCCAAAATTCAGAGAGCAAACAAAGATTATTTTCTCCTAGTGTTCATCTTCTTCTTCGAAGCGCTCATCCATGGCGGATTCATCCTCTGTTCACGAAACCTCCCACATTCTCCCAATCCGACCTCAGCAAAGCCTGATCATTGATCTCACCCCACATTCCTACAATGCCTTCATGTTCCTTATTGTGGAGTGTCTTAAACACTCTCCACTGGTTCTAGCACAGACCAAGGTTGAAATCGTTCCTATGGAGTGTTTATCCCAGATTTTCTCTACTGCCCACTACGACAAGTCTGTCGATCGCTTCAGCACCCGACAGAGATGATTCAATCTATCCATGACGCCGACAAGCCTGCTCCCAGGGGAAAGAAACCAGAAAAAGGGACAGACAAGAAGGTAGTCAAAGGAGTGAAAGGGCCTTCTCCAAAGAAGCGAAAACCTACGAAGGCAGCCCATCACCTCCACCAAAGAAGAGGAAAACCCAGCCCAGGCGCAAACTCATTCTTGCCTCTTCCTCCAGTGAATCAGAGGATGAGAGTTTAGACTCAGAGGAGTCGTTTCGAGGCGACACTCCTCCCCGTTCGCCTTCACCTGAGGTACCAGTTTCAACCAAACCTATCTCTCCTCCCCCAATCTCCATCTTTATTTCCATTCCCCCCATAACCTCCACCACTCAAATTCCTTCTTCTTCTATCCTTGTACCACCTCCTATTTTCTCAGAAGCTACAACAACAACCACCACTGGAGTTCGAACCAACGTATCTGATACGGGGGCTCATACTTTAGCACCCGAACACACACCCACAACCAAACATACTTCCACACCCGAACCTACTACCACCACCGAACCTCCACCTTCTCCTTCATCTCTGAATCACTCAGCAGATGACAAGACTTTTCTTGGAGGGTAAGACATGACTTTTGACTCTGTCTACTATAGTCCGTACCAGGTTCAAAGCGATGAAGATGATGATGCTCCTGTCACTAAAAAGCATCTCAAGGAACTTCATGATAAAATCGATAGTCTCATCGCTTCCTCCTCCTCCTCTCAGTCCAGTATCTCAGAGGCTGCCATTCAGGGGCTAGTTGATTCTTTCACCAAGGCACATGAAGCCTCCATCAACTCCGCCACTGCTGCTATCGACGCATCTACAAAGGCCTGTGCTGCTGCAACCAAAAAAGTCGAAAAACTATTTCTCGATGCTAACAGTCTTTTACAGTCTTTACAGGGGTCCGCTGAATCCAATGCAGCGAAGGTCGATTCCATTGTTGAGAAGTTGGCTACTTCTTTCGCATCAGAACAACAATTCTTTGCCGGTCTTCGTCAGAACCTTGCAGCTGACAATAAAACTTTTCAAGCAGCTGTTGAGGAGAGATTGACCAAGCTCCAAGAAGACCTTGCTTTGGAGAATTCAGTGATGGATGCACTTGCTCGCAAAACCACTGCTCTAAAGGTCAAGAGTCTTCAACTTTTCCAATCAGAAAAGGAGGTTGCGTCTCTCCGATCTGAGCGGGCCGTCATTTCCACGTGTGTTTCGGATGTCCATGCCGCCCTCTCCAACATTATCGAAGCACACGACCCAATCCTGAATTACTCAGTGAGACGAACTCTAGCAGAGAAGCTTGCTCCCGCCCTTGACCTACTCAGAAAAATTGAAGGGCTTCCCGAGTTCGTGGCCCATCCAAAACAAGGGGGAGAAGGGGTTTCAAAGGGCGACAATCAATCTCAACCGCCTCCTACTTCTACATCAGCTTCAATTAAAGCAACCGAACCTCCAACAACAGGTCAGGCTTCAGGTTCGGGTGCTAAAGATATAGGGAAAAAGATTCTTGATGACAGTGTGGTGATGATGACAAAGAGACCATCGCTGATCTCTTGAAGAAACAAGCCAGGGAAAAGGATTCAGACATGAGTGCTCGTATTGCCAGAGAGGCAGAGGCGAACAAAAGAAAAATGAAGGAGGCTCATGATCACCTTGAAAGTCGAAAAGCTCTATTCCCTCCGTGGACTCTCGAGAAGCTTATCAAAGAAGCTATCGATACTCCCAACATCATATGGCTTGAACCGGTGATTTCCTTGGACAGGGTTAATTCTGTCGACTCTTAGTTCGACATGCCCTTGACCCGGAAGGCCTTCATATTTCATGCATTCTCCCATGTTGCTGATGTCCCTTATCCTTACCCGAAGGTCGATAGGAAGCTTGTTGAATTCTATCTGAGGTCTGCTCAGCCTCAATATCAGACATGGAGTGCACAGAAGATCATAAACGTTCGGGTCCTCAAACCCTTTCGGGAGGGTAACTTCACAAATGTCAGGTTCAAAGTGTTGAGGGGATTAGCTAAAACCGAACATGCTATTTCTCTTGCCGATCTTCCTAACCTGAATCCACATGATTAGATCATCTTGCATAACATCCTCCTCACTAATGAAGCTGAATATGGGTCAATCATAGATCACTTCAAAAGGATGTTGGTTTGCTACATCATGGAGGTTGCCAAGATGGATCAGGAGATCGCAAGTGTTTTCAAGAAAAAGCCCACCATCTCCCCAGTTGGCTCTGCAAGCGATTTGAATAAAATGCAGATGGGGAAGATCGACCCAAAGCGGAACTCAATCATGTTCACAAGGAATGAAGGCCAAAAATGTCTGTTCGCCTTGGCAGACAAGCATCTATATACCACTGCGTGCTTGGAACATGTTCTGGGGATCATCAATCGATGAAAGCAGAACTCTGAAGACGACAAGAAGTATTTCGATGATATGATCCAGTGGTACATTCGTTTCAGACAGACCATTCTTGCCATTATTCCTCGTCTGTTCGACACCACGAAGAAAGATCCTGCAGCTGGACCCTGCAAGCCGAAGTAGAGTCTCGCTCCAATTGACGCAAAGGGGGAGATTGTAGGGTCCGATATGTGTTGCGTCTTGGGCTCGTTCATAAGTCCTATTTTGTATCCAGATTGGGCTGTCCATCCGTGATTTATTTTCTAGGGTTTAGTATTTATAGATGATTGCATGCATCTTAGTACGTAAGATTTTGAATCGATAATTCACAGCAAATACTTTTGTAACCCTAAACAGCCTCTACAACGGAAGTTCTTTATCGAGCTCTGCTGAGGCTTGAATCTATCGAATCATTCGACATATTTTGATTCATTCCTGTGTTTGATATTTCTGTTTACATTATTGTGATTAACCTGCTTAAGATCTAAACGATCAAAGAGTTTTTCAACTCATCACTTATCTATACCTGAAATCACTTTTCAAGACAAAACAAAACTAAAAGAAAACTTAGCACACAAATTAAAACAAAAACAAAAATATTTTTGGATTTTTCATATTTTCTGAAAAAGAAATAAAACATAAATAACACTTTTTTTTTAATTTTTAATTTTCTGATTTTTTTTTAATTATCCCCTAATATTTAAATTAGAATAACACTATAAACAAACTTAACAAAAACAAAAATAATAGCTAACTTTAAGAGTGATTTGGGACCAAAGTTGTTGGACAGCCTTATTCCACTTGTCGGTACCCATATCTTCACATCTTCGTCTGATCGATCGCCAGTATTGTGGTCCACTTAAACACGAAAATTTTGTGAACATTTTTAGGACAATTTACCAATGACATGACACACACTTATATAGATGATCACAATTTTATTATCATGATTGGCCCTAATTCTTAAATAAGATTTTCTTATGACCTTTTAACTGACTACGACCAGGGATATTGTTGTCCACCTAAATTGAGCAGCGAGATCTACAGACAACTCGTATGTGTTCAATTTTAATTGCACTAGAACGTGATTCCCGCTTCCTAGCATGCCCCAGCCATCAAGGACTTCTAGAATACTCCTTACACCGGGTGAGCAGACAATTATTAAGAGAGAAGATAGATTTAGAATGCATATGCTGTACATCCAAGTCGGATCTCTTCCAATCACGCAAAGGGTGAAACATATGACTAACTGAAGTTTCATAGGGATTGAGAAGAGAATGGTGCATATACTGTGTACCAGGTCGGATTTTGAGTCACGCAAAGGAGACAGTATATGGCTAATAGATAGAAAGAATTGCATAGATAGAAGATGCAGAGAGATAGAGTTGTATATGTTATAGTCCAGGTCGGATCTCTCGATCACGCACAGGAGGCAACATATGACTAACAGACAGAAAGAAAGAAAATAACCTTCTACAGACCTAGCTTATCGGAATTCCCCAGTCACCCCATCCAACCGGAATTAAGGACAGAGACCGCACATTGAGGAAAAGTGAATCCACAGTTCAAGATACGGTTTATTTAATGTGACCGGTAGATTCTCATGTATATCTCCGTGCTCAACCTATCCGAGCGTCGTGATGTCAGGCTGCACGGATCTAACTAGGTCAATGTTTGTCAAGTCATTGAATTCATTAAGTTCAACTCTCCCTAGTCAAGTCCATTTAAAATCTTTTGTGCCTACCAGCGCATCGAGCACAGAGCGTAGACGATTCAACTTAGGTACGTTATGTAGATTCAGATTGCCCGTTATCACTTGCTAATTTCATTTCCCAAAACATCTCCTGCAAGCACATTCCATTAACACCATATTTTGATTTTCTGATTTTCTAATGTTTTTGGATTGTTTAAAATTTTCTAATTTTTGTTTTGTTTTTTTTATTTATTTCTCCCCCTAAATTTGTGCATAAGAGAGAAACGAAAGTAAATGCGCAAATTTAAACTATCCTAAAACAAAAATTAGTCTTTAAAGCGAATCAGCTTAAGAAAAACTCAGGAGTATAGAGAAGAAAACGCAAACCGTAATTCACTGATTGAATCTGCATCCAAAAGGTCTGAGAACAACACGCATAATCTCAGAACAGATCCGAAAATTCTTCATGTCGTTAAGCACAAACCCCATGTGATCCCTTCTTTTCTTCCATTCTTTCCTTTCCCGTAAAGGACACATACTCTCGAACAAAGTTCTGAATGTTGCACAGTTGAGAGATGCCTCCTATCATGTACCTGGAACAGCCACTACCAACAAACTGAAGTCTGATGGTATGGGTCCACAGCTGCTCCGACACAGAGCGGGATCAGTTAATCTTTGGAACCCAGTCCATTTTAAAACTAGGTTGACCTTTGTCATCAACACACGATACTCTCTCCCATGACATATCCTGCTTATCACAAACAGAAGATGATGAAATATTAGAGTCATTAGAAGATTTGGGAGTTTTCACCTTTGGTACCCATCTATATTCAGGTTTAACCCATTTCTTGTTCGATCCGATGGGTGCCTCGGCACTTGATTTGGAACTTGAAGTCGTCTGCCTAGATGACTTTGACCTAACTGGTCTTGGCTTCATAGGAGCATCTCTTGAACTAGACCTCTGGGCCAGCATTCCCTTCTTGTTCTTGGGAGTTGGATGCTTGGTCTTGGGAGTTGAATTCTTGGCCTTCATGGCATTCCAGTCGGCATTGTCTGAACGTGACCTTGAGGGGTTTCTTTTGAAGTATCTCCCTCTTGGCGCGTTCTGCCGGCCTTGAGCATAGGAGGGAACGTATGCACGATTAGGACAATTTTTGACAATGTTTCTAGGTGTTCCACAGTGAAAACAAGTCTTTTTCTTCACTGTGAAGTTATTTCTTCCTGTCCCTGGTGGCGTATCCTTGCCTTGTCTCTTATTATTCCCACAAGCACAATTGCAACAGGCACTCTGTTTCACTGGAATTGGTGGCATGTATTTCTCAACGACAGGTTTGTTAGGAGTAACAGAATACAAAGCAACATATTATGAGTTCAAGGAGTCATTGGTTTGTTCAGTAGTGTTCTCCTTGTTCTCATCTTCTGCTACTTTACCTGCACATGAAGTAGAAACATTAGTATTTTCAACCTGAATACCTCTTGACACAAATCCAACTGGTTTTCCATATTGAAGATGTGCCTCCCTGGCAATTTCTTCCTATGTCATAGGGATGGATGTGTAGTTATGATTGAAAGGTGGAGGAACACTATCATACCCAAGACCCTTGTTTTGATTATCTTTGAATTTTAATTAGGTTTCAAATAATGACTCGACTGTTTGACTTGACACAGTATAATTTTTGAAACTAACGTCTATTTTTCCACCCTTAATTTTCAAAGTGTCAAGTTCTTTAGTTAAAGCAGCAAGTTGTCTCTTAATATAGTCATAATTTTCACACTTGTTGCTATACTCTTCCTGAAGCTTCCTAAAGTCCTTGGTTTTTGCTTCTAATTCAGCCTTCAGGGGTTTCTGTCCTTTCCTAAGTTGATATCCTTCGTATTTTAGGTCCTCAACTTCTCTTTTTAATAAATAAATTTGTTCCTGAAGAAATTTAATCGTAGTTTCACAAGTTGGAGTACATGTAACTTCAGTGACCGAAATGTTTTCAGAACTCATTGTTTTTCTACACTTCAAAGCATCAAGTTCTTCAATTACATCAGCAAGACTAAGATGATTGAGATCTTTTGTCTTCTTGATGATAGCCACGCTCATATCCCACGATTTCGGAAATGAATTCAGTAGCTTTTTGTTTATCTCAAACTTAGACAAGAAGATCCCAGCTATATTCATCTCAGTAGTAAGTGTAGTAAATCACTGCAACTGAGTTTCGAGGGTTTCTCCAGGGATATAATCGAAAATGTTGAAATTTTGTCTTAACATATCCTGACGACTCTCTTTCATGTTTTCAACTCCCTTATAGACCTTAAAATCAATTAAAAAACACAACTAGAAGCCAAAATCAAACTTAAAAGTCAAACCAAAAAGCTAAATTTGAAAATTTTAAAGTTAAACGAAAAAGTCAAAGTTTAAAGTCAAAGATCAAGCTTGGAAGTCAAAGTCAAAATTTAAGGTCAAAAGTTAAAAAATAAAAGTCAAAAATTAAAATAAATTTATTATTTTATTATTATTATTATTATTATTATTATTATTATTATTATTATTATTATTTGTTATTATTATTTTTATTTTTTCTTTTTTTATTTTTTAATTTTGGACGAAAAAAGGAATTTAAAACTAAAAGAAATTGAATTTTGGGCTGAAAATGTGAAATTTGCGAAACTTGGAAGCTGCAGGGAGTGGTTAAGTTGAAAATTTCGAAAGGAAATCACAAGGGTTTGGCTAGCCGAGATGGTTAGGCGCTTGGTTGAAGACTTTGAGTTCTCGGGTTCGATCCCCGGCAACCTCAAATTCGCGTGGATATTTTTTAATGCGAAGCGCTGATGCGAGGTTGCTACAATGCGAGGCCGTAAATCGAAGACTGCAAACTCGGATTGGCCGTAAACTCCGAGGCCGCAAGCTCGGACCGTGAACCTTGGGCAGAAAACTCCGGGCCGTGAACTCCGAAACCCTAGCCGCCGGCCGCAAACTCCGTTACACCCTCACAGGTTTCGACCAAAAACACCGATTTTTCGACTTTGAAGCTCCAAAACTCGATCAAAAACCTTTTTTTATGAAAAACACGAAGAATAAACCCCCCTTATTTTTCAGAGATCTATCCAAAAACGCAAAAATATTTCGAATAAGATCAAATAATGCTCCAAATCTGACAAAATTAACTGATACAACCAAGCTCTGATACCAATTGTAAGTCCCTAAAATGCCTGTGTATCAATCAGATCCGTTTGATGGTGCGGAATCCCAATCAAACGGATGATGTCAGATAAAATAGAGGAGAAGAAGAAGAAGAATATGATGAATCTATGTATGAATTGATTAGAATGAAGATCCGGATACAAAAGATTCACACACAAAAAACTTATCTCTAGTTTCTCTCTTGGCTACTCCTTGTGTTTCATCAATCTTTTCCTCACACCCCTCACCCCTATATATATACATGAGAATATGGGTCGTAAACAGGGTTTACGACCGTAAACCTGTTTACGGCCGTAAACACCCCCTTGGCCATAAACCTGACCGTAAACACATAAGATATTATATAAAAATACAATTCCCTAGAAAAGCAAAGTATAAACCATAATATTGACCCAACAAAGAGTAGTGGTGCTACGGAGTTTTCTGGTGTCCTTAATCCCATAGTTGTTCTAACTTGGATTCGGAACACCGAGAAAGTATTATGTGTCTCTCATGTGGATAATGAAGACAAAGCTATTTATGCTTCTGCAATGCTCATCGGAAAAGCCATGGTCTGGTGGGAAGCAACATATGAAGCTCTCAACGGGTATGACCAAGAGAATTTATCCAGGGAGTTGGTCAAAACTCATGTGCTAGAAAAGTATTGTCCTCTAGACATGAAGAGAAGATTGGAGAAGGAATTCCTTGAGCTTAAACAGGGAGGAATGACTGTGAATGAGTATGAAACTCAGTTTAATCAAAGAGCAAGGTTTGCTACAAAGTATATTCCAACTAAAGATGAGAAAATTCAGTTATTCATGGAGGGACTACGACATGAAATCCATGATTTTGTAGCCAATCGAGATGTCCTGTCATTTGATAAAGCTGTTGAGTATGCTCGAATGCGTGAACATGACTTAGAGATACGTGGAGCCACTCTTACTGTTCCAAAGCATCCACATACTAAAAGAACTACTCCTGTTTCCACTATTCCACCAACTCAATCTGTTCGAACTGATCCTAGCAAGCAAGCACAGTCTCAGAGTGCTTTTCGTGGCCGCAGGAGGTCACAATCTTTTTCTATTCAATCGCCTTCATGTCGCGTTTGTGGAAGGAATCATCCGGGTTAATGCAAAATAGACAAGGAATCAATTGTCTGTTATGGATGTGGAGAAACTGGTCATATAAAGCCAACTTTCCCAAGGAAGGATGTGACTTTCTATGCATGTGGTATTAATGGCCACAAGAAGCGTTTTTGCCCTACTCATACCAGCCAAGTGACGGGAAGTCAAGCTTCTGTTCAACAACCGGAAAGAAGTCAAGTCCATGTTCAACAATCAAAGGGTACTCCAACTAAAAAGGAGGAGGTGCCGAAAGCTAAGGTTCGTGCATTCCAGATTACCTCAGAGGAAGCACGCGAGGATCCGAATGTTGTGACGGGTACATTTCTTTTCAATTCTAGACCTGCTCACATCTTATTTGATTCTGGTGCCTCAGATTCTTTTGTATCTTATGAATTTACGCATTCTTTTCAAACTACTTGCTATGCACTCGCGCAACCATTTCACGTAGATACTGCAGGAAGTATATCATTACTTGCTGATAAAATCTATAGGGATTGTGTCATAGAAATTGAAAGCTATAATTTTCTTGCAAACCTAATCCCTATCTCCTTGCCCAACTTCGATATTATTCTCGGCATGGATTGGTTGTCAAAGAACCATGCAAAACTCTTGTGTTATGAAAAGATGGTACGCATTCCTATTGAAGGGGAAGATCCTATTCATGTCTACGGTGAACAAAGGATCTTAAAAATAATCTCTTTCCTCAAAGCTCATAAATTTATATCGAAGGGTTGCCCTATCTATCTGGCCTATACAGTTGACATCTCAAGAAAGGAGAATAAAACTGTTCCCATTGTTAATGAATATCTTGATATTTTCCCCGATGATCTGCCTGGACTTCCTCCGGACAGGCAAGTAGAATTCCGAATTGAC
The DNA here is from genome assembly GCF_002870075.4 of Lactuca sativa. NCBI lineage: Eukaryota > Viridiplantae > Streptophyta > Magnoliopsida > Asterales > Asteraceae > Lactuca > Lactuca sativa. The sequence goes on from NC_056624.2 coordinate 56,492,493, forward strand.
CTTGTGCCTGGTGCTGCTCAACATGCAAAGACCCCTTATCGTCTTGTGCCAGTCGAGATGAAAGAAATGATGATCCAACTACAGGAATTACTTGACAAAGGCTTTATCCGACCGAGTACCTCTCCCTAGGGTGCTCCGATATTGTTTATCAAGAAGAAGGATGGATCAATGCGGATGTGAATTTATTATCGTGATCTGAACAAGGTGACTATCAAGAACAAGTACCCACTACCTCGCATCGACGATTTTTTCAATCAACATCAGGGTGTTAGCTATTTCTCAAAGATTGATTTAAGATCTGGCTATCATCAGTTGAAAGTTCACGAGCATGATGTACCGAAGACTGCTTTTCGTACTCGATATGGGCATTATGAATTCCTTGTCATGCCATTCGGTTTGACAAATGCTCCTGCTGTATTCATGGATATGATGAATCGCGTATGTTGCCCGATGCTTGATAAATCTGTCATCGTATTCATTGACGATATTCTAATCTATTCGAAATCTGAATCTAATCATGCCAATCATATTTGTGAAATCTTAGAACTTCTTCGAAAGGAGAAACTTTATGCTAAATTCTCGAAATGTGAATTTTGGCTTCGCCAAGTTCAATTTCTCAGCCATGTTATTTCTGGTGATGGTGTATCCGTAGATCCTACCAAAATCGAAGCCATTCAAAATTGGAAGTGCCCCGTAATGCTTCCGAAATTCATAGTTTCATGGGTCTTACGGGTTATTACCGAAGATTCATTAAATACTTTTCTCGTATAGCTGTACCTCTCACTAGTCTTACTCGAAAGTAAGCAAAGTTCGAATGGGGTGAAGGCCAAGAAAAAGCTTTCTTGACTTTAAAAGATCTTTTGACTCGTGCTCCCATCTTATCACTCCCAAAAGGTGATAATGATTTCTTCGTATATAGCGATGCTTCAAGATTGGGACTCGGTTGTGTGTTGATGCAACGTGGTAAAGTGATAGCCTATGCCTCAAGAGAACTGAAAGATTATGAAAAGAATTATCCCACCCATGATCTCGAACTCGCTGCAGTGGTATTTGCCCTAAAACTTTGGAGACATTATCTTTTCGGTACGAAATGCCAATTGTTTACCGACCATAAGAGTCTCAAGTATATATTCAGTCAGCAAACTCTGAATATGAGACAACAACGAGCCATGGAGCTGATCAAAGACTATGACTGTCAAATCTTGTACCATATTGGAAAGGCTAATGTGGTTGCAGATGCACTTAGCAGGAAGGTTTATCGTAATAGTATGTGTTATACTATTACTCACACTACGGTGAAGTTCACTATTCTTGATGAACTAGAGAAGTGGCAAGTTGAGGCCTTAAAGCCAGAAAATGTGAAGAAGGAAGGAATGGTACATTATGCTGATGTTTTACTTGATGATCCACAAGGATTAAAAGTATTTAAGAATCGGCTATGAATTCCAAATATTGGCGGATTAAGACAGAAGATTTTAGATGAAGCTCATAAGTCTAAGCTATCAATACATCCTGGTACAAGTAAAATGTGCTATGATGTAAGAGCTGATTATTGGTGGCCTGGATTAAAGAGAGACATTGGATGATATGTTCAGGAATGCTTAGTATGCTTACAAGTCAAAACAAAGCACCAAAAGCCTTACGAAACTCCAGAAAGCCTTAGTGTTCCTGTATGGAAATGGGAAGAGCTGTCCATGGATTTTATTACCAAATTGTCAAAGACTGCTAGACAGCATGATAGCATTTGGGTAATCGTCGACCACCTGACTAAGAGTGCACATTTTCTCGCCATGCGTGAAACAGCTCCAATGGAGAAATACGCACAAGTATACTTAGATGAAACTGTTGCAAGACATGGTATGCCACTAAAGATCATTTCCGATCATGATACTCGTTTCACTTCTCATTTTTGGGCGAGTATGCAATGTGAATTGGGATCTCAAGTTGCCCTCATCACAGTTTATCATCCCCAAACAGACGGTCAGACAGAGAGAACAATCCAAACAGTAGAAGATATGCTTCGTGCATGTGTCTTGGAGTTCGGTGGTAATTGGGACAAATACTTGCCTCTTGTCGAATTTTCATATAATAACAGTTACCACGCTTCAATCAAAATGCCACCATATGAAGCATTATATGGTCGCAAATGTCGTACACCATTATGTTGGTGTGATGTAGGACAGAAGATCCTTGGATGCCCTGAAATGATTCAAGACACCACCGACAAGATTCAAATTGTACGAGAAAGAATGAAAGCGGCCCAAGATCGACAGAAGTCCTATGCAGAAAAGAGAAGACGACCCATAGAATTCCAAGTGGGTGATTTTGTAATGCTGAAGGTATCCCCATGGAAAGGCCTTATGAGATTTGGGAAGAAACGAAAGTTGAGTCCCAGATTTGTTGGACCTTTCAAAATCATCCAGAGAATTGGAAAGCAAGCATACCGCTTAGAATTGCCTGAAGATTTGGCAGGTATTCATGATGTGTTTCATGTGAGTTATCTGCGCAAATGCTTGAGCATCTAAGATGAGACGGTTCCATAATCCGAAGTGAAATTGGATAATAAGTTAAGATATGTCGAAGAGCCTAAAGAGATCGTGAATGAAACAACAACTAATCTACATAATAAAGAAGAAGAATTGGTGCTTGTCAAGTGGAAACACCATCGAGGCCCAAATTATACTTGGGAAAATAAGAATGAGATAAGAGCGAAATATCCCCATTTGTTTTAATCGATGCAATTTCGGGGATGAAATCCTCAAAAAGAAGAGGTATTTGTAACATACACGTTTTGAAATCGTGTTTTATAATGAATAATATTGTGAAATACTATGTGAATATGAGTATTGAGTTCTAACAAATAGTTTTACTAAAAATGAAGTAAAACTATGTTTAGAATCACTCGGAAAATATTAGAAGTCTTATGAGATTCCAATTAAAAGTCAAATAGTGAAATTTAGCAAAAATATAAAATTTGAAATAAGTAAAATTTTATTATTGAAAGTTGTAAATAATCTCGTTAGAAACTTGTAGGCGAAAACCTCGTCGAAGTCTGAGTTATAACGAACAAGTTATGACCAACCGAAGATCCGCGACAAAACCGGCACGACGCCGAATGACGTAAAAAGTGAGTTTTTGATAAACTACTTTTTAGCCTTAGTGATCTAAATGAAAGTCGTAGTATTTGTTAAACCGAGAAGTTCGATAAAAAGAACGCCAAAATCTGACTTCGTATGAGGAAGTTATGATTTTTCTAAGTTTCGGAATAACATTAGACAACTAAAAACTCGAAATAAAGATCGAGCGATATTTAGTCGACATGACCTAAACGAGAATCGAATGTCTCGTCAATAGTAGTACAACGATAAAAAGTCTGACAAAAACGGACATCGGATGAAGAAGTTATGAATTTTTAACAGATTTTCCTGTCCCGGTCTGTTAAAAATAATAATATTAAAAATAAATCAAAATTTGCCAATGAAGTCTAAACGAAAGTTGTAGAATATATTCCCACCTACGCGTGCATATAAAGAACGTCAAAAACGGAGCATGTATGCGAAAGTTATGAATTTCGGAAGATTTTGGTTCAATTTCCAAGGAATTTCGCATGAATAATAGTCATCTCATCCGGAAGCACCACGTGTCACGACCTGATTTGACCGAACCGCGGTCCACTAGCAGTCCGACGCGCCTCTCACTGTAGCTCTGTGTCACACATCTGAGCTCGCCCTGTGTCCTCTTCTGATTGGACCGAACCTCGCAGTGCGGCTTCCGACCTTGGCTCCGTGGCCCTCGCAGCTGCTGCCACCGAGCTGCTTCGCTGCTGACTCACCCTTTCCCCCTCGCGTGTCTCTCTCCCTCGCTGCCATCTGTCTCACTGACTCCTCCTTCTCGGACCGACCCTTGCATTCTCGGCCTATAAAAGGGAGGCCTGCGAGCCTTCCTGGGTAGTTTTGAGATTTTGACATTTTTCCACCCGAAATTCATATTTTAGCTATTTTGACTTCCCCCGAAGCCCCAGTATCAATTTTAGCACCCGAAACACGTCCCGAAGTTCCCGAGAAGCCCGAAAAATTTATCTTTTCGGTTTTGAAGCCCTACCTTCGCAGAACCCGGTTTTCAATTAAGCTCCCGGTTTTCAACATAGAAAGTCACATTTAAAGCCCAAGTACTGCCCAAATTACTATTTTGACCCCCGGTTAATCAAGGTGAGTTCAATATATAGGAACAATTGTATGTTATGTGTTATATGCGCTATGTGCTTTTCATTGTTATTATTCCGAGTTAATTTTCCCGTGTTATTTTATTCGCTATTTTTATAGCAAAAGTAATACCTTTGACCATGTGATCAGTGAAAGGACTTAGATTCACATTGGTACTGGTACGTAGCCTCTGGCCATGTAGAGCATGTCTCTTTAAGAGAATGACTTCTATTCTATGGAATTGGAAAATGGTTAGACAGGACCATAAGCCTGAAATCTAACAATATGTTAATTAGAAATTGTATGTCTTCTATGCCATTTGGGCCAAAGCTTTATTGATGTATATCAAGTATGCAAATTGTTATGTCTCATTGATTGTATATCTTTGAATCAAGTCATTGATTGATATGGAAAGCTTAACACATGATTCTCATATGTCTTTGGTGTTCCTTGTTTCTCTTTGCTTCTGCCATATTGAAGTGTGTGTGTATATATATATATATATATATATATATATATATATATGGCATAACGTTATATTGTATCTATTATTGAACTGAATAAGCGTCACCGCTTACCCTATCAATGTTTAACAATTGCAGGAGATAAGTAATCAGTATGATCGTATACTGTTCGAAGATTTAGAATAGTTTGTATTAATACTTTTGTACTTCAGCTTATGTTTGTATAAATTACAATATCCTAGGTAGTTATGTAATATATAACACTTTGTGATAGTCGGTTTGTATCTAGTAGTTTGTAACCTCTTTATCAATATATAATATTGCTTTTATGAATATGCAAGTAGCATGTTTTGGAGTAATAATAGTGTGAAGTATGAAAGTTTGGGTCTTTCAGAAATACGAAAGTTGGGGTCTTTCATCTTGTTTAGATCGTTTCGTCTAAAAATCGAACGATCTAAAATTTGATTTCTATGTTAACACAGTTGCGTTGAAACTTAGAAAAACCATAACTTCATCATATGAAGTCAGATTTAGGTGTTCTTTATATGTATGCTCTCAGTTTTACAATTACTACAACTTTCGTTTAGATTGCTTAGGATAATAGGCAACCTATCTAAAATTCACTATTTACAATGCACTCTGTCGTATCGGGTCGAACATGAAACGTCAATGAACCATAACTTCTTTGTTCTATGTTCGATTTGAGCATTCCTTATATCCCCGAAATCCTTATCATGACTACCTCGACTTTCATCAAGGCTATTTGTTAGGCGTGTCAAACCTAACAAATAATAGGGGTACGATATACTCCAAAAGAATAATACTACATTGCACTAAAATGTAGTACAAGGCAAGCAGGGTCGAACCACAGAGACACAAGACAATCAGTCTATACCTCTTTGCACAAGGTACTTCGATCACCGAAAGTAAGGGGGGCTTGTATATAAAAATTCAAATAAGTAATATAATGGACAAACAAATGATTAGATGATTAAAGTAATTTCAGAATTTTTAAGGACTCCAACTCTATGTGTAATGACTTAGCTATGTGATTCCAAGATTACATGATATTTGTTCAATTCTACCAAATTTGGTACTTGAAAATATTAACAAGCTCTGATATTTTCCATTCACTTCATTAATTAACCAAAATAAGTTCTTTGATTGACCCTAACCTCACAAATCTAATCTAAACAAGCTCTTAGAATTGGGTTGAAAGATTCCATAAAGCTTTATGTGAATGTTCCCAAAAAAACATTTAATACTCCTCACAAGCTCGAGAGTGTAAGAATGTGTGAATATGATTTACACTGGATTTATTCAAAAGAATTCAATTTAGTGCTTATTACTTGCTCTATTTCACAAAACAATTACGGATTTTGCAAAACAGATAACTTGAATGACCTAACCGTAATTCAAATGGCCAATAAGAACCACAATTAGAATCAAACATTCAATTAAAGCAAACATCAGGTCATATTATTGAAATCACAACTAAGAAGTCAAGAAATGAAGTTAGAGAAACTAGGGTTCTAGCCACACATGGCTAGAACAGGATCACAAGTCAAAAGATAGAAATATTATGTAATTACTACTTACAAATAAGATAAATAATGTTTCCAAATGACAAATGATCAAACCCTTGAAAAAATCTTCGAAATCCTCTCGCCAACAGTGCTCTGATATGATGTGTGTGTATGTGTAAAAATGACCCCCATCCTGTAATATGAAATATAGGAAAAACTGTCAAAAGGCAGTTTTTGGGTAGAACACGTCCCATGTCAAAATAGGCTAAACTAACATGGGTCGTGTTTAGCATGGTCAACACAGCCCACGTTAAAATAGGCTAAACTGACACGGGTCATGTTCAGTATGGTCAATAGCTTCTTCTTGGTCAAACACTCCTCGTGCCCACTTTTCAGTGTAAATCCAACACGACCCGTGTACTCCTCTGACTCTAAATCCAAACTTGACCTTTCCAACTTTTCTGTACTTTGCCCGATCATCCCGAAATCTTCACTAATGCTTCCTGGCACCTCCCAAAGTGCGTTCTAACCTCCAGTTTACCTGAAAAGAACATGAAAGCGTGCAAATAAGGTTATTCTAAAGACTAGCATGAATTGAATGAAATACACGAAAAATGAATAACAACTATGCTAAATTGATGCATAAAAGGGACTAAAAGGTGTGCAAAAAGGTGCACAAAATGCACCTAACACTATTCATCCTAATCGGTATTTTATTTTAATATTTATTTTGTCCTTTTTTATTAAGTTTTTGCCTAATTTTATATGCACATAATATAAACACATAAATCACATAGATTTAAACAACTTCCTTTTGTTTTTTCATCAAATGATTACAATTGTCGATTAATGTCAATTACACATCTTATTAATGCCTAGAGGCAAATGTTGGTGCTACATCATGCCGGATCATCATGAGACGACTAGTGAATCAACAGTTAGTCTTATGAGATAGTGGGTGAGCACATGCTAGGAGCGGCCAGCCTCGCTAGGTTGATTATAGTAAGAATCAGAAGGCTAGTCGCAACAAGAACCGAACTAGCCAAGCAGCAAGGCATCATCGACCAACCAAGAATCTCTTGCTCTACATGCAGGCTAATCACTGCCTACGTAAGGGAAGATGTCTGTAGACTGGTGCACATGCCACTACCAATATTACCTCTACACCAATAAGGATAAAGGAAGATCAAGATGGGGAAAACTAGACTAATACAATGCTAGTACTCAGGATACCGTTGCAATGGCCCCTTCTCTGATACACAAAACCCTAACTAGAAACAAGAAGGAGCGATAACATCACAACGACATACTCTCTAGATCCTTCTCTCTACATACACATTCATTCATTTCTTCATGTTCAGTCTGAACCGAACATCGGAGCACCCTTCTTGAATCCCCTCTTAGGAAGCAATTGACGTTATGTTTGATTGTGTCTAGAGGTTCCTCACAAAGATCCATCACAACGTTAGAGTCTCATTGACGGAACGACATCACAACATATATATATATATATATATATATATATATATATATATATATATATATATATATATATATATATATATATATATATATATAACATCCTCTAAATCTTACTTTCAAACCACATTTTTTGTCCACCACAAAACTTGAACTCTTAACCCCTTAAGAAACACAATATCGCTAGGCCAATAATCCTTTGGTTCTCCGACGATAAATCTTCATAAATGGTCCATGTGATTTCCCGGGATATCAAGCATAATCCATAACTTTTTTGTCTTCAAGGACGACCCCCATGGTTTAAAAACTTTTCATATATAGTCTTTTTGGATCACACCATAACTTTTGGTTTGTTGTGTTAACATGTACAAGTCATGTGAGGGAAAATCCTCTTTTACAAACCACATGGACCACTTGTGACGATTTGTCTTATTAAATAAACAAACACTACTCCTCCCCCAACCCTGCCGATCGTACAAACCACAATTGGTCATTCAATTTCAACTATTTAACCTCTATAAGGAATAGCAAAACTAAACCTCAATTTCAATTACAAACCTTTTCTCTTTGAAACTATTAATCATGATTTGAGCAACTTCAAAACCTCTTTTTCCTAAAAGATCCGTTCATTAAACCTATAAAAGTTGTTAGATTGGGCGAATGACCAACTTTCACCATCTCCAAACAATATTAAAAACAAGGGATAAAAACAGGACTGGGGAATACTAGATCCCAATTCCAATCTGTATCCCAAATCCTGATTCCCATGCTCATCCCCACTGGGGAATATAAATGAATCCTTATATCCAACCCAAACGGGGAATCATGGATGTTTTTTTTATTTTAATAAGAAAACTTTTACGTAGAGTATAATTTTTTTTATCAAAGTTATATTTGAGGTAACAATAGATAAACCAAAGACGAAAAAACATACACAATGTTAAATTAGATAAACGAAGAAGAAAAATGTAATTTCAACCAAGTAATTACTAATGAGTTGAGTTACTTGGATCAATTTTTAATTATTGTAAATTTTACTATAAATATATGTTTTATATTATTTTTATATATTAATATCTATTAGGGAAAATCCAAGGTTGGGGATTAGGGGTATCCCCATCCCCATTCAACTTCGGGATTCCTCGGTTAAACCGGGTGCAGGTTTCGGGTTCCCCATCAGGTATGAGGTTTTTTTTTTCCATCCCTATTCAAGAGCATCATCTAACCATTCGCTTTAAACAAATCCTAAACAAGAACCCTACCATTAAATGCATTGGGATACAATACCATTGTGTCTACATCTTCCTGAAATAATTTACGAGGTGTTGTTGCGTCCATACATTTGGCTACGAAATATCTAAACTCACCTAATAGTATTGTACTTCACAACACTACCCAAGACCTATAAAAAATGATGAAAATGTATTGAGGAAATTTTCTAATGAGACTGAGTAGGCTCTTTCTAGTTGCATTCTTTTTTGGCTCTCAACTAAAAGTATTACTTCATTGGTTTTTCTCATCTCTTATTTGCTTAAAAGGATAAATCCTTTTTAAGACATTACACCAAATAATGTCATTGCTTCTTGAACCAATCCATCGCTACACATACCATGAAGAATCACTATTGCATTTGGGAAGGAAATTCCTCTATTCTTGAGCTTTGTACTACAATTACTATATAGAGAAAGAGAGAAGGTGGAGCCTTGACTAAAACAAATGCAAACCTACATTCACTACTAGAATAAATTATCATACAACAACCGTCATCATCTTCTCCAAAATGTCTTCATCTCACTCTCATCAACCATTAGACTCGTCAAACCACCACATCCATCTCCCTACATCAATCAATGACCACACCAGAATCACACCATCTTCTTGACACCGAAGTTCTCTTTTGTATTCTCACCTCGATCTCAACTATTGTTCATCATAACCATCATTTCCACACAACATGACATCACAGAAAAAGCCCATTTCATCTATTCTTCCTTAAGATCAAACCTTGAACTCTAGAAAAATGAAAGGGATGGGCTGACTTGGTTAGTGATTGGGGGAAAGATGGAAGGAGTGCTACGTATCAAACTTCTTAAGTCTTCTTTGATTTCGATTTTACCGGTGATCTTGGAAACAAAACATGCACACAAGAAGACGGGGGTGACGAGTATGGTTTGTTATTTAAGAGAGAAGAAGAGAAAGATATTAGGTTTTACAAAACTTCATGAATTCCTCATGTGTTGTTAGCCAAAAGACTATGGACGTGTTCGACACGCATCGTTTGAGAGCTTCTGGCTTTTAGCTTTTAAGAAAACGCTAGTAAAAAAGAAAAAACATTGTTCGGTGACAGGAGTGTTTATATTTTAGTCTAAATAAAATGCTCCAAAATCAAAAGCTACATATAGTAGCTTTCAATAAAACGCTCCAAAATCAAACGCTACCCGCTACTAGCCACCCACTAACCGCTATCCGCTACCAGCTAGTTTTACCGAACACGCCCTATGTATGAAAAGTTTTAAAAACATAAGGACCTTAACCAAAAAAATTAAACCGGAGAAACCATTTGTGAAAGATTTGTCTTTTCCACTTAGGGTTAATGACCTAGAAGAGTAATAAAGTTTTAACTTTGTCCATATTAGAACCTTAAGTTTATTTTTATTTTTATTTTTATTTTTATATATATAAATATATATTACACCAATATGGTTGTATATAATTGTTTAAAAAAGTAATAATGTTTTAATTTTGTCCATATTAAATCCTTAAGGTCTTTTTTTGTACATGTTACACCAATATGGTTGTATATAACTGTTTAAAGAGGGGTAATAATGTTTTAACTTTGTCCACATTATGTTCTTATTTTTAATATTTTTATCATTTCATCTAACTCTTTTATAATTTATATTAGTATCTAGTTAGATGGCAACATTATTTTATCTTCTCATTTTTGTTGCCCATTCACCACAACCATGGTTTCAATTGAAAGGTTACGTAATTTTTTTTTGTCATTTTTAAAATAATAATAATAATAATAATAATAATAAAAATCAAAATCTTAATGATTAAGGCTATGTTTGGTGCGTCACGACTAGCTGATAAACTAGTTTATTTTTCGATCTTTTTAAGTTGTCCTGTTTAACAAGCTAAAAAGTAGCTTATAAGGCAGCGTTTTAAAAAGCTACTTAGAATAGTTTTTTAAAAGTTTTTTTTAATGTTCAAATATACAACTTAATTAATTAATAAAACATATTTTTTAAATGCCCTTATGTCATTATATAAATTTCAGATAGCTTATAAGTTAGTGACGAAGACAGAGTCAAAGTAAAAGAGTATCCCTGAAAGGTAATGGGGTATCCTCGATAAGTAATGGCTCCGCCAATGGGGTATCCCTGATACACCATTACTTATCGGGGATACCACATTATTTTTCGAAAATACTCTTTTACTTTGACCATGTCCTTATTACTGACTTATAAGCTATCTGAAATTTATATAATGATATAAATGACATTTAAAAAATATGTTTTCTTAATTAATTAAGTCCTATATTTGGAAATTAAAAAAAACTTTTAAAAAACTAGTAGAAGTAGTTTTTTAAAATGCTAGCTTATAAACAATTTTTCGGCTTGCCAAACATGACAACCTAAAAAAGATCGAAAAATAAATTAGCTTATCAGCTACCTGTGGCGCGCCAAACATAACCTTAATCATTAATATTTTGATTATTATTTATTTATTTATATATTTATTTATTTATTTATTTATTTATTTGTAAAAGTGATAAAAGATTGTTATGTAACCTTTCAATTGAAACCGTGGTTGTGGTGAATGGACGACTAAAATGAGAAGATAAAATGATAAAGTCATCTAACTAGATATTAATATAAATTGTAAAAGAGTTAGATGAAATGATAAAAATATTAAAAATATGGATATAATATGGACAAAATTAAAACTTTATTATCTTTTTTAAACGGTTATAAAAACCATGTTGGTGTAATATGTATAAAAAAGGATCTGAAGGACCTAATGTGGACAAAATTAAAACCTTATTATATTTTTTAATCGATTATATACAACCATAATAATATGTAATATGTATATTAAAAAAAATACTAATATCAAAATTAAAAGCTTATTACCATTGGATTATATATGATGGAGTATTATTTTTCTATTTTATTTTTTTGATACCACAAAAAATGTGGATGATATTCACGATACCATCCTAATCCCATTTCATAGTTTCATGCATACAAACACACAAATACCTCACCCAAAAAAAATCCCAAAATGTTCCTTCGTTCTTCCCAATTCGTAACACTCACCTCCAATACTCCCATGGAACTCTCTCTTTACCCCTATAAACCGTCTCTCCTCACCCCTTCTTTGTCCTCCATTACCACTTCAAGTAAGTATATCCACCCATCCTATTCGCTTTCTTTTATAAATGATTATGTCTATTTGTCTCAGGGGTTTACTCTTTAATTTGCAGAAAAGGGATCGCCCCATAAAATTAGGATTGCATTCTCATGTAATTGCTCATCATCTTCGTCAGAAGCTTCTGTCGCTACAGATGCACCATTTTTTCAAATTGAGGGGAGGAGAGCGTTCATGAATTGTTTTCTTGCTACAGGTTTTGGTTTTGCTTTATTCAGTGAATTACTTCTCTTTGTCCTTCACATTTATGATACTGATATCATTTTCCTTAAAAAGTGAGCAATTTGCTAGGGTTTTAATTTGCATATAGAACCCTAAATCTGGTTTCTCAATTGATTTGGTTATTAGCATCAGAATGTAACCCTAGGTTGTGTTACTTTTAAAACAATGCAAACTTCAAGGTATTAAAAGACAATATCACTAAAAAAGACATAATTTAAGGAGGGGTAATATAGTAATTTAGGGTTTTCCTTAATTTATTATTTATGTGCCTAATGCTTGAAAATTAATTTTTGCAATGAACAGCTGCTGGTTTTTGTGTCACTGGTGTAGCTGATGCTGTTAGTACAAGTAGAAGAGCTGTGAGATCCTTATTAATTATTTAATTATAATATTATATATAAATTAATTATTTACACAAACATTTCTTACAATTTATAAGTGTTTTTATTATCTTTATTGCAGCTTAAGGGAGCAAAAGTGCCTGAGAGTGAATACACAAGCCTTCCCAATGGGCTAAAGTTAGTAACTTACTATCTACAAACAACGATTATTTTCCATTTTTGGTTTAATAACAAGTTTTATTATAATTTTGTAATTACTCCCTTAATTACTAAACTAAATAGCTACAAAAAAAAAATGGGTCGAAATTTGCCGAAAGTGTATTCTAATCCATAATCGTTTTATAATTTAGACTTTCTTTTTTGTATTGTAGCTTTTGTGAACATATTAAATTCATTAATTATTTATAAAGTTTAAAAATAAAGGGCAAATTACAGGAAAAACCATTTTTGTATTATAGTTTTTGTGAACATATTAAATTCAATTTTGTATTATAGCTTTTGGAAAAATGTCTGAAATTGTTTATGGTTCAATTGGAAAAAGAAAAAAGTACTAGTTGTCAAAGTCAAACCACAAGATTACCCAAATTAAAATGTTTTTTTTTTTTCATTTGCCCAAAAATAAACAAAAATTGTTAGTGGGTCAACCCGACCCATTTTGACCAATTACACAACACGCCCATTTTTCAACCTCCATTTATTATTGTCAAAAATAATAATAATAAAAAATTAATATTATAAGTTAATTTTGTTTAGGTACTACGATTTGAAGGTTGGAAATGGAGTTGAAGCTGTGAAGGGATCTCGGGTTGCAGTACGGTTTGTGTCCCAATTTTATATTTTTATCTCTTATTGCAAACTTAAATAACTCTAGTGCCTATATAATATATATATAAATATATTTCTATTTAGTCCTTTCATTGTATTACTCTTTTAATAATTCAAGGTCAAAAAGGTACTTTACTCTCGCTACCAATATAGGCAATGCACTTTATTTTTTACCCGTTGTAGCAATGTACTTACAGTTCTCCACCAATAATACCAATGTACTTTATTTTTACATTTTTCTACCTATATATTTATAGTCATTATACTTTATTTGTTATCATTTGTAAGGAAATGTAACTATTTTGCTAATATGAGTAATGAATTGTATTTATATGTAAGTTGCTATTATACGTAAAGAAAATATAAAGGGTTGTTTGATATGCCTCTTACTGGGTTGGGTCTGACTAAGTCAGGTCAGATTTAGACTGTTTGATACCACACTTAGCAGCCTCTGACTCGTTGGTTGAGTCTGAACTTGACTCAATCAGCAACTATCAAACAACCCGTAAGTAAATAAATGTTAGTATATTGATAAAATGGACAAGAAATATAAAGTACATTGTGCATATATTGGTAAAAACTAAAAAGAGTAAAGTACATTGCTAAATATATAGACACTGATGTTGTAGGTACATTATGTTGCTAAATGGAGAAACATCACTTTTATGACAAGTAGACAAGGGATGGGTGTTGGTGGTGGAACGGTAGGGAGAGTTAAAATCTAAATTCTAAAAAACTAAATGCAAGAAATAGCAACATACTTTCATTTCTTTTTTTGAAAAATCTACCTTATTATAGCATTCTACTTTCTTATTTTATCTTATTATAGCCACAAAAATTGCTTTGTATCTTAATGACATTGCCATAATTGGAAGAAATGAAAGTAGAATGTTGCAATAAAAAAAAAGACACATAACAAAATAAAAAAATAATTATATATAAGGCAGTTTTATGGTTTTAACCACTATTAATTTAATTTTCCAATCAAACCATAAAAGTTATAAATAATTTTCCAAAATAATCATTGTTTTGATTTTTTTTTTTGGTTTGATTGGAAAAAAATAATGTACAAGTGGAAAAAAATTATAATGATTTTTTTTTTCTTTGTTCAGCCTTACGGGTTTGATGTTGGTGAATCTGAAAGAGGAAATGTCCTTAAAGGGTTAGATTTAGGTGTCCAAGGCATGCGAGTAGGAGGCCAGGTACCCTAAACTTTCAGCAATTGTCAAAACCACCCCCTCAACTATAAGCTAAATAGTCAAATACCCCCTGGATTTTGAATATTTGAATATTTGATTTATATAATTCTTGTAGCGACTGCTGATTGTACCCCCGGAACTTGCTTATGGAAGCAAAGGTGTGCAAGAAATTCCTCCAAATGCAACCATTGAGGTATGACTACTGGTGTGAAATGACGGAAATGCCCTTCTCATAATGTAAAAATTTAAAGTTGGTGGATATCTTTATCTTAAAGTTCTTATCACATATCAAGCATTCAAGCCTACTTGTGTTCACTTTTGCTTGTGTATCGGATTCATTTGAGATTTTATTCACATCTTGAATGGTGTGGGCCCCTTTTGAATAGGGCTAAATGCAAGAAATAGTAATGTACTTTCGTTTGTTTGGGGAAAATTAAAGATTTATTTATTTATATTTTTTTTTTGACAATTTTGAGGTTTAACAACTTATACTTTATTTTTTCTAATCAAATTATTAAAGATTCAGACATTTTTCCAATTCAACCATTTTGAGTGTATTAAATCAAAATGGTTCTTTTGGAAATTTACCCATGAAAAATATGTATTAAACTTTTATGGTTTAATTGAAAAAATATAGTGTTAATGGTTAAATCTTAAAACTGTAATTTGCCCTTTTTTTTTTAAACCAAGATTCTATTTACAAATATTTTTATTACTAACTTGTAAAATCTACCCGATTAGACCAATAAAATTTACTTTTTATTTGGATGAAATTGTTATAATTGTGTAGATTTTTAAAATTACTAATTGTATTATGCTATAATTAACAAATATTTGAAATTACGTTGCTGTTTCTTGCATTTAAACCCATTTGAACAATCATTCTAAATATTCTCTATAATATCCTTTCATCCTTTTTTCCTCTATAAAGTAATTTTCAGTTTCTTCAAAAAAAAATTTAACAAAAAGTTTGTTTTTTTAAACAATGCAGATAGATATTGAATTATTGTCCATCAAACAAAGTCCATTTGGGTAAGTATAAAAAATTAAATTACTCAAAAACATTATTCAATATTTCCCTTGCATTTAAATTAAAATACTTATAATTAATCTATATGTGAATTTATCCTTTGTAGGACTCCTGTCAAAATAGTTGAAGGGTAACATGAATATTCTATATTACCTTTTGTTGTACAAAGAGAAGATCAGACGACAACAAAAGAGAAGATCAGAGGGTGACACGTGTCATGATAAAAATTGGAATATTATTTATATTTATATATCACTTTATTCGGGACCATGAAGCTGCTTTTTGTAGGTTCTTGGACTACCATTACTTTTCTACTACGTGGCATATTTTTTGTGATATTAGATCTTGTACATTGATGTTTCATGGAAGGTATATAATTATAAACCTTAATGAAAGAACTTTTGTCAATTCCACAGATATTCATATTCTACTTTTTTTTGTCGATTTTTCACAAATTTGTAGCTGGATTTACTTTTGGGAAAATGACTTATAAGCCCAACAAAGTTTTCAAATCGTTCAAAAAATCATAATTATGTTTTGTATGTTCAAGAAAATTCAACGAACTTATCATTTTGTCTAAAAAAGTGCATCTAACTTACACTTGTGTTCGATTCTCATTAGGGTCAACTGGTTAATGAAAGTCAATGAATAACATGACGTATGACGTAAAATTAGATATTAAGAAAATGAATTGTAAGACCAACGAAGTTTCAAAACTGTTCAAAAAATTTCAATCATGTTTTGTCTGTTTAAAAAAACCTAACGAACTTAACTTTTTGTCTAAAAAATCCTAACGAATTTATGTTTTTATTCAATTCTCATTAGAAGCAACCAGATTCATTAGGTATACAATTAGTTGACAGTTGACATGACATTATATTTAATGACATGTAATAAACGGATTAAAATTGCCTTTTATATATCAATTAAGGGCTTGGAGAAGAGAAAAACGAACGACGTTTGTGTTCAATCTCTTGTAGTAGCTACTTTTTATTTTTTTTCCTCTCAATCGTTGATGTTCAACTCAAGATCTACAAAAAAAGTATTTGATGATGCAAACCTTTGTGGACGTAGACACCCTTCTTGATTTGGGCATCTAGAACAGAGGATCATCCAGCAAAAAAGTTTAGGGCTTATTTGAACAGATGGATAAGTGTAATGAAAGTTCTATCATGTCCATCTTATATCTATTTGCTTGGTTTCATAAAAAACAAGAACTTATTTGGTTGATTATCTTAATAAGTTCTTGTTTTTGAAGGAACCAAATAAATAGATAGAAGACGTACATGATAAAATTTTCAATCACACTTATCTATTTGTTGGAACAAGCCCTAAACCTTTTCTCTAGACGACCTTCCGTTCTAGATATCCAGATTCGAGAAGGGTCTCTATACCCACAAGGGTTTGTATATCAAATATCTTCTTTGTAGATCTTAGTTGGACATCAACGATTGAGAGGAAGAAGAAGAAGTATCAACTACAAGAGATGGAACAAAGACATAATCGATATATAAAGGACAATTCTAATCTATTTATTCCATGTTATTAAATATAATGTCATGTCATTTGCCAACTAATTGTATACCTTATGAATCTGGTTGCCTCTAATGATAATTGAACAAACACGTAAGTTTGTTGGGTTTATTTTAGACAAAATGTTAATTTCGTTGGATTTTTATTAACAAACAAAACATGATTGAAGTTTTTTGAACGGTTTTCGAAACTTTGTTGGCCTTACAAATCATTTTTCTGATATTCAATTTCATATGATAAGTCATGTCATTCATTGACTTTTATTAGCCGGTTGACCCTAATGATAATTGAACAAAAATATAAGTTAGTTGGGTTTTTTTAGACAAAATGTTAAGTTAATTGGGTTTTCTTCAACAGATAAAACATAATTTGGGTTTTCTGAATAGTTTGTAAACTTCGTTGGGCTTATAAGTCATTTTCCTTTTATTTTTCACCATTGAGATGCGGGAATTTAAGGGAAAAAACAAATGAAGACAAATTTGTAAAAATTAGAACTTTAATGGAAAAGTCATATATCCCCGACTTTTTCTATAAACTCATTGTTTATGTATATATAAAATAAAAAGCAACAGTATTAGATAGGATGGAACTTAATTGGCTACCGAGGGTTATTTTTTATAATGAAAATAAGAGGGTATTCTTGTCTTTTATACATATAAACATTCTAGAATGAATCTTTATCGTTCTATTTTTGTGAGTTTTGCCTCATAACATCTAATAAAAAATGTATCAAATGCAATATGTCATGTCTTAGTCATTTGCATTCCTTATTCTAAACATTTCCTCCATAGAAATAATTTACTTTCAAGTCCCACAAACTTTAGTAGTTTTCAACATAGATTCTTTAAACCGCATTTTCATATTTTATTTAAAAAAAAAGCCACTTTATTCCAATCTTTTTACCCTTTATTTATCCTTCTATCTTTCACCCCTTTCACACCCATTTCTTTCCAATTGCTCTCTTTCCCTTCAAATCCCAAACCATGACTTTTCTTTTCTTTTTCATTTCCTTCTTCTTCTTCTACTCTTCTTCATCTCAAAAAATTTGTCCCAATTGTGGTCTCCAAAAAGTCCCATATCCATTAAGCACTAACCCCAATTGTGGCAATCCCGATTACACTCTCAAATGCCATAATCAAAAACTATACTTCAATGCCCTAAATGGAACTTCATATCTTGTCCTCAAAATCAACCCCCAAACTCAAAAACTAGTGATCCAAACTCAACCATGGTTACCTAACCAATGCATTACTCAAGATTTCCCGGTTAGTGAAGGACTATGGTTAAACCAATCACTCCCATTCAACATATCATCGCAAAACACCATTTTCATCTTCAATTGTTCCCCTCGTTTACTTGTGTCCCCTCTTAATTGCACTCGGTCTAGTCTTTGTCATGAGTATCTGGAAAACTCGGGCAGGGTTGACCCTGCCCGAGTTCTTCAATGTGCAAATACAATCAACCCATGTTGTACTTTCATTGCCGGAGGTCTCCCGTCGGCTTACAAGATCCGGTTGCATTCCTCCGGTTGTCGGGCTTTTAGAAGCATTATAAATTTAGAAAATGAAAAACCCGCAAAAGAATGGGAAGAGGGGGTTGAGATTCAATGGGCCCCACCGCCGGAACCCGTTTGTAAAACTCAAACCGATTGCTCCGGTGAGTCCAAGTGTGAAATTACCGAAAAGGGTATATCCCGATGTATTTGTAACCGACGTTATTATTGGGATCACGTCCTCGGAGTCTGCTCGAAAAAGGGTATCTCAAAAACCGGGTTTCCGGTCAAGATTTCGATCGGGGTGGTCTTGTTTTTTGTGGCGGCGGTGGTGATGGCCACCGTGACAATCGGAAAATCAAGAAAGATTCGCCGGAAAGCAGAGGTGGCGAAGAAAAGAGAAGAGTTGTTCAAATCGAACTCCGGGATGAAATCCGCAAGAATGTTTACGTTAAAAGAATTAAAGACATCAACAAACGGGTTTTCAAAAGATCGAATTTTAGGAATCGGTGGATTCGGTGAAGTTTATAAAGGCAATCTGCCAGATGGCACGATCATAGCCGTTAAATCTGCAAAAGTAGGCAACATAAAAAGCACACAACAAGTCCTTAATGAAGTCGCGATTCTTTCTCAAGTCAACCACAAGAATCTTGTTCAACTTTTGGGTTGTTGTATTGAAGCCGAACAGCCACTAATGATCTATGAGTTCATTTCCAAGGGTACCCTTTATCAACATTTACACAAAGAGTCCTCCAACTTTTTAAATTGGCAATTAAGGGTAAAAATATGTTTACAAACCGCCGAAGCGTTAGCTTATCTTCACAATTCGGCTCATACTCCAATTTATCATCGTGATATAAAGTCAACTAATATACTTTTAGATGATGACTTCAATGCAAAAGTTTCCGATTTTGGCCTTTCGAGACTGGCTCGGCCAGGGTTGAGTCATGTATCAACTTGTGCTCAAGGGACATTGGGGTATCTGGACCCGGAGTATTATAGAAACTATCAGTTAACTGATAAGAGTGATGTTTACAGTTTTGGGGTTGTGTTGCTTGAGGTTTTGACTACAAAAAAGGCGATTGATTTTGAGAGAGGGGAGGAGGATGTGAATTTGGCAGTTTATGTGGCTCAACGGTCGGATTCGGTTATGGAGGTGGTGGATCGGCGGTTGGTTGGGGAGGAGCCGCCTGGTCCAGTGGTGGTTAGTGTGAAGATGTTTTGTAAGCTTGCTCTTGCTTGTTTGAGAGAGAAGAAAGGGGATAGACCAAATATGAAAGAAGTGGTGCAAGAACTTCAATCTATAATTAATGTTTTAAATCAAGAAGAGGTTTCTAATGAGGCAAGTGTAGTGTCTTTAGGTTGAATTGTCTTTGACCTTTAGTTGTATACTTGCCTAGCCGTAAGAATATGAGATTCTGTAAGTGAAGTATCACATAGATGAGATTTCATAAGTGAGATATTGATTTTAAGCCGAGATACATCTTTCTTACTTTGGAACACGTACTTTTTTTTTTTTTTTTTTTTTTTTGTATTTTTTTTGTATTTTTTATGTTTGGTTTAGGTATTAAGAGATGATTTCCATTGTTTTTTTTTTTTTTTTTTAATATGTCGATATATGCTTTTGCGTTTAGAATGTATATTCATAGTATAGAAAGGGGTATGTGGTTTGATTGATGTTAGCTTAATAAGATTACAAGCTTTATTTTGTATTAGGTCTTATGTTGGCCTATTAGCTAGTTTATATATTTTGTCTTTTCTTTTCATTGTATCTTGTATTTCTCATTTGATAATAATATAAAACCTTGACTGTTTTATGTCCTGATAGTTTACATGGTATCAAAGCTCGATTTGATTATCAATATTTTCGTTTTTGAGGGGCGAGTTATAGACTGCATTGCGTTGGTAAGGGGCAGCGCGCCCCGTCTTTGAAAATTTTCGCAATTTTTGGTATGGTTTTCTTGCTCGTTTATGTATTCCGTCTGATTTGATTTGTTCGTTTTGTCGATTTCAAGGTTTTCGTTTCGTCTGTTGGTTTTGTTGATTTCTAGATCTTGATTGTTGCTATTGCTACTCGTATTTACTGCTATTTTTGTTTGACTGATATTGAAATATGGCCCCGAGAGATGATTATCTTCAGTCCATTAGTATTCAACTCGATGGCAAAAACTATGCCTATTAGAGTTATGTTATGAAAAAATTCTTGCGAGCCAAGACTATGTGGGGGATTGTTACAGGTGACAAAATAAACCAACAAACGAGAAGGCTGCTAATTATGGAACCTTATTGGATTCATAGGAGACTGATAACTCCAAGATCATTACTTGGATTAATAATTTTGTTATCCAGTCCATTGGTACTCAGTTGACGAAGTATGACACAACAAAGGCGGTTTGGGATAACTTGGCTAGGCTGTATACTCAGTCTAACTTTGCAAAGCAGTATCAGTTAGAGTTTGATATTTGAGCCCTACAACAGAACAATCTTAGTGTTCAGGAATTTTATGCAGCTATGTCAGATTTTTAGGATCAGTTGGCTCTTACAGAACCCGATGTGTTGAAGGCTTTTAAGCCTTATATTGACAGAAGGGAAGAACAACATTTCGTTCAGTTCTTGATGGCATTACGTTCAGATTTTGAAGGCTTGCATGGATCAATCTTGTATCGCACACCTCTTCCCACTGTTGATTTGGTTGTTCATAAGTTGATTACTGAAGAAACTCGTATCAAGTCCCATGCCGACAAAGGTCCCAAGACAATCACTCTCGTTGTCTTTTCTGTTCCATAACGACCTTAGTCTTCAAACCATGTCCCAAAGTTGCATTTGATGAGTGTGCTTTCTGTATGAAGTAGAGATGAGTGTGGGATCGAACCGGTACGGGTACCGGGAATGGTACCGGTTTTCAGTACTAGTATCAGTATCAACGATACCGATTCCCAAATTTCATGTATGTGGAGTACAGAGTACCATCCCATATTTTTAAATTCGGTACGGTTCGGTACCAGTTCCGGTATGGGATCAGGATTTGGGACAAACTGCTCATTCCTAGTAAGAAGAACCATTGGAAGACAAGTTGTCCTTTGCTGATAAGCAAGGGAAATCAACAACAACAACAAACAAGATCACCTACACAATCTCAGCCTTCACAACAGAACATGTCTTCTAGACAGTTATGTCCCTTGTTTCCATCTTTAGGCCACCATAATACGCTGCTACTTCACCTTCAGTTGAGAATGAATCAGATTTTACGCCACCATCAGCCTTGGATCTCCAGATTGTTAAGCAGTTCAGCCAGTTCATTGTTGCCAATGCAACTGCCATGTTAGCTTCCATGTCTTATTCAGGTCTGTCTTCAACCAACACGTTAAGTATTCCTTCATCCTTTTGGATATTGGATTCTGGCGAATCTCATCACATATCACCACATTTGTCATCTTTTTCTTCGATATCATCTCGTACACCTGCCTCTATTATGTATGCTAGTGCTAAACCTATGTTAGTAGAGGATGTTGGTTTTATTGTCACTCCTTATATATATATATATTTAACATATGTGTATTACATTCCCACACTTGTTTTGAATCTTGCATCAGTCAATCAGTTGTGTAAAAGCAAAAGCAATCTCCTCAACCTAGAAAGAGAACTTTGGGATCTTCTTTTTCTTCTTAAGAACTCGAAGGCACTGCTCTCTGAGCTCTTTTGTCCGCTATCGCTTCCTCTAGTACTATCTCTGATCTCTCTTCAACAGTTGCAGTACGACTCTTTAATTCATCTCCTGCCCTTTATAGTCGTAATCGCTAGAAACTCTACATCATTGGCAATTGGCATTGACGTAATTTTTTTTCTCTACTATGTTGACACTTGATCATTCATAAGTATAACAAATATTCTTGAAAGAAGAAGGTTATTCATTTAAGGGGGATCAAAAGTCAAAGGTTATTTATCTAAGGGGGAACATATATCACGATTCTATCATCTCCTTATCATCTATCATTCCGCTGCAACTCATGATACGTTGACTATTTCCATTGCAATTATGTCACTTTGATTTCTCCTAGTAAATTATAAAGGTTGATTCTACTGATTCCAAGAAGGGGGGGGGGGGGGGGGGAAGTATAGTTGATTGTTTCTATCTTGCTTCTACTTCTTAGGGGGAGATAATTTCAAAATGCAAGAAAGTTCTTACTCTCAGGGGAGCACTCATTATCTCCTTAATCTAAAAATTGAAGACTTTGTTGAAGATTAGTTTTGACATCATCAGTTAGGGGGATATTGTAAGGTCACGCCTGATGATCTAATAAGTCAAACACTATAAGCTGACCGCCAGTGCCAACGCCAATGTCAGCACCAGCATCAGCGCCAACGCCAACTCCAGAATGATTAGCATCAACATGAAGTCCACGATCTTGGTGATCATTATATATTAGGAATATATTGTTTGTATATTAGGAAATTATACATATATATATATATATATATATATATATATATATATATATATATATAGGGTTAGGTTATTTTGTTTTTACTAAGTATTGTGTGCCAGAATGCACAGATCTGGACCAATGGATGAAATTAATCAATGGACATGATTTGAGAGTGTATGATATTACAATGGGGTAACATGTAGCATATAATCACACAATTTTAAGCAAAAGATTATTTTAGACAATTAACTACATTTATAAAAGGAAATTTTCGGATTTTTAGGGATGATTAATTATCCTAATTTAAAAAAATCTGAATTTTTTAATTAATTCAATTTCAATTTTTTACCAATTTTATTCTGTCAGAATATTTTTGTTAGAATGATGCTCTTTCAAAATTTTATTCTAATAGAATATTATTTTGTTAGAATGATAGAATGCCAACCATAAACTAGTAAATATATTTTCGATTTTATTCTTGCAGAATATATTTCCAATGCAGATATTTGATTTGAGAAATAAAAAACAAATTCATTCATATTCTTACAGACTAATATCCTTATACATTTAAAATAGTTATATATATTCTAAAAGAATATCATCAAAGATGAATAAAATTCTTAAAAAATAGCATTCTTGAATATATAATTATTGAACAAATACACTTGATCTTCTTCAGTGGTCCGTATAATCCACTTGATCTTCGCATATATACTTGTTGTTGAACTCGATTCCAAATATTTTTCTTGTATAATCAATATTGAATTTCTTCTCTATGCAATTCTGAAAGAATAAGATACATTACTCGTTAGTATTACCCGTTAAACAAATATACTAGTTAACAAACATTCGTAAAGACATTCTTACAGAATACATTTATATAAATAAATTCTGACAGAAAACATTGCAAAATGCACTTAAATAACATTCTTTTAAAAATCTTTTGCTAATAATAGGCATCAAATTGATGATTGTTACTAACATCATTCTAAAAGACATTCTGCAAGAATGATTCATTTAAGTTGTAACTAAAAAAAACATATTATAAATTCTGAAGTACACAATACAACCATTCTAATAGAATGTCACAGACATTGAAATTCTATCAAATACATATACACAATTAACCAAAATTCTATCATAATGCATATAAACAATTAACCATTCTAATAGAATGTGGCAGACATTGAAATTCATTTACACAAGTATCTGAATTCCAATTGAAATTCTTAGTAACAATTAACAAATAGTTTATTTTTACACCAAATAACATGACCAGAACCAGTAAAAAAAACCTAGATTTCAACCATGCATTTTATCGAACACTTGGTGTGCTTCTTCAATTTCTTCAAAAAAAAAATTAGTGAGAGTCTTATAAATTCAGTTTCTTGGTGGTCAAGAACTGGAGATACAACTAAAAAAACATGTTATGATTAGTACAAGAGCATACCAATTCAGTTTCTTGGTGGTGTCATTGACAACCTAAAATCCCCTGTTGCCTTTGTTTTCACCTCCTTTTGCAGACTCCACAACAGGCACCGAGCACCTCTTCACCGCCATCTGTTGCTGTTGCTTTTCCCCGATTTCTGTTCAACAGATTGATTTAGTTCAAACACAAAATCAATTAATAAGATTAGAATCGATTTTGATGACAGATAACTCGATTAGCGATAAACGATTTCATGGAATCGATATTTTCCTCCTCCTCCTCCTTCGAATCGGTGAATCATTGGAGGTGCTTCCCGATTTCTGATTCCAATCGTGCTTATCCTCCTTAATCTGACGAAGATGAGCACCGGGGGATCTTCCCCTTGATCTTCTTTGCTGTCGACGACGGGAGAGGAACGAAGAACCGTTGACTGCCTTGAAGATTTTTTCAATCGTATCTTCCGGTTGGTGAACTAGGAGTGAAAAGGGTTTGAGCATTATGGAGGTTTTATTAGACAGGATTTAAGAGAGAGGCTAGGTCAAATATACTTATTCTATTTCCTTAATTGCAAGATTCAATTAAATTATTTCCTTAATTAAAAGTATAAAAGGTCCAAAATACCCTTAAATGATTTATTTAATTGTTTATTATTTCTTGAATTCTCATTGGTGCATTTAGGCACACAATACTTGCTAAAAACATTTGAACCTAGCTCTCTCTCTCTCTCTCTATATATATATATATATATATATATATATATATATATATATATATATATATATATATATATATATAATAGATACCTGATCTGTAATCTTGGTGATTAGGATCATACTTTTACTTAGATAGGTATACACCCCTTAATTAGAGGGATTTCAGTTACTATAATTGTATATATTCAACATTAGGGTGAAACCCTAATGTAAGTCTTGGTGACCGTCTTTGTGACATGTTATCTTTGTGAGAATATTCTTTCTTAGTGAAAGCATCTTTGTGATTATCTTCGTTCTTTGTTCTTGGTTTGTTTTTTATTTTTTATACTTGAGTGTATCCAATACAATCCTTCAGTTTATTTCTTAATATAATTCAATCATAAACTTGGAAATAAATAAAATAGAATGCCTAATTTGGTATGTTTGACTGTAGGTTGTAGAAATCAAAGAATGTTGTTGTTAAGTGTATTTTTGTGGATTAAATAAAGTTCAAGGGGGGCAGAAGCGAATAAGCTAAAACTATGAATGTTGTTGTTGTTAGTTGTACTATTGCAGTTACTGATTGTATTGTATTCAATTCATTAATACTAGTGTATAGTAATAGTTGATGTATTGTATATTGCTTAGTATGAGTCCCATATCAGGTAAATTAATAGAGTAGTAGAAATAAATATACAATATCAGAACAAGAAATAAGTCTATTAGTGATGACATTATTAGCGATGAGAGGCACCTTTAGCGACGACAATAGACAAACACGCTTTTTGTTGTCGCTAAAAGTGCTTGTTGTCGCTAATAGTGGTGTCGATAATAGCATGCCACCAGCGATCCGAGTGTCCCACATGAAAATGAATCATGACCGTTCGTTTATAAATGATCCATTGGTTAGTGTTTCATCTCGCATGAAGCAATAGAGACGACGATAATTGCGACGACATGTTGTCGCTAATTTTGTCGATCCGTGTGACCACCCCAGAAGAGATCTTGACCCTACGTTTTTCCCTTATACGACGGCTTACACTCACATAGAAAGAGCATGTGTTTTTCTCTCCAAGCTGTCGCCGCTATTTCCCTAATGTCGACGTTAAAGGCGTCTCCCCAAAAGGTGTTGCCCATTTTGTTACTAGTTTATCCCATATCAACGTTACCTGCTGCCAGTTAATTTCTCTACATTTTCTCTAACGACTAGACAAGTCATCGGCAAAGAGTGGCAGTTTTCACTGGTTGGCGACTAGACGACTTCACCGGCGGCACCACTTCCCTCTATTCCCACTCACCTCGCTGGAAAAACGTCACTCAATGTTGGACGACAAAAACACAGCTTCTTCAGCCATCTCCTGTGACGGTAACGTACTCGACATCCCTCCTTTATCTTTCTTTTTCTCTTTTGACCCTAATTTCGAACCTAATTTCAACAATTTTGATGTTATAAGGATTGTTTTCTGACGACATACCACCACAACCACAATAGGGTTGTTTTCTGGCGACCACCACCATCACAACACTGACGAATTTTCCATTTCTCCGACCACAAGTGCATTTCTCCGGTCACAAGAACTGTATATGCATGTGTTTGTATTTGGTAGGATATGGTGAATGTGAATATATGTGTTTGAGTTTGTATTGAATGCATAAGTATGTATATCTAGTAAATGTGATTTCACCCATTGACTTTGTAGTTTTTTGTGTATGATTTTTGTTTGGTTTAGGTTTTTATGGTCAAAGTATATATATGTATTTAATAGGGAATGTATCAAAATTTGTTCATATCTTTTTTTGTATATGATTTTTCCTTGATTTAGGTTTTTATGGTCAAGTATGAAATTAGTAGCATGTAATTGTGTGTTTGATATGTGTATGTGTATTTTGTATTTGGTGTGTGCGTGTGTGTATATATATATATATATATATATATATATATATATATATATATATATATATATATATATATATATATATATATGTAAAACGTGTATTTGGTATCTGGATATATGTGTATATGTATATTAATTTGTATGCATAAAAATAGAAATTATATGTATGTGTATTTGGTATGTGTATATATGTATTTGGTATTTGTGTATATATGTATTTGTATGCAAAATGTTATGATTCACAATGTTAGAATTCAAAAAACAAAAAAATAGGATGCTAGAATTCTAATAAGTTATTTAAAATAAAATGTTATGATATGATTGGAAAAAACGAAAAATATAAGATGTAAATCTACTAAATTGTAATTTAATAACTTAATTATTTAAAGTACAATTCTATAGTAAAAAAATAGTTTTTTAATTTAAGTCTCTTCCTTTTAAATAATAAAAAAATACGATACTATAAATTAAAAAACAAAAAATAGGATGCTACATTGTAATAAGTTATTTAAAATAAAATGTTATAATATAATTGGAAAAAAATCAAAAAAATATAAAACATAAATCTACTAAGTTGTAATTTAATAACTTAATTATTTAAAGTACAATTCTATAATAAAAAAAGTAATTCTTTTTTTAATTTAAGTTTATTCCTTTTAAATCATAAAAAATACAATACTATATATATATATATATATATATATATATATATATATATATATATATATATATATAGAGAGAGAGAGAGAGAGAGAGAGGATGCTATAATTCACATCTTTATATATATATATATATATATATATATATATATATATATATATATATATATACACATTTTAAAAAAGAAACCTTATGACATCGTTCAACAATCATGGCCATTCATTGTGTTTTCTTGATTAATTTCAATCCTTAGATCATTTTGATGATGACATCCCAAAATAAAATTAAAGTAAATTAATATTGACTAAATTTGAAGTTTGATTAATTGATTTAATGTTAACATCATTTATAAAAGGAATATATTCAACTCATTTAAACCTCATCATAATTTTTGAAAGTAAATTTCGTTCCTTCCTAATTAAAATTATGTTCTTAGCTGGCACCTTTCATATATTATTTCAATTTATATCTATTATATGAAACGCATCTACAAGATTACGGGATATCATTGCTCAATTTCAAAGAATCAATGAATTCGAAATTTGATATCCTTTCCATAATCATTGTTGAAAGTTATGTGTAAATCATATGCTACTGTTTGTACATTATGTTTTCTTCAGACCCTTTGCAACATCACGTTCGAACAACATCACCCTTTGCAGCATCACGTTCGTCATCCAGGTTCCTTCTTTAATATGATGTTCTTAACTTTTATTAATTGTATTTGATTTTTTTGATTCTCATTAGTGTTGTATTTGACTGTTATCTTTGAATGCATGAATAATCTTGATTATAAATGTTAGTATTAGTTTTTTAATCTTTTACTTTTGTCTTTTTAACCTTGCATTTGATGTTGCACTCTACATGTTTGATAAAATGTCCATTAGAAAATCATAGTGACTTTTGATTAACTGTATGTATGTATGTATGTATGTATGTGTGTCTTACGTAATTAATTTTTTCTGAGATTGTTTGGATTGCATGATAGTTGATGATTGAAAACTACCATTTACCCTTCAGTGTTTTTAATTATCAATATTATACTGCTATTAATTTGACATATTTTCCCACAATTTTTGGTTTTTAACAGATTTTGTTAATAGCAATGTACTTTGACTTTAATCTATAATGTTTTGAATTGCAATTTCTAAATTTCTTTCTAGTTGTTGTAACTGTGTTCAGTGAATACAAAGTGCATTGTAATTTCTATTTTGTTTTTAACATATTTAGTTAATAGCAATGTGCGTATATGTTTTTTTATTTAAAAAACCAAAGCTTTTATTTCATCATTTTCCCTAATCTGTCCCTATCCTTGAAAGGTCATATCTCAGTCATGGGAAACCCTTTTTGGTCGAAATCAGTGAACAAAGTTTCGTATTTAAGACAGTCAATCTTAAAAATAGCATAGTTATGAAAAATTATAAAGTAAGATAAAAAAAATTATAAGATATTAGGAGATTTTTAAAACGTACAAGTAGTAAAAACGTTACGGTTATTAGAAAAAAAAATAAGACCGTTAACATTAGTAAAAATGTAATATATAAACTAAATTAAGACAATAATAATGAAATGTCATTATCTGATATTTCTAATTGAAAGATATATAACAAATTACATTGATGATATACCAAAATTATTCAAAGTTATGCCAAGTCTAATGCAAAGTTTTTGTGAACACCAAATAAATAAGAACAAACATAAAAGCTATCACTTATATTCATAATCAATTTAAAATAAACAATCATGATTTAGAAAAGAATTTCCATTGATGATATACTAAAATTAAATTCATATAACATTTAACATTCCATATATTATACTCTATGAATTTATTTGAATAAATGAAATAGTTATCAATATTTAATACAGTGAAAAACCGGTATATTGGTTGTCAGTATATGTTTAAATTAAGTAATTTTATTATGGAATGAATAGTCTAATTAGAATGTTTATGCTTATATAACAATATAATTAAGTAACATTTTTAAATAATTGAAAAACGTAGAATAATAACAAGTGAAAAAATAGTTAATTCAAATGTACCAAAATTTGTCATGTGACAAAATGAATGAGAAAATGACAAGTGACAAAATGATTCTTATTTATTAGGATATATATTTTTTTTATTGTGTGACTTTTTATAACTTTATATATATATTTTTATATGTTTCCCCGCGTTTAAAATTTTATATTTTGACGACTTACGTATTTCCTTTATCAAATTCAAACTTTTTAAAATCGGATTCCGATCGTAATTTACCAATTTAATCGTCATTAATTTCATCTATAATTTCACCCAATTTAAATTTGTATTTCCCTTATATAAATTTTTTTAATGATTCTGATTTTTTCCCTCCAAAAATATTTCAAGCATTTATTTCTTATGTTTTCGTTTATCAAATTTAAATTTGTATTTTCTATATACCCATAAAAAATTTTAATTTAATAACTTACAAGTTTCTTTTGTCAAATTTAAACTTTCCAAAATCGGATCCAATCGTAACCTACCAATTTAATCATCATTAATTTCATCTATAATTTCACCTAATTTAAAATTTTATTTTCTACATATAAATTTTTTAATGATCCTGGTTTTTTTCCTTCAAAATATGTCACAACTGGAAATTTTGTGTCATGTAATCTATACATTCAAGCTAATGTGAATCAAAAACTTCAATCAAATACATCATACTAGTACCACAAATAGTCATCAAGCAATTGGAAACCTTAGAAGTCCTTGTTTAAGTCCATTTTGGGCTAGGACTCCCTTATTGGATCCAAATGGACCAATAAGCTTCCAATTAGACTATCATGGGCTTAGAACCCTAATTGGGCTCTAATTGGACCCACACTAATTTATTTCAACATTTTGGGCCATGTTGGGCCTAGAATGAAATGAATTGAAAGCTTTGATCCATAATTAACCTAATTTGACCCTAACAAGTCATAAAAATCACCTTTATATTTATTTGGACCAAAAATCACTCAACTTAACCATGAGAATTGGGCTTAAGCATTAAAGCCCAAATTTTTCTTTTCCCCTTCCAAAATCTCGGCCCAAGGCCCAAACCCAAGAAAAGGAAGAGAGTTGACTTTGGTTTGCCACCTCATTTTTATCCATTGGACACCCATGCATTGTATCTCATTCTTCCATGCAAACATCACTTCAAAATCACTTCTCTTCTCTCCTCTCTCTCACTCTCGGCCATATGCAAACACACACACACCACAAAAATCTCTTCCAAACTCTCTAAGTCTTGAAGAACAATCCTCCCTCTCCACTCAAAATCTCGAGTTTTAGGAAGCATTCAAGAGGAAATTTCCACCAACTCTTCATCCAAGGTAAGGTTATGCTTAGATCTATGAATTAAATCCTTTGTTTTATCAAAATCCCTTCCTAATCTATGCAAAATTCATGATCTTGCATCCTAGAACCATCTCAAACTCGAGATCTTCAAGAAAAGGGTGCTAAGGCCAAAAATCACCAAGTTTTCTTCCATCTTTTCTTCAAAAACCGAAATCACACACCAAGGTGAGCTTCATACCCCCTATTTTCTGTTTTTATGAGTTTTGTGGGGGGGGGGGGATACAAGTGAAAGTGTAGATCTATATGTGTTTTGTATGCCTTGTATGATTTCCATGCTTATATGTATGCATTTGTGTGTTATAAGGTTGGATCTAGCCATAAAACCCCTCAAAACCGAGATATATCTTGTGTTAAATGATTTTAGCTTCAAATATATTTCTATATACAAAGTGTTTCAAGAAAAATGGTTAAGTGGTTTAGTAACAATTTTCTTTGGGTTAAAAACACAAATTTTGGGCCTAAAATGTGAAAAATACAAAATTAAGGGTCCAAATTGGCATATCACGAATTCTGATGGATGAGGTGTGCCAAAACAGTTTCAATAAAACAATTTCTGGAAATATACTCATTTAGGGGATTAAAAACATAAATTCCAAGCTTAATGGGCTAAAAATGACATTTTTGGCCCAATGAGGCCCATTATGCGAGATTTTCTGTTTTGGAGGGCCAAAACTATATTTTTCTGTAAAACAGTGGACTATAAGTGTTCCAAATCCTATTCAAAGGTTTAAAATGCTTTTTAAATTTACAAAGGACCAAAATTGCAAAAATATTACAATTTGGGCCAAAATTGTCAAAGTTGCGAAAAAGAAGGGTTATAACCGAGAAAACTGAAACTTCAGGGGCTTAAACTGTTTTCATTGAAAAATATGCAGAAAAATATTAATTTCAATAATTTTTGGTGTTAAAATGTCAAGAAAATCGATTCAAGGACCAAACCGGAAATTATTTAACAAAAGGGTCGAAAAGGTAAATTTTACAATCAATGAGGGGCTGAAACAGAAAACTTTCAAGGCTATTTCAATACATGCAAAGAATGGTACCACGACTATCGACGAAATACAATACATTCCAATGTCGTTGTTAAACGAATTGGCTCGGTCTCGAACCAATAGAAATCTACAACTACTAACACTACGACACTACGACACTACGATTCATACAAGTAACGTTTGGTAATTCATTATACATGCGAGTGTGCACAGACATCTACGCACCATCTTTGGGCCCCAAAAGTGTAAAATCTTGTTCGTTGAGCCTAGCTAGCCCAATGACCTGATCTTAAGGCCCGAAGACATTTTTTTTACGGAGTGTTGGGTTTTACCGATCCGACACAACGTAAATGGACTTTCAATGGCTTGTATACTACTGGTCCCCAAGGGTCCTTTGGTATAGCTAGTAAAGTCTACATTTTATGCGAGGCGGGTCGGGGACCCGTCGTACATTTTTATCCCCAACCGGTTAATGGAGTCATCGGGGTCTTCGTGACCTCTTTCTCTTCGGATGTGGGACTACACATAGTCAGGGCGATTGGATAACGTGATTAGTACGGACGACGCCTACGGGATCGTTAGTATAGCTATAGACTAGTCGTTTGTGTAACGCGTGTTTGTAGCAAATAATCATGCTCAAAAATAATCCAACGTCGCCTGGGACTGACACTACACGCTATGCAATGTTTTCAATGTGACTTCATGGAATTCAAGGAATTAGGGAAAACATCGGGTTTTCCTAGGGTTTTCAATACATACAGATTTGAAATGCATACAATTTTAAATGAACAATTTTTTTTTACAAGCATAGAAACAAACAAGCATACCTATGGATCTTCACAATATTTTCAAAAGCTTTTCTTTTCAGAAAATGTCGGATTTTCTGGTAGTTTTCAAACAATACAAACATTGGATTTCAAACACTACTTATGAACTCACCAACATTTCATATGTTGACGTTTTTCAAAATACTTGTATTCTCAGGGAACCAGTGAACCAAAGGAAAACATATTCGGTGATGGCTTGCAGTTTGATTATGAACGAATCGAACAATTTTTTTTTTTTTGGGAATGTAATGTTTAAACAATGTATGACATGTAAACGCTACCGGTTGTACAATATTAATGCATGGTGACGAATGTTGTTATGTTTCATATATATTCAATGTTATGGTATTCAATTGAGTCACGACAGCCCCCGGACGTTTCCGCCGTCTGGTTCGGGGGTGTGACAAAATATTTCTTGCATTTATTTTTAGATAATGTTTCCCCATTATAATTATTACTTTCCTCATATAAAATAATAAAACTTACCTATATGCTTTTATATTTATATTGAAATTTTATAAGCAACGTTAACACTAAAACAAAGTGATGGATTCAAGTGACGATTCATCTTCTTCAAGGAAAAAAAAGCTAAAAGTTTTGTCCCTAATGTTTTACCCATCAATATTTCTTCAAAATACACTAATGTAATTATCTATGATTTTGAATGTACTCGTATGTGACGAAGAATGTCGTTCCACTAATAAAACAAAAAATGTTATGTACAAAGAGGTCATTCAACGATTATAAATATTTATCGATTTCAATGTATCTTCCACACATTTTAAGAATACCAATAACCATAACTTTTTTTTTTTAATAATTATTATGTAATATTTGTAGACATTTGTATGTTTTTTTATGCGTTCCCCTGTGTTTAACGCGGGTTATAATTTAGTTATTATATAAAGTACAATACTATAATAGAAAGACTACATAAATAAGTTGCTATAAATAATAAAAGTATGGAAAAATAAAATGCATTAAATAACAAAAATATACTACAATTCTAATAAGTTATTTAAAACAAAATGTTATAATG
Source organism: Lactuca sativa (assembly GCF_002870075.4). Classification (NCBI taxonomy): domain Eukaryota; kingdom Viridiplantae; phylum Streptophyta; class Magnoliopsida; order Asterales; family Asteraceae; genus Lactuca; species Lactuca sativa. The sequence goes on from NC_056624.2 coordinate 56,526,571, forward strand.
TAATCGGAAAAAAAATGAAAAATTTAAGATGTAAATCTACTAAATTGTAATTTAACAACTTAATTTTTTAAAGTACAATGCTATAATAAAAAAATAGGTTTTTTAGTTTAAGTATCTTCCTTTTAAATCATTAAAAGCCTAGAAATACCCACCCGAAACTGTAACGCCCGGTTCCTGGTATGTATTTAATTCAAAATTTTATTCACTTTTGTATAGAAAATCGACAAGTTGGAGGCCCCAAACTCGTCGAGTTGGAATGGAATAGGACGTGGGTTGTAAAGTATACTCAAAGAGTTGAGAGCCTCAACTCGACGAGTAGGACTTACAAAATAAAACCCTAATTTCCAGGGTTTTGCACCCTATTTAAACACCTTACCCTTCATAGGCTGGCCTCATTTACAAGCTCCAAGTCCCAAACCCTAAATCTCAAAACCCTAATGCATTGTGTGACTTTGTGAGCCATCCTTGAGAGAGTTTTATGTGTTTGAAGCTTGTGGAAGAAGAAGAAGCTTGAGGAGTCAAGAAGGAAGTTTGTAGATCCAGAAACTTCACCTCATCCTCGTCACTTTTTGGTAAGCAAGTCTCAAACTTGCCAAATGATTGTTTAGATCTCTTTCTTAACACTTTTATTAGGTTTTTGGTCCAAATATATTGATCCTTGGGAAATAGACGTCCCAAGTGAATACCCTTTCAGATCTAGAGTATTGAAGGGCTTTCATGGCATAAAGGTGCAAACTTTATGGCAATAGAGGCCCCATGCAACCTTTTGTCTACCATTTTGGCCTTTTAAGCTCCAAAGGGCCATGTATGAAGGGAAAATTGAAGGCTTTACGTATTCATCTAGTCTCTAAGGTCCATATCTATGTTTGTACACCTTGGGGAAGGGTATTAACGGGTAAAGTTGGAAACTTTACCCTTCTAAGGAGATTTCCATTCTATATCTGAAGTATGGTTCTTAAATCTGAAGAGTAGTGACTTAATCCATTAAGAAAGCTTAACAGATTGAAGAACTCGACGAGTTGGGTCGAAGTGCCCCGTATTTGAAAAAGGAAAGACTCGACGAGTTTAGGACGGACTCGATGAGTGGGGTTGGAAAGTCCCGATTTTGTTGATAGGAGAAACTCGACGAGTTGGATCGCGATTTCAGGGTTTATGATTGATGGAACTCGGCGAGTTGATGGATCAACTCGGCGAGTTGAGTCAACCCAGAATGTTGACTTTGACCAGGGTGTTGAATTTGACTTTGAATTTGACCAAAGTTGACCCTTAAGGGGGTTATGCGTATGAAAGGGTAATTAAAGGAAATCTTTAATGTGTAGGAGTTCGAGTGAGGTTGATTTCAGTGAAGAGGACAGTTCAACTACTTCACATCATTTGAGGCGAGTTACCTTCCAATAGAAGTGGGTCTAAGGCACCAATGACGACCCACTAGTAGTTTATTAAAGTTGAGATGATTGTCTTTTAGATAATTTCCTGGTATGCCAATATTTGTTATGCTTATTATGCTACTATGCTATGATATTATTCGGTAGTGGTAGGAGGGGTAGGATAGACCCCGTTACCGGTCGAAAGGACCGAAGGGGTAGGCCAGCACCCAGATATGCTAGGCAGTACGTGACCTATATGTTTACGTATTAGGATGATATGTAGTGGTATTAGGGGTGAAATAGTCCCCGTAACCGGTTGAAAGAGACCAAAAGGGTAGGCCAGCACCCATATATGCTAGGCAGTTACCGGTTGAAAGAGACCGAAGGGTATGCCAACACCCTGATGTGCTAGGCAGTTACCGGTTGAAAGAGACTAAAGGGGTAGGCCAGCACCTAGATGTGCTAGGCAGTATGTTATTGTATGGTATGTGGTATGAAGGGGAAACTCACTAAGCTTTGTGCTTACGGTTTTCAGTTTTGGTTTTAGGTACTTCCTCTTCGAAGGGAAAGGAGCTGGCTGTGTAGACTCAGCAGCTAACCAGGGAGTTCTTGGATATGAGACAAACTACTGAGTTAGTGGCGGATATCACCACCAAGTTCCGGGAGAGGGCCTTTGTAAGATCCCAAAAATACAGTCCAAAAATTTCGTTTCCAAGTTATAAATAAACCCATAGTAAACCAATCATCTCATAAAAACATAGATGATAGTATCTCAAAACATCATATCAAAACATTATATCAAAATCACATGTGAAAATATTAGAGTAAATCATCCCAGGCTAAATGCTGTGGTGTGTGCAATTCAGTCATCCCGAGCTCTTTCCCTTACAAGCGGAAGTAACTGAAACCAAAACTGAAAACTGTAAGCACGAAGCTTAGTGATTCTCCACAAACTACCACATGCCATACACATATCACGTAATCACATAATAGCATAACTTGGGCATAGCCCACTACATTGGGCCCCATCGAACCATATCGAACCAGAATCCGCCATCGGGCCCCGCCTGGCATCGAGCAAAGCTCGGTATACATAAGAATATCCATAATTTCATATAAACATAAACATCTAGCATATATATAAACATTCCTTGGGCTTTCCCCGACATCGAACCGAAGTCTGGAAGCATTCTAACAGGCACATGCAAGAATCACGAAGACATCCAACATACAAACATTCCTCGGGCTTGCCCCAGCCTCGTACCAAAGTCCGGAAACATATAAACCTAAATTGTGCATAGCCCAACATCGGATCTTAGTCCGACATAAACTCACATACATAAACGGGCCGACATTGGTGCCGTCGACCCATTCCTACTGGAGGAAAACTCACCTCACAAAGCTGACTGTGAAATATCGTGGTAAGGAATCTCTTACGGCTGCTCCAACGACTCCCCGACTATCATTATCACAATAACTCAAAATCCAATAATCCTTCTTAGGGTAAAATGACCATTTTACCCCTGGTCAAAGTCAACATTCTGGGTTGACTCAACTCACCGAGTTGACCCATCAACTCGTCGAGTTCCATAAATCAGAAACCCTGAAATCGCGATCCAACTCGTCGAGTTCCTCTTGAACTCGTCGAGTTTTCCCTGTCATCAGAATCGGGACTTCCTAGTTTCACTTGTTGAGTCCGTCTTGAACTCATTGAGTTTTTCCTTCTACGAGGTCGGGGCATTTCGACCCAACTCGTTGAGTTCCTCTATGGACTCGATGAGTGCTTCAATCTGTTGAGCCATCTTAATAGATTAAGCTCCTATCCTCCAGATCTGGACTCCACACTTCTTCTACACATTGAAAATGTCCTTTTAAGGGTAAAGTTTCCAACTTTACCCGTTAATAACTTCCTTTAATGGGTTCAGCTCAAATCCTAATTCTTCAAGATCTAGATCTTGATCCAAAGTCCATATATACTTCGAACTAAGGCATACAAACTGAGATCTAGACCTTAGTCATCATTTGAACACGTAAAGTTTCCGCCTTTATCACCATGCATGGCCTTTTAGGGCTTAAATAAGTCCAAAATGACATCTTAGAGCTTGTATGGGGGCTCTAATGGCCATAAAATTTGCACCTTTATGCCATAACATTCCTTCAAGGTCCTAGATCTGGAAGTACAAATACTTGGGATGTACATTTCCCAAAAGCTAACATTCTTAGACCAAAACCCCCATAAAAGTGAAATGAAGAGATCTAAGAAATCATTGAGCAAGTTTGAGACGTGCTTACCCGAAAATGCTACGAATGGAGTGAGGTTTCTGGATCTACTCTCTTCTTCTTGAGTCCTCTAGCTTCCTCTTCTTCCACAAGCTTCAAAAGCACAAGTTTTCTCTCAAAAAGGTCTCACAAGCTCACACAAGGGTCTAGGGTTTCGTGGCTAGGGTTTTGGGACTTGGTGGCTATAAATGAGGTCAGTCTTTAGGGATTAATGTGTTTAAATAGGGTGCAAAACCCTAAAATTAGGGTTTCGCTATGGCAGTCCTACTTGTCTAGTTGAGGCTTCCAACTCGTCGAGTAGACTTCAAAACCTGCGTCCAAATCCATTTCTTATTCGATGAGTTTGGGGCCTCTAACTCGTCGAGTTCCTGCCTAAAAAGGAATAAAATTATAATTTAAAAACATACCAGGAACCCGGTGCTACAACCTTACTGGTGCCTCAGTACGTGGGTGATGAGGAGATGAAGAAAACCCGATACCATGACATGTTGAGAGCTGACATTCGGAAATATGACAGCTACTCGACATGCCCGACTTTGGATGACATGATATTGAGGGCGAGAGAGAGGATATTGATATAGAGCATATTAGGAAGAGGAAGGCAGAGGCTGGGCAGATGATTGGGGGTTTTTGGGAAGAAACCCAATGGATTCGACTCAAGGTTGAAGGGCAAGCAAGGTCGGAGCCGTTGTGGGAAATGCGACAAGACGCATGAGGGAGTTTGCAGATTAGGGGGATTGGGCTGCTATAAGTGCAACAAGCTTGGGCACTTTGGAAAGGATTGTACTGCCCCTACCCCCACCCTTCAGACATCAGACCTGATTTGCTTTAAATGCAATTAGAAGGTCCATAAAAAGGCCAGCTGCTCGATATTAGTATCAGCAGCGCCAGTAGCGGTGCCAGCTCCAGCGACCCTACAAATTAAGGATGGCCGACAGGGCAAGACAGATGCTCCAGTGGTGAGGAGCCGAGCCTTCCAGCTGACCGGTGAGGAGGTGCGTGCCACACCGGATGTGGCGACGGGTATGTTTCTTCTCCCAAACTTTTATTACATGTCAGTTTTGATATTTATATTCTATGTGTTTTGTTTAGGATCGTTCCATGTGAACGACATCCCAATACATGTGTTATTCAACTCGGGGCTACCCGATCATTCGTATCTCTTGTACCCAGCAAGAGGTTTGCTAAGTCTTCAGGCATGTTAAATTGTCCTTTAGATGTCGAGATTGCAAACGACCGATCCGTCCGGGCATCAGAGGCTTACAAAGATTGTGTCCCGAGGATGTATGACGAGCGTTACCTCCTGGATTTGGTTCGCATTCCTTTGCGAGGGAACAAGGTCATAATATGCATGGATTGGTTGAGACCTAATGGGGCGGTGATCGACTGTGAGTAGCAGTTGGTTCGTTTCAGGACCCCAAGTGGGGGAGAGTTGGTGATTCAAGGCGAGACGCTGCAACATGGGCCAACTTTGTGTTCAGCAGTGAGCGCTAGGCGTTACCTTTAGCAGGGTTGTGCGGGTTATGTCACATATGTTATGGGTACCTGGGAGGAGGGTAAGGCAACAGTGAGCAATGTGCTAGTTGTTAGGGAGTATCCGAATGTGTTCCCGGAGGAGTTTCTTATGATACCTCCAGAGAGACAGGTGGAGTTCAGGATTGACCTAGTTCTGGGTGCGGCTCTGATAGCCAAGGCACCATATCGGTTGGCTCCTCCCGATATGCAGGAGTTGTCTACACAATTGAAGGAGTTGTTAGACAAGGGATTTATCAGTCTGAGCAGTTCACCTTAGGGAGCCCCGATCCTGTTTGAGAAGAAGAAGGACGGGTCACATCGGATGTGTATAGACTACCGGGAGCTGAATAAGGTAACGGTGAAGAACCATTACCCACTCCCGAGGATTCACGATCACTTCAACCAGCTTCAGGGGGCGTCTTGGTTTTCCAAGACCGATTTGCGTTCAGGCTATCACCAGATAAGAGTCAGAGATCAGGATGTACATAAGACTGCTTTCAGGACTCGCTACGGTCATTACGAGTTGGTGGTGATGCCTTTTGGGCTCACCAATGCTCCTGAAGCATTCATGGACCTCATGAACCGCGTATACAAAATGATGTTGGATCGGTCTTTGATAGTCTTCATTGATGACATCTTGGTTTACTCCAAGACACATGAGCAGCACGAGGAGCACTTGCGAGAGGTGTTGGATACCATGAGGAGGGAGAGATTGTACACAAAGTTCTCCAAGTGCGAGTTCTGGTTACGCGAGGTGCAGTTTCTGGGGCACTTTGTCAACCAGAACGGTATTTTGGTCGACCCGGCCAAGGTGGAGGCCGTGATGTGATGAGAGGTTCCGAATTCTCCATCTAAGATTCAAATTTTCCTTGGTCTAGCAGGCTATTATTGGATATTCATTCAGGATTTCTCCAAGATAGCGGTACCCCTGACCCGACTGACGAAGAAGGCTGTTGTCTTTCGCTGGGGGCCTGAGCAGCAGGCAGCGTTCAAGACTTTGAGGCAGAGGTTGTGCGAGGCGCCGATCTTATCCTTTCTAGAGGGCGTTGATGATTTTGTAGTGTAATGTGACGCGCCTATCTTGGGTTTAGGCGCAGTGTTGATGCATAGGGGGCACGTCACACCTATGCCTCGAGGCAGGTGAAGCCTCACGACGCGAATTACCCGATGCACGATCTGGAAATGGGCGCGGTTGTTTTCACCCTCAATATTTGGTGAGTCTACCTCTATGGGTTCCATTGTACCATTTACACGGACCACGAGAGCCTGAGGTATTTGATGGATCAGCCATATCTGAGCATGAGACAACGACAATGGTTGGATGTGGTGAAGGATTATGACTGTGAGATCCTCTACCACCCGGGGAAGGCCAACATTGTCACCAATGCACTTAGCTGCCAGGCATTCGTAGCCACGATTAGAGACATCTGCCGGAGGATGACATTAGTGACTCCGCTTTAGGAGCGGATCCGAGCGTCCCAAAAGGAGGCTATGAAGGAGGAACACCAGAATAGTGAGCGTATCGTGGGTCATATTTCCTCCTTCGACTATGATAGCTTCATCCTGTTGACACTCCATCGCAGAGTGTGGGTTCCGTATGTGGGAAGTGGGCGCCAGATCCTGGTGGAGGAGGCGCACAAGTCCAAATTATCCATCCATCCCGGGGCGACGAAGATGTATAGAGATCTTTGTCCTGATTATTGGTGGACGTACATGAAGTGGGATGTGGCATGGTACGTTGAGAGGTGCTTGACATGCAGGAAGGTCAAGTCCGAGCACCAGAGACTGACAGAAAGACGCAACCGTTGGATATCCCTGTGTGGAAATGGGAGGATATTACTATGGATTTCATCACGAAGCTTCCCAGGACTATACGGGGAGTGGATTCGATTTGGTTCATCATGGATCAATTGACCAAGAGTGCCCATTTCTTTCTGATCCTAGAGAGTATTTCAGCCAATAAGCTGGCTGACATCTACATCAGAGAGGTAGTAGCTAGGCACGGAGTGCTAGTTTCCGTGATTTCTGACCGAGATGTACAGTTCATTTCTAGGTTTTGGAAGAAACTTCATGATGAGTTGGGTACTCGTCTGCACTTTAGCACGACTTTTCACCCGCATGAGGATGGTCAGAGCGATCGGACCATGCAAACTTTGGCGGGTATATTGCGGGCGTGTGTTTTAGATTTCGGTGGTAGCTGCGATACCTACCTTCCCTTGGCATAGTTTTCCGACAATAATAGCTACCACGCCAACATTGACCGTCCTCCCTTCGATATGCTTTATGGGAGGAAGTGCAGAACCCCGATATGTTGATGTGAGGCTGGGCAGAGGGTCATGGGGATTACCGAAGTGGTACTCAAGACGAAAATGATGATCTAGTAGGTCCGGAGTAGACTCTAGAAGGCCCAGAGTCGGTAGAAGAGCTACGTCGACAAACGTCGTTCAGACCTGGAGTTTCAGGTAGGAGATATTGTCCTCCTGAAGGTGTTACCTTGGAAAGGTGTCATCCGATTCAGGAAGCGGGGCAAGTTAGGTGCCAGATACATTGGTCCGTTTAGGGTATTGGCGTGGGTGGGCTGAGTTGCGCATTGACTGGATATGCCAACCGAGCTTAGTCAGATCCGCAACACCTTTCATGTCTCCCAGCTGTGGAAGTGCCTAGTAGATGACTTTGCAGTGGTACCTTTAGAGGATATTCAGGTGGATGACAGCCTGAAGTACATCGAGAGACCAGTAGCCATCCTCGACAGGAAGACGAAGGATCTGAGGAAAAAAAAGGTAGAGTTGGTGAAGGTGTAGTGGCTGCACCGCATGGGCTCATAATGGACATGGGAGCTAGAGGATGAGACGAGGGAGCACTAACTAGAGCTATTTCCAGACGCAATGGACTTCGAGGATGAAGTCTGAAATAAGTGGGGGAGATTTGTAATGCCCAGTTCCTGGTATGTATTTAATTCAAAATTTTATTCACTTTTGTATAGAAACTTGACGAGTTGGAGGCCCCAAACTCGTCGAGTAGGAATGGAATTGGATGCGGGTTGTAAAGTCTACTCGGCGAGTTGAGAGCCTCAACTCAACGAGTAGGATTGGCAGAATGAAACCCTAATTTTCAGGGTTTTACACCCTATTTAAACTCCTTAACCTTCATAGGCTCGCCTCATTTATAGCCTCCAAGTGCGAAACCCTAAATCTCGAAACCCTAATGCATTGTGTGAGTTTGTGAGCCATCCTTGAGAGATTTTTGTGTGTTTGAAGCTTGTGGAAGAAGAAGAAGCTTAAGGACTCAAGAATGAAGTTTGTAGATCCAGAAACTTCACCTTATCCTCGTCACTTTTTGGTAAGCAAGTCTCAAACTTGCCAAATGATTGTGTAGATCTCTTTCTTAAATTTTGGTCAAAATATCTTGATCCATGGGAAATCGACGTCCCAAGTGAATACCATTTTAGATCTAGAGTATTGAAGGGCTTTCATGGTATAAAGGTGCAAACTTTATGGCCATAAAGGCCCCATGCAACCTTTTGTATACCATTTTGGCCTTTTAAGCTCCAAAGGGCCATGCATGAAGGGAAAATTGAAGGCTTTACGTATTCATCTAGTCTCTAAGATCCAGATCTATATTTGTACACCCTATCTTGAAGTATGAATGACTTTTGGATCAAGATCTAGATCTTTTAGAGTTAGGGTTTGAGCTAAATATCTTGGGGAAGGGTATTAACGGGTAAATTTGGAAACTTTGCCCTTCTAAGGACATTTCCAGTCTGTATTTGAAGTATGGAGCTTAGATATGAAGATTACTGACTTAATCCATTAAGAAAGCTTAACAGACTAAAGAACTCGACGAGTTCAGAGAGGAACTCGATGAGTTGGGTCAAAGTGCCTCGCTTTTAAAAAAAGGAAAGACTTGAAGAGTTAAGGACGGACTCGACGAGTGAGGTGGGAAAGTCCCGATTCTGTTGATAGGTGAAACTCGACGAGTTGGGTCACGATTTCAGGGTTTATGATTTATGGAACTTGGCGAGTTGATGGATCAACTTAGCGAGTTGAGTCAACCCAGAATGTTGACTTTGACCAGAATGTTTACTTTTTGATCAGGGTGTTGACTTTGACTTTGACTTTGACCAAAGTTGACCCTTAAGGGGGTTATGAGTATGAAAGGGTAATTAAAGGAAATCTTTAATGTGTAGGAGTTTGAGTGGGGTTGATTTTAGAGCCAAGGACAGTTCTGCTGCTTCACAACATTTGAGGTGAGTTACCTTTCAGTAGAAGTGGGTCGAAGGCACCAATGCTGGCCCATTAGTAGTTGATTATAGTTGAGATGATTGTATTTGTGATAATTGTCTGGTATGCCACTATCTATTATGCTTATTGTGATAGTATGCTATGATACTATGTGGTAGTGGTAGGAGGGGTAAGATAGACCCCGTTACCAGTCGAAAAGACCGAAGGGGTAGGCCAACACCCATATATGCTAGGCAGTATGTGACCTATGTATTCATGTATTAGGATGATATATGGTAGTGGTAGGGGGTGAAATAGTCCCCGTTACCGGTTGAAAGAGACTGAAGGCGTAGGCTAGCACCCAGATATGCTAGGCAGTTACCAGTTGAAAGAGACCGAAGGGGTAGGCCATCACCTTGATATGCTAGGCAATTACCGGTTGAAAGAGACCGAAGGGGTAGGCCAGCACCCGGATGTGCTAGGAAGTATGTTATTGTATGGTATGTGGTATGATGGGGGAACTCACTAAGCTTTGTGCTTACGATTTTCCATTTTGGTTCCAGGTACTTCCTCTTCGAAGGGAAAGGATCCAACATGATCACAGCGCATCACACTACATTTTCCACACCACAAATCTTTGGGATTTATACTCTGATGTTGTTTTTGATGGGTTTTGAGCACTCTAACAACCTTATGGTGCACATGCAACCCTAAATGCTTTGGATCTATGTTTTCTCTAATTATACATGCAATTTGATTTTCCAAAGAATTGTCCTAACTAGCATACAAAGCATGGGTACTTGAATAGCAAAACTAGTTAGATGACTTACCTCTTCTTGTAGCTTGTTAACTTGGACCTTTAAGAGCCTAGCACCACAAATGTGATGCCTCAAATGTTTCACAAAACACCACCAACAATGGAGGACTTGAGAGAAAGTGAGTTGCAAAAAAAAATCGGCTCTTATGATCTCCTAGAACCACTAGTCTGATTTTAGGAGCTAAGGGGCTTCTTTTATAGTGTGTCAAAGTCTAGGGTTACATCCATGTAAACCCTAATGGACATGACCTTTCATATTAGTTAGGATCTATGGGTTAAACCTGCATGGACTATGCATGGACTACCATATTGGTTTAGTCCATCATAAATAACCATAGGCCCACACTATAAGAATTATTGATTTACCAAATCAATGCATGCACATTTAATTAGTCTCTTTTGATCACTAGATTAATTCCAAATTAATTCTTGATCAATACTAATTAAATAATATGATTTCATATTAATATATTAGAACTTATAATATATTAATAAATCATAAATAACCTTTTCTCAAAAGTCCATCCTGTCAAATTGTTCTGGTGAAATGCAACCCAAATGGACCATGCTACTCTCGGGTCAAGTACATACCAATCATAGTTATGGGCTTAGACACCTAATACTACAGTGTCTCACTTGGATAAGTCTAATAACTATAATTGTAAGTACGACTTAAAACACCGACTAGCAATCGTAGCTCTTAAAAGCCTCTGTCAAACTCTGACATGCCATTTAGATAAGGGATCATATAATCCTCTGTTCTTCAAGATATCAGCCGGAAAAATACATGGAACAATGTCTTACTTATTGTCCAACAGTTTGGTTCTCGATTTTCGATTTGTTTGACATAGAACTTAATCGAACACATCAATTGAGTTCTGACCGGGCCCGACAGATAAGCCAAAACAAAATTATCGAGGGGCCCAAGATATCGCTTTTAATCCTCCAAGGCCTAAAAGGAACAGATAAACTTCGACAATATATGCTTGTACTAACTACTCGTTAAATCATACACAATAGTGTGTTTTATAACATCAAGTTACTAATGTGGTTTCGCACTATCAATGTACAACCAACTTATAGTCAACTACTCATATATCTTGGTTTGAAGACTTATATGATGTTATCGTCTCACTATCACTCGAGATAAATTCCATGAAGTGATACAAGTGAGCATGGGTTTAATCCAATACTCAGACCTTATGAGCACTCATGAATGTTGTAGTAAACTTTGCTATGTCTAATACACTTCAGACAATCTACAAGCCAAATTCATGATAGTCTTGCCTCAATACCTACTTCCAAAGTATGATCGACTGTGGATAGTTTGAATAATATAATTATTCTGGAAGTCAAAACATGAAAAATGAAACAATAGTAAATGATTGACACAAGATAGTAACATTACTTATAAATAAAAAACACCTTTTATTTAATCATCAAATGTCAATTACATTTCAACTATTACAAGTTTCTAAACAGCTATCTATTCATTAAACTAATATCGTCCTTCAGCCCAATACGCCTCGCATGCTGTAAGTGCTTAACCCTACTCAGTACCTTTGTGAGGGGATCTGATGGGTTCTCCTCTGACGATATCCTCTTTGATACGAGGAGTCCTTCTTCTATTCGATGTCTCATGAAGTGGTATTTTCTATCGAGGTGCCTGGATCTGCCATGATCCATTGGTTCCTTGGCTAAGGCAACCACACCCTCGCTGTCACAGAAAATCTCCATAGGCTCCTTTATAGCTGGTACAACTCCAAGGTCTCCGATGAAGTTCTTCAACCATATTGCCTCCTTCGCCACCTTGCTTGCTACTATGTACTCTGATTCGCACGTTGAATCAGCTACTGTCTCCTAATTGGAACTTTTCCAAGTTAGTGCTCCTCAATTCAGGGTAAATACCCAGCCCGAATGAGAGCGAAAATTATCTCTGTCATTCTGAAAGCTGGCGTAACTATACCCCGTTACTCTTACGTCATCCCTCTCACCGAGGGTAAGGACCTAGTCCTTAGTCCTCAGTAGGTACTTGAGAAAGTTCTTTACCGTAGTCCAATGAGCCTTACCAGGATTCCCTTGATATCTGCTGACCATGCTCAAAGCAAAGGCCACATCAGGGCTAGTACAAGTCATAACATACATGATCGACCCAACTACGGAAACATATGGCACTCGACTCATCTCAGCTATCTCAGCCTTTGTACTCGGACTCTGAGTTTTACTCAGTTTGGTATTGCCTTGGATGGGTAAGTCACCTTTCTTGGAATCCATCATGTTGAACCTTTTCAACACGTTTTCCAAGTAGGTACTTTGACTAAGTCCAATTAGTCTTTTACTCCTGTCTCACAATATCCTTATCCCTAGAATATAGGCAGTTTCTCCATGGTCCTTCATAGCAAAACAGTTCCTAAGCCAGGATTTAACCTCCTGCAAGGTTGGGATGTCATTTCCTATGAGAAGTATGTCATCCACATACAAAACCAGAAAGCTAACTGTACTCCCACTAGCCTTGACATACACACAAGAATCATCCTTGCTTCTCGAAAATCCAAACTCTTTGAATTTCTTATCGAAAAAGATTCTGTCTGTGAGATGCTTGTTTCAATCCATAAATGGATTTCTCAAGCTTACACACTCTATTAGGATACTTTGCATTGATAAAACCCTCTGGTTGACTCATGTAAACATCCTCAACCAATTTTCAATTTAGGAAAGCGGATTTGACATCCATTTGCCATATTTCATAATCATGAAATGGAACTATGGCTAGCATAACCCTACTAGATTTAATCTTCACCACTGGCGAGAAGGTCTCATCATAGTCAACTCCTGGAGTTTGACTAAAGCCCTTCGCAACCATTCGTGCCTTATATGTGTGTACTTTCCCATCCATGTCGGTCTTTTTCTTGAAGATCCATTTGCACCCGATTGTATTACGACCAAATACATTGTCAACCAAGTTCCAAACTTGATTGTCACACATGGACTGAGTCTCGTTGTCCATAGCCTCTTTCCATTTAGCAGATTCGAGGCCTGCCATGGCTTCCTTGTAGTTGTTAGGTTCATCCAAATTTATCACTGTGCTATCACTGATAAATGTATCACCCTCAGATGTTATATGGAAACTGTTGGATTAGGTGTCTAAGCACATAACTATAATTGGTATGTACTTGACCCGAGAGTAGCATGGTCCATTTTGGGTTGCATATCACCAGAACAATTTGATAAGATGGACACTTGAGTTAGAGGTTACTTTGATTTATTAATATATTATAAGTTCTAATATATTAATATGAAATCATAATATTTAATTAGTCTTGATCAAGAATTAATTTAGTGATCAAAAGAGACTAACTAAATGTACGGGGATTGATTTGGTAAATCAAGGATTCTTGTAGTGTGGGCCTATGGTTATTTAGGATGGGCTAAACCAATATGGTAGTCCATGGATAGTCCATGGAGGTTTAACCCATGGAGTCTAAGTAATATGAAAGGTCATGGGTATTAGGGTTTGCATGGATGTAACCCTGGACTTTGCCACACTATAAAAGGACTCCCTTAGCACCTAAAATCGGCTATTAGAGTTCTTGGAGTTCATTAGAGCCGATTTTGGAGCTAGCAACATCTCTCTCAAGTTCTCATTTGTCCTAGGTGGGTTGTGAACCGTTTGAGGCATCACACTTGGGGTGCTAAGTTCTTAAAGGCCAAATACAACAAGTTCTACAAGCTACATAAAGAGGTAAACTCCTAACTAGTATTTTATGTTGTTTATGTCAATTGTATGCTAGTTGTAGGATTAATGCTTTGGAAACAATATTGCATGTATAATTAGAGAAAACAAAGATCCAAAGCATTTAGGGTTGTATGTGCACCATAGCATGTTGTAGTATACTAAAACCCAACAGTGGTATCAGAGGCATGGGTTGTTTTTTGTTATATTGATGCAAATGTTTGATTTTCAAAGTTGAAAAAAAAAACATGAAGTTTGTCAAATTTTAAGATAAGTACTTGATTTTATGAAAAACTAATTATTTGTAAAATTTGAGTCATTTTACTAAACGAGTTGAATTAGGTCAATTTATTAAAAGATAGAATGATATGATTATTTTATTTGTTTTAAAAGTTTGATCTAAATTTTTTTAAGGAGTTACAAATTTTGTCATAAAATTTTGGAACTCCAAAGTCTTTTTTAAAAGTTATGATCTTAAGAGTTTTGAAACTTCCATCAGTTGTAACATCCGGCATTCCAGGTATCATAATTTAATTATATATTTTGGGTGCAGAAGAGAGACTCGGCGAGTTGGCACTTAAACTTGTCGAGTAGGATCGCGACCTGCTGACTGGATTAATGAATGGACTCGACGAGTCGGTAAGGCGACTCGATGAGTCCGAGCTGTGGACAGAAAACCCTAAATCTTTGGGCATGTGCTCTATTTAAGGGCCCTTATAGCTCTCAGTTGCGGCTATAATTCCAGAGAAAAGAACCCTAGTGAGGTTGAGAGTATAGTGTGAGAGGAGGAGCCATCTTGAGCCTTTTTGGTGTGATTTTTCAAAGGAAGAGAAGGGATTCAGCAGGAAGGACCAAAGGAGTTTGTGATTCTGAGACATTCAAGAAGGGATCTCCATTTTGAGGTAGTGATTCGACCCTTTCTTCCATTTTGTGTAGAATCCTTGAACCTACGGTTTTCTTTACACTTTCTTGGTTAGAATATGATGCATATGAGGTCCCATTGAGAAATAGACACTGGATCTGGACCTTGAGAGGTCCAGAGAGCACCAACCTTCCAACTTTATTCTGTTCCATTGGAATTGTGAAACTAGGTTGCTATTTTAGGAGCTATTTCTTAAAATAAGGCCATATGAGTGTTGCATGAGCTCAAAGATTGGACCTTTACGTGATTATTAGGTGTTAGAAGGTCAGATCTATAGGTTGGAGAAATAGATATGACCTCAGAAGGTCATTTGAGTGTTGCCATGGAGGGAACTCGCCGAGTCCATAAGGGGACTCGACGAGTCGAGTCGGGTTGCCCCGCGATTCGTGATCTGTGGTAACCTGTGGAGTGAAGGGTTAACTCGACGATCTGAGTGGGGGCATAGGAGGATTCATAGGACACACATGGACTCGCCGAGTCACCCAGGTGCACTCGACGAGTCTGGTCAAAGTTGGACCGTTGTCTAGAGTTGACTTCGGTTGACCTTGGGGTTTTGTTCAAGCTGATTCAAGAGAGGTCAGAGAAGGGTAGAATGGTCTTCTATCAATTATTAGAGATGAGGACATGAGAGAGTATTGATTAGAGATGTTATCATTTTGGATAGGAGGAGGCTAGGTCGGGATATCGAGCATGAGAGTTTATCTGACTTCATACGAGGTGAGTCTTCTCACTATACTTTACCTTGAGTGGTAGTTATGTGTGACCGGAAGGTCTTATGTGCTTACATTGAGTATTATGTTATCCTGTTGTATGTGACATGCTATGCATTATGTCTTTGTGATTTATGCTATGCGGAGTTATAGACCGGACCGGAGGGTCCAACGATTTATGAGGCCGAAAGGCTCAAGCAGACCGGACCGGAGGGTCCAACGATCTAAGGATCGGAAGGTCCACAGAGTTAGGGCCAGAGGGTCCATAGAGTTAGGGCCAGAGGGTCCATAGAGTTACGACCGGAGGCTCCATAGAGTTAGGACCAGAGGGTCCACAAAGTTATAGCCTCGAGTGGCTAATAAGTGTTGTATGTGGTATTTTGGGGAAGTCACTAAGCTTCATGCTTACCGTGTTATGTGTTATGTGTTTCAGGTTTTCTCAGTATCTCGGGACGACACTGGTTTGATTGTACACACCAGTGAAAGAATTACGTTTCGAGGATCCTGGATTATTAAGTAATTAAGAAGGGATTGTGTTTTGTAAACTAAACAAATGATGTTTTTGATGGGTTTTATACAAAAGAACATCCTATGCGCTCATGCAAAACCCTAAAGCTTAGATCTAGGCTTCTCTATTGTACATGTAATAAATCCTAGAATTGTAACCCTAGATCTAGCATGTATAATTTGAAATTAACACTATAAGAACAAATCTAAGTGATTACCTCTTTCAATTGGCTTGAAATCCTTTGATTCTTCTTGTTCTTGAGCTTAGAGTCACAAGTGTCACTCGTCTAATGGCTTACAAACACCACACAAGCAAGAAGGCAATTATGAGAGAGGAGGGAGGATGCTAAAATCGGCCCTAGGGTTTCTCTTGGAATCAAGTGGCCGAAAATTACAAGCAGGGGTCTATATTTATACTGTAGGCTACTAGGGTTTTAGGTAAAACCCTAATTGACAACTTAATCACCAAGTAGCCCATGAAACCTTCTGGAATGGGGCCTATGGACGCAAATATGATGGATCCCCATCATAATTTCGTTCCTCCTTTAATCCATTAGGTTTCCTAGCCCAAAAACTCAACTATCATACATTTGACAGTTTAAGCCCCTTTATTCATTTAATCTCTTTTAGTCACCAAATTAATTCCTAATGACCAATATTAATCAAATAATATAATTTCTCCTTTAATATATTATTCTTATAATATATTAATAAATCATAATATCTCCTCTCTCTCTCTCTCTCTCTCTCTCTTAAATTACCTTGTCAAGTTTCTTTGGTGAAGGAAACCCAAAAGGACCATGCACAACCGGGTCAAGAACATACCAAATATAGTTACGGACTTAGACACTAATCCAACAGTCTCCCACTTGAATAAGTCTAGTAGCTATATCTCACATATGACTTCAGGATTCGATTAGCAATCGTAGCTCTTATACGCCACTATCAACTCTGATTAGTAACTTATCCTTCAGATAAGGGATCGTATAATCCTCTGTTCTAGATATCATGCTTACAATACTTATTGTTAAGCATTTTGTTTCTCGATATCTGATTCGTTTGACATAGAACTTAGTTGAACACATCAACTTTGTTCTGACCGGGACCGACACATAAGTCAGACCAAATCATCGAGTGGCCAAGATATCACTTTTATCCTCTAAGAATAAAAGGAATAGATTAACTTCGAATCACATGCTTTTACTATTTACTAATTAAATCATGCACACCAATGTGTTTTATAACATCAAGTTACTAATGCGTTTACACACCATCAATGCATAACCAACCGGCAAACAATAACCATATCTCTAAGTTTTAAGACTATAAGATATTATTGCCTTGCGATCACTTGAGATAAAATTCCATGAAGTGATACCAGCAAACGCGTGTTTATTCCAATGCTCAAATCATAATTCATAGGCACTCATGAACTTTGCAACAAACCATTGCTATGTCTAAAACCTTTTAGACAATCTACAAAAAAATTCATGACAGTCTTCTTTCATATCTACTTCCAACATATGAGTGACTGTGGACCGTTTGAATAATCCTATTATTCAGGAAGTCAAAACATGCAAAACTGAAACAATAGATAAATAACTAACACAAGATAGTAACCTTACTCTTAAATAAAACACCTTTTTATATCAAATGCCAAGTACCAATTATCTATTACACGATTCCTGTCTATCTAATCTAAACTCATATCGTCCTTTAGCCCAATGCTCCTAGCGTGCTGTAGGTGCTTAACCCTGCTCAGTCCCTTTGTAAGGGGATCTGCTGGGTTATCTTCTGACGATACCCTCTTCACTATGAGGAGTCCCTTTTCTACCCGATGTCTAATGAATTGGTATTTTCTGTCGATATGCCTGGATCTACCGTGATCCCTTGGTTCCTTGGTTAAGGCAACCGATCCTTCATTATCACAGAAAATCTCCATGGGCTCCTTTATGGACGACACAACTCCAAGGTATCCAATGAAGTTCTTCAACCATGTTGCCTCTTTTGACGCTTCACTCGCTGCAATGTACTCTGATTCACATGTTGAATCAGCCACAGTCTCTTGCTTGGAACTTTTCCAAGTCACTGCTCCTCCATTAAGGGTAAAGACCCGGCCTGACTGCGAACGGTAATTATCCTGATCCGTCTAGAAACTAGCGTCACTGTAACCTCGTACCCTTAAGTCATCACTCCTACCGAGGAATAGAAACCATTCCTTGGTCCTCCGAAGGTACTTAAGAATATTCTTAACTGCGGTCCAATGGGCTCTACTAGGGTTTCCCTGATATCTGCTGACCATGCTCAAAGCGAAGGCCACATCAGGGCGAGTACAAGTCATAACTGATGGGTTTTGAGCATTCTAACACTTCCTAAGTGTACATGCAACCCTAATAACCTTGGATCTATGTTTGTCTAATTTGTCATGCAAAGTTGAATTCCAAGGTTATATCCTATCTAGCATACATGGGGAACAATTTTAACATAAAGTATAGATAGAATAACTTACCTTGTTGTTGCTTGTGTTCCTTGAAACCTTGTGAGCCTAGCACCTCAAGTGGTGATGCCTCAAATGCTTCACACAACACCAAATGCTCTTGGAAGAACTTATGAGAGAATACACACTCTTCAAAATCGGCCAAGCCCCCTTATTCCTTAGTGTGTTCAACTTGTGTAGCCGATTTTGGTGGAGAATATGATCCTTATATAGTGTTGACACATCTAGGGTTACACCATGTAAACCCTAATGTGTCATGACTCTTCATTTCCATGACCCATGGGTTTGTAACTCCCATGGAGCATCCATGGAGCATCCTATGGGTAGAACCCAACTTGATAATCCATGGAGCCTCTTAGCCCACTATACAAGATATGGATGATTTACATAATCAACCCATATATTTAATTAGTTATCCTATGATCACTTAATTAATTCCAAATTAATTCTTTGATCAACTAATCAAATAATATTATTAATATATTAGAACTTATAATATATTAATAATCTCCAAGCGTTATTTCTCTCATTTAGTTTATCCAATTGCATGGTGCCATGCAACCCAAATGGACCATGCCGGGTCGGGTCAAGTACATACCAGAAATAGTTATGGACTTAGACACCTTATCCAACAGTCTCCCACTTGGATAAGTCTAGTAACTATTACTGCAACTATGACTTCAGGAACCGATCGGCAATCGTAGCTCTTTACAAGGTTTCTCGAAACTTGAGAAGACGATGGTATGCCATTTAAGATAAGTGATCATATAATCCTCCGTTCTAGATATCAGCCGGACAAATACATGGAACAATGTCTTACTTATTGTCCAGCAGTTTGTTTCCCGATTTCCGATTTGTTTGACAAAGAACTTTATTGAACACATCAATCTAGTTCTGACCGGGCCCGGTACATAGGTCAAAACAAAATCATCGAGGGGCCCAGATATCAGCTTCTAATCCAAGAAGGAACAGATAAACTTCGACTCATATGTTTGTTCTACTACTCATTGAATTACACATAAGAGCACGATTTTATAACATCGAGTTACCAATGCGTTTTTCGTACAATTAATGCATAACCAACTCGTAAGTAACAAATCATATCTCTAGGTTTAAAGACTTATATGATATTACCGTCTCACGATCACTCGAGATAGAATTCCATGAAGTGATTCCAGTGAGCGTGGGTTGAGTCCAATGCTCAGAACTTATGAGCACTCATGATTGTCGTAGCCTTGTCCCAGACCTCTACAACCAAACATGACAGTCTTGATTCATACCTACTTCCGACATATGACCGACTGTGGAGGTTTGAATAATATGTTATACCAAACAAAATTATTCTGGAAGTCAAAACATGCAAAAGAAATATAGTAAACGATCGACAAGAGATAGCAACACTTTACTCATAAATAAAACTCCTTTTATTCATCATCTGATGTCAATTACACTTTACAAATTTCTGGGTTATCTAACTACTAAATCTAATATCATCCTTCAGCCCTATGCTCCGAGCATGCTGAAGATGCTTAACCCGAGTCAGTCCCTTCGTGAGGGGATCTGCTGAGTTCTCATCCGATGATACCCTCTTTGCCACGAGGAGTCCTTCTTCGATCCGATGTCTGATGAAATGGTATTTTCTGTCGATGTGTCTGGCTGATTCATGTAAACATCCTCAGCCAACTTTCCATTAAGAAAAGCGGTTTTCATGTCCATCTGCCATATTTCATAATCATTAAACGCAGCTATTGCGAGCATTACCCTAATAGACTTTATCTTCACAACTGGTGAGAAGGTCTAATCATAGTCAACTCCAGGAGTTTGAGTAAAGCCCTTCGCAACCAATTGCGCTTTATAAGTGTGCACATTCCCATCCATATCTGTCTTCTTCTTGAAGATCCATTTGCACCCGACTGTCTTACGAACCGACACATTATCAACCAAATTCCAAACATGGTTGTTGTACATGGACTGAATCTTGCTGTCCATTGCCTCTTTCCAATTAGCAGACTCCGGGCCTGCCATGTCTTCCTTGAAGATGCTAGGTTTGTCCAAATTTATTAGTGTTTCATCACTAATAAACATAGCCCCTTCAGTAGTAATATGAAAACCATAAAACTGGGGTTGAACACTAACCCTACTGGAATGTCTAAGAGGTAAGGACTCGTCAATTGGATCAACAGGAGTTTCCTCCTCGGGTTGAGTTCTAGTGTTAGAGGTTCCTTCATCGCTTTGCTCTTGAATCTCTTCAAGATCAATTTTCCTCCCACTGTCTTCTTGGCTTATGAGTTCTCTTTCACGGAAAACCCCTCTTCTCGCAAAAAAGAAAACATTGTCACTCGATCTGTAGAAGAGATAGCCAAAAGACTTGTGTGGATAGCCGATGAAATAACACTTCTCACTACGAGGTTCGATCTTGTCGTGAGTCTCTCGTCTTACAAAAGCCTTGATAAGTGCCAACGAGGGAGCTTTCCATGTCTATATCTCGTGAGGTGTTTTGGCAACCTTCTTGGTGGAAACTATGTTAAGGATATGGGCGGCAGTCTCTAAGGCATACCCCCAAAAAGCTATTGGTAATGAAGCCCGACTCATCATAGAACGAACCATGTCCAAAATGGTCCGATTATGTCTCTCAGCCACACCATTCAATTGTGGCGTTCTTGGAGGCGTCAATTGCGAGACAATTCCACATTCATTTAGATAGTCATGAAACTCAAGACTTAGGTACTCTCCTCCTCAGTCTGACCGAAGCATCTTGATTTTCCTGCCCAGCTGATTCTCCACTTCATTCTTAAACTCTTTGAACTTTTTAAAGGTTTCTAACTTATGCTTGATTAAGTAGATATATCCATATCTGCTATAATCATCTATAAAAGTGTTGTAGAAGTGGCAAGCATCCCTTGTGGTGGATCTAAAGGGCCCACACACATCAATGTGTATGAGGAGGAAACCATTGAGACGGTTGGGATAGTGCAATCGATGTACTTGGAGGTCCAACTGATGGGTCGAGAACAGACCTGGTACTTAGTGTTAAAAGGGGTATGAGGAATGGAGCTTGTTAGGGTGCAAAGTCATGATTGGATGTAGTGTTTAGGCTTTCCTCTTTGTATGTGTAAATGGGTTGAGTCTTTCCTATAAATAGGAAGTGAGTGACTCCCATTATGTAAGGAATCATTTGGAGTGTTAGACTAGAGAGAGAAATTGTATACAAACCCATTTGTATAATCTTTCTAGATCTAATAAGAGCTTACAAAGATTTATTTACTCCTTATGTTCTTGAATTTGTATGATTAATCACTAGATCTTTCTAATTCTGCACATGCCATCATAATCAACACCACTACAATTGGTATCAGAGCGGGTGTTGTTGATTTGATCAAGAGTTGATCCTTGATGGCTATCTTGATTTGGTGATTCTTATTGTTCATTGATCTTCGTGTTTAGAGAGTGTTTTTGTGTTCTAGAAGTCGAATTTTTCTTTGATTTGATCCATAATTCGACTTTCTCTCTCTAGAATACTTGTTTGTATCACTTTATCTCTCTAGAAAACCCATTCAAAATCACTTTCTCTCTCTAGAATTCTTCAAGTTTTTGTGATCATGGTGGGTTTGCCATATGATTCTTGAATTGTGATCGTTAAAGATGTGAAATACAAAGTCAATAAAGATCAATTTTATGGGTTGTTGTTAAGCAAATTGATTTCATGGGGTAATTTGGTTTCTTATGGAGGTTTGAAGGATGATCATGGAAGCTTGGTATTTCAACCACTTCATAAGATTGCATGGTTGAATAAAATTGCCTTGTCCATATTAGTTCGTAGTAGAAATCAAAAGGAAGGAGAAGAAAGAGATTTGTTCAATAAGAAATATGTTTCTCTTATTGAAGACCCAAATGATCTTCGTGCTCTTAAATTTCTTGAAGTTCTTGATAATGGAGTTCAATGTAATGTTCTTGATGTTCAAGAAAAAGGAGTTCAAGTTGATTCTCAATTGGAGTTCAAACTGATGATATTTTGTGTTCTTGTGATTCGTTTGAAGGAATGATTCCTTATCGGAAGCCGGTGATCCAAGAAAATCACAAGTATCAAACCCCAAAAGATTTGATTCAAACTCAAAATGTTCATGTTGTTGAAAGTGGGTTTGTTCATGAAGTCAAGTCTTCAAGATGCAAAAAGATGAGAAAGAAAAAGAAGAAGAAGATGAATCGGAAGAATAAGCGGGTTTACTCACAAAAATCGTCATATGTTATGAAGGCAAAATCCGTGAAGCAAATTTGGGTTACAAAGCAACAATCTCCAAGTGTTGAATTGAATTTGAAGTCAAAACCCAAATGTGTTGGTGGTTCTTTTGAAGATGTTCTTGGATCGTTGAAGAACACGAAGAACGAGTTGTACATCTCGCATGGTGGGTGGTACAATGTTCGATTTGGAGATTTTCTCATTCCGACAAAAGAACCAAGATCTTCCAAATTTGATTCGTTTGTTGAAAACGGAACTCGATTCATCAAAAAGGTATCTCAAATTCTCAAATGGATTCCAAAACATCCATGATTTCGATTCATACTTTGCGTTTTTCATTTTGATCGATTTGTTTCGTTGGATCTAATCCGTTTCAACCCCATTGGTGATCCAACTATTTTTTTTTAGATCAAGCCCAAACTCAAATACTGTTCATCAATTCAAATTTTGTTTGTATTGAGCCCAAATCACATGTTCGATAATGTTCAAATACCATTTTTGTCCCAAAATCATTCCAATTTAAATCATAATTGAACTCGATATCTTCAGTTCGTGACTTGTTTCTATTATCGCATCTTGTTGTTCACGACTCAAATCAAAATCGATTATGATTTTGTTATTTCACTATTTTTCTTGAATCGATTTGTTCATATCGATTTGAATCGATTTCGTTCATATCAAAATCAAGTTCGACCGATATCTTATGAATCCAGGATTTAAAATTGAAAACGAATCAGATGAGTACGAAATCGATTTGATGTCTATCACAGTTGAAGTGGTTTGATTTGTACTGGAATCGACAGAAGAATATTGAAGGTTTGATAATACTTCAACTGAAATCGAATTTGATTTGGAATCGATGATTGATGCTTTTGATTTCGAAGCTTAAGATTCATCGATGTGTACAATTGTTAATGTCGATAGTCAAAAGAGAATGGGTTTGAGTCCAAGTCGTTTGTGATTATTGAATATGGAAAGCGAGTTCGTCTGATGAACGGATAGTCAAAATTGAAAAAGTTAAAATTGATTCTTTTGTTCAGTAAATCAAAAGAATTGATTATTCAAGTGAATCGAAGGGAAGTCCAGTAATAACGAAGCGTTGTTTTTGAGTAAGGTTCAAATTTGATTGACAATAGTTATTTTGGATCATTGTATTGTCCATTGGGAAGACTTGATTTTTGAAAAGAAAAAGCTTGGAGTCACATAGTCGATAGTTGATTTGCGGGAAAAAAAAGTTGAATTCAATGGTTAAATGCTTTAAATAGGGTTCGATGGTCGATGAATGATGACGAACAGTTGATTAATGGTCATAGTTTTGGAACGAAATGGAAGTTGATATGTTATGTCGATTGCTTGAGAACGAAGACTGGGAATCGTTTTGAGTATTTGATTGTGATTGGGTTTGCATTGACTTTTTGGAGTCAAAATCAATGTTCTTGAGAACTTAGAACTGAAATTGAAATCAGATGGGTCAAGAAATCGATTTTGGCTGATGGCTTGATTTCCAAGATCTTTTGATCGATGGTTTGTTTTGGTGTTAATGGCTTCGCTATCTGATCGATTTGAGCTCACGATTTGGTTCATATGAGAATCGTGTTTACAGTCGAATGGTTACAGGTCGATGTCAAATGGGAAGCTGTGTGGGTTTATTTTCGTTAGAATTGGGAAGATGATAGAATATTTCACAATTGGTCCCTGTTGATTCTGCAAAGTTACATCTTTCACCCAGTTTCGACAAAATGGGTGTTTTTGTTATGTTTGTGAAGTGAAGAATGCAGAAGTTTTGAAATGAGTCCCTGCAGTTTCGAAATATTGGCAGAAAATACCCAACTTCGAAATTGGGCAAATTTTTTGAGAAATTGAAGAATGTTCATTTCTTGTCCCTGCAGTTTGTGCAAATTGACGCTTTCTACCCAGCTTTGGAAAAGGGGGAGAGTTTTGCATATTTGGCTGTTTTGGACGCAACGGGTCCCTGCAAGTTTCAGAAAGTGACAATTTATACCCGGTTTTTGGAAAATCTTGCAACTTTCACCCGAAAAGTCAAAAATTTTCACAAATTGGAAATTTTTTGAGGCTTTTTTGTGATTGTTTTTCCGTGCAAGATTTTTGGTGATTTATTTTTGGTACACATCAAGGGGGACTATTATATTGTTCATTCCTCGGGCGCTTCTCATCCTTAGTGGGTTTTATAATCATTTTTTTGATTATAAAAAGGGGGAGAATGATGGGTATTCGAAGCTTCTCGGGTTTGACGAATATTCATTTGCAGATTTGAAGACCGGTGTTACTTCGAGGGGGAGTTTGGTCTTGATCGCGCTAGCTCGTTGGAGATTAAAGCCGGACATCCAATACTAACTTTAAGGGGGAGAATGTTAGGGTGCAAAGTCATGCTTGGATGTAGTGTTTAGGCTTTCCTCTTTGTGTGTGTAAATGGGTTGAGTCTTTCCTATAAATAGGAAGTGAGTGACTCCCATTATGTAAGGAATCATTTGGAGTGTTAGACTAGAGAGAGAAATTGTATACAAACCCATTTGTATAATCTTTCTAGATCTAATAAGAGCTTACAAAGATTTATTTACTCCTTATGTTCTTGAATTTGTATGATGAATCACTAGATCTTTCTAATTCCGCACATGCCATCATAATCAACACCACTACAGAGCTGAGGCTTATGATTTTGATGTCTGAGGACATTTCTGAGCGAGCACGATTATTCTCTTGTGTACGAGGGCAGAGTGTTGAGAATTCTTTGTTTGGATGGGTTCCGATAGCAGTTCAGTGGATGAGCCCTGGTGGGACGTGAACTGTTCCGTTTCTTGGGGCGTGATTCAGATCGTTGCTATGTTTGGTATGAGTGATCGGTAGCCGATTGTTGTATTATGTACGGAGAGAATCAGAAGGGTTGGTTTTCTTTTGGGATTGGGAAACCCTGTTTGGATTTAGGTGTCCAGAGAGGGGGGTGATAGCGGTGTGGTACGAGATCCTAGCGATGGCGCTAGATCTACATGTTGACGAGGAGCAATTTCGAGGGCGAAATCTAATTTAAGTGGGGGAGAGTTGTAACATCCGAAATTCCATGTATCATAATTTCATTATTTATTTTGGGTGCAGAAGAGGGACTCGACGAGTTGGCGCTTAAACTCGTAGAGTAGGATCACAACTTGCTGACTGGATTAATGAATAGACTTGACGAGTCGGTAAGGCGACTCGATGGGTCCGATCTGTGGATAGAAAACCCTAAATCTTTGGGCCTGTGCCCTATTTAAGGGTCCTTATAGCTCTCATTTGCGGCTACCATTCCGGAGAAAAGAACCATAGTGAGCTTGAGAGTATACTGTGAGAGGAGGAGCCATCTTGAGCCTTTTTGGTGTGATTTTGCAAATGAAGAGAAGGGATTCAGCAGGAAGGACCAAAGGAGGTTGTGATTCTGAGAAATTCAAGCATGGATCTCCTATTTGATGTAGTGATTCGACCCTTTCTTCCATTTAGTGTAGAATCCTTGAACCTAGGGTTTTCTTTACCCTTTCATGGTTAGAATATGATACATGTGAGCTCCCATTGAGAAATAGACATTGGATCTGGACCTTAAGAGGTCCAGAGAGCCCCAGCCTTCCAACTTTATTCTGTTCCATTGGAGTTGTGAAACTAGGTTGCTATTTTAGGAACTATTTCTTCAAATAAGGCCATATGAGTGTTGCATGAGCTTAAAGATTGGACCTTTACATGATTATTAGGTGTTAGAAGGTTAGATCTATAGGTTGGAGAAATAGATATGACCTCAGAAGGTCATTTGAGTGTTACCATGGAGGGAACTCGCCGAGTCCATTAGGGGACTCGACGAGTCGAGTCGGGTTACCCCGCGATTCGTGACCCATGGTAACCCGTCGAGTGAAGGGTTAACTCCACGAGCCGAGTGGGGCCATAAAAGGATTCATAGGACACGCATGGACTCGCCGAGTCACCCAGGTGCACTCGACGAGTCTGGTCAAAGTTGGACCGTTGTTTAGAGTTAACTTCAGTTGACCTTGGGGTTTTGTTCAAGCTGATTCAAGAGAGTTCAGAGAGGGGTAGAATGGTCTTCTACCCATTATTAGAGATGAGAACGTGAGAGAGTATTGATTAGAGATGTTGTCATTTTGGATAGGAGGAGGCTAGGTCGGGATATTGAGCACGAGAGTTTATCCGACTTCATACGAGGTGAGTCTTCTCACTATACTTTACCTTGAGTGGTAGTTACGTGTGACCGGAAGGTATTATGTGCTTACATTTAGTATTATGTTATCATGTTGTATGTGACATGCTATGCATTATGTCTTTGTGATTTATGCTATGCAGAGTTATAGACCGGATCAGAGGGTCCAACGATTTATGAGGCCGGAAGGCTCAAGCAGACCGGACCGGAGGGTCCAACAAGCTTAGGACCGTAAGGTCCACAAAGTTAGGACCAGAGGGTCCGCAGAGTTAGGGCCAGATTGTCCACAGAGTTAGGATCGGAGGGTCCATAAAGTTAGGACCAGAGGGTCCACAGAGTTATAGTATCGAGTGGCTAATATGTGTTGTATGTGGTATTTTGGGGGAACTCATTAAGCTTTGTGCTTACCGTGTTATGTGTTATGTGTTTCAGGTTTTCTCAGTATCTCGGGACGACACCGACTTGATTCTACACACCAGTGAAAGAATTATGTTTCGTGGATCCTGGATTATTAAGTAATTAAGAAGGGATTGTGTTTTGTAAACTAAACAAATGATGTTTTATGAAATGTGTATTGAGAATCATATGTTTTTTAAAAGAAAAATTGTCTTGAAAATTTACAGTGTTACATAAGTTATGGATGTGAAAAGTCTCATTCATTAGCTCTTTAAGTTATGAATTCCAACAGTCTTCAAAGGTTACAAAATTTGTTATAAATGGCTTTGAAGAGTTTCATAACTTGCCCTCAAGTTATGGAACTTGGAAAGTCTCTTTTATGGAATCCTAAAAGTTTTCAAGAGTTACAAAACTTGCCCTCAAGTTTTGTAATTTGAAAAGTTTTTTTTATGAGACATTGAATGCTAAAACTGAAGTTATTTGAAAAGTTTTCAAAAGTGTAACTCATGGGTTCATAACTTAATAATATATTAAATAGTTTTAATTTTGTTTTAGCATCGTGATGTTTTGAATAATTCATATTACATATTTATGGACTTTATTAATAGTTAATTAAAGTGTTTAACTAAAAGAGAATTAATAATTTCATAATGACATGGTTTAAGTTTAATTAAATTAAGAGTATAGTTTAATTAATAGATTAAACAACTTAGTATTTTAAAAGTTTAAAATACACCCTTATACAATTATAATATTAAAATTTTATTATATTATTTGTATAATTAAAAACATGGTCTTACCGTTAGTAGGTCTCATTCACGAAGCCGGTTTATAGGGGGGAGGGGGGGTATAAGGTCACTGCATATAAAATGGGGGTTTAATGTGTGTCCACTCCCACCCACCACTTCCTTGACTGTTGGTGGGTCGTTAGCCAAACAGTTAGGATAGGACATTAATTCAAATTAAAAGTATGATGAAAATACCAAGTAACTAAACATTTATAAATTCCCAATCTTAGTTACTTAGGAAAAATGTGAATTTGGTGCTAACCCATGAAATTGCACTTTGCACCTTGTTAAGTCGTTAGTGGAGCGCGTGTGGTTAACCGGCACACTAATCTGGGACTGACAGTGTGTGGAAAAGGGTAGCTTGATGTTAAGCATAGATCAATGGAGCGTGTGTGGTTAACCGACACATTGATCAGGTGATCTGTAACATTAAGTATACTAAGCTAATTTGCATGGTTATTCATACCTTGTTTGTGATCCTCAACATTCCAGTCACAAACTTGAAGGGCACAATCGAGATTTAAACATGTCATTGAAAAGTTTAATGAATCTCAAAATATCTAGGAATTTCAATTCATTTAAAACTTAATAATCAATTTTGTTTTTCATGGTGAATTGGTAAATCTTCATTTAACTACCTTTAAATATTTTGCAATTGGATTACGACATCCCTCTTCCAAATTGTAAAATATTGTGTTGGGTCCTAGCCTTAATATTTCATTTTGGGTGTTATATTAAGGACTTAAATCAACTAAACTTGAATTTATCCATGTAGATGTCTAGTTTTGACAACTATGGTCTTCCTAAATCTTTTGGAAAAAGCTTTCCTAATGAAGATGATATCCCACATGGTGATCAAGGTGAAAGATTAATCCCTTTGTCGTGCATTAGTGGGACTGGAAATCATACTTCACTTCGTCCACCTCCTCCAATTCTTCTCCCTAACCCACATGTTCAAAGAGTTGAAAAGTTCAAGGTCATTCAAGCCCTATTGGTAAGCAAACACAAAGACGGAAATTATGTATGTGCTTACATCTTGGAGAGGAAGTTACATATTGACAGGCTGGGAGAATTGGGTGTCGAAGTCTCAAGGAAGTTGGCTGGTGACTGGGTTCTTCAGTCACTTCCTGAGTCATATAGCGGGTTCATTAAGGACTACCATATGACAGACCACGACATGACCCTTATTGATCTTACCTATTTGCTAATTGCTGCTGAATCATAAATGATTTGGGGCACTGGTAAAGCAAATGTGAATGGAAGATGAATTTCCCAAGCTTCCATGGACTTTGAGAATGGAAACATTGGAAGTCCAGAAAAGATTTCTATTTCCAAGGGAAAGGGAAAGGCTAAGGCTGAGATTGTCTCATGTGCCGATGCGAAAGAAGTCATTTGTTTCTATTGCCAAGAAAAAGGGACATTGGTTGCGAAGCTGCCGAATCTACCTAAAGGATCATAAGGATAGTAAAGTCAGAGTGTACGAATCTGCTTCAGGTAAGTACACTCTCTAACTCTATTAAGTTCCTATTTGGAGATTCTTAATACATGATGTAATGTAATTACATTTTGATGTTTTGTAGAATCAAAGAAAAGAAAGGAAGCTTAAAGGAAGAGTAAGCTGATTCTGATTGCGAAGAGATGGATTTCGTTCACATGGTTTGATGATCAGAATTTTGAGCTGCTGCTTAAGAGTTATGATAGATTGCTTAGGAATACATAACAACATAGTTTTCATTTGTATTTTCATTGTAAGGATAAGTTTCCGCAATTTTATGAATAAAGATTTTTTTTTGATTTTTATTTGTAAGTCTCCTTACGATGGTATTTGTGAAAATTTTTGTTTATATGTTTCCATTGATAGCAATATAGGAAAATGGATTGGATTCTTTTGTTAGTGGCAGAGTCACAATTTACCAAATAAGGAAAGATTCTCATCACCCAAGTTTCAATTGGATAGAAACTCGTAATCATGCAACTTTTATTGTGTGATGAATGAGAACCTTCATCTTTGGGAAATTAAGACTAATTCCTTATTCACATGTATATGTGACTCAGGTGAAGGACTAGGCGATTGGGTACATTTGGTCGTGCACTTGTCAGGTCCACCGTAAGGAGCAGTAAGCACTACTAGAAAATAGACCTTTAATGACGCGCTTTTTACGACACGCGCTGATTAATGATACGCAAAAGGACGTGCACTTAAAATAGTGTCATCTCTCCAAAAAAAATTAAGGATATATGTCACGCATTATTGCATGCCCTTAATTTAGTGTCTCAATAAAAAAATTAAAAACACGGAGGGCGCTTTATCTTAAACGCGCGTCGTCTGTACCTGTCGCTTTATAATTTTAATGAAACGCGCTTTTAGTAGACAAGGGGGAAACGAAATCCCAAAATTTTGAAAACCCTCCTTGTTTTTTCTATCTTCTATCTATTTTTAATCCTTGAAATCCAATCTCCTCTCTATGATACTCTCTCCTCTATATCTCCCTTCATTCTCTACCTCCCGTCTCTCTGTAAACCCTAAGCCATCGCCACCTCCCTTCTCTATAACACGTGCTAGAGTTTTATTTTCATCCAAGCTTCCACTTCTCTCGTTTTCTCTCAACCCAGTACGTGCAAGGGTTATGAAATATAGAAAAACCCCAATGCTCCGCAAAGACTCCTTTCTGAAAAATATCATGTAAAGTCGTAGAGACGGAGTCTGAAATCATCAAGAGGAGAACAAGAAGATAAAGCGAAGGTGAATCGTAATTGATCTGCGAGGTCTCCACATCAATGGCGTCGACCAAATCTAAAACCTCAAATTCAAACTGGGGATTTAACCAAACCATTAACCCCTTTCATTTTTCATCAATGGCGTCGACCAAATCTAAAACCTCGAAGGTGAATCGTAATTGATCTGTGAGGTCTCCTTCTTTTTCTTTGTTTTCTCAGGTACGACATCATCCCAATCCATTATACCCTTTCATTTTTCATTAAAAAAAACCCTAATTGACATGGCAAGTTCATGAACCAGATGTAGCATATTCCAAACTGGGGATTTAACCAAACCCGATAGAGCCATTGACGGAAGCTTTGGATTCGGTTAACAAGGACTCTCTGTAATCGTGCAGCTTTCTTCACAAGGGATCGCTGTAGGTCTTCAATCTATCAATATACAATGGCCATTGTCAAGTTACATCGAATTAATGTATAGGGTTTCAAATGCTTCAAGTTCTTCCCAAATAACTTCCCCTCTCAAGACGATTTTCCTCATATTTCTATCGAACTTGGTAGCTGTTGAATCGGTGCGTATCGGTGTCAAGAACCTGCCACGAGATCTGTTGTATTTATGAATGAGGAAGATTTGGTAAGGCAACTCACTTGATCTTCTACCTCTCTCATGTTTTCAACACATAAAACACAGACCAACCTTGAAGAGAAATTTCAAGCTTTTGAATAAGAATCCTCAAAAACCATCGTGATTTCAAATGAAACCCCTCCCCCTAGAGTCCAGACACTTCTACTCTGTCGATAGCACATGAAATCTAGGTTTTCTATTGTTTCTATCGACCAGAGACTTTCAATGGAGAAGACAAAACCTGGAAAGAAAGATTCAGATGCCTAGAAATTCAAGGGCATAAACAAAGTTTTTCAATGTATATCATCTCTCTCTCTCTCTCTCTCTCTTGCTTCATCTACTCTTTTTTTATTGTGTTCTTCTGATATGATAATCAACAATCTTGTTGCTCTATAATAGAGTCGATTCAAGTGACCAAAGGTAATTAAGCAACATAATTAATCAAAGAATGTTGCACCAGGCCAAGAAGAAGAAAACAGTCCACATTCCTAATGGAGCTGAAAGTCATGTAACCATTCAAACTCATTTAACTATCTATTTTTACTACTTTTTAGCTAAATACTTATCTATGTTCCAGTTGATGCTCGATTTGGGATCCAATTAATGGATATTAACTATAATACCAACAAACTGCAGTTGGATTTTTTTTTCTTTTACATGGAGTTAATGAACCTTCCACGACACGGATATCATTAGTAAATATGATGTATCACGGTTGTTGACCATTGGAAGTTATTGTTAGTAAATATGATGTATCATGGTTGTTGACCATTATATATATATATATATATATATATATATATGTATATATATATATATATATATATATATATATATATATATATATATATATATATATATATATATATATATATGTTCAGGAACTTAAATCTTTATTCTCCTAATTAAGTACTTTTTTTAACTTGACTTAATGTGGTAATGTATAGACAACTTGATATCTTATATCTGGATGTAGTCAACAAAATAAGCAAGGACAAAATGGTAAGAAATTTTCAAACTTGACTTAATGTAGTAGTAATGTGTAGTCTGTAGACAACTAGATATCTGGATGTAGTCATACAAATAAGCAAGGGCAAAAAGGTAATAAATTTATGATTATGTATGCAATATTAGCTTAAAATTCATGTTTTAACTAAAAAGATATATCTTTCCTTACTGCAGGGATGGATACAATGATTTCAATACTTTCTACATGCAAGTGAGCTTCACGTAATTATTAGCCTAAATTTTATGATTTTCTTCCAATCTTTTTTTTTTATCTTTTTTAATTTTGTATTTGTTTTTTTCTACACACACACACACACTAGGCTGCTTCAGATACTAAAGGTGGTTCAAGTGGTTCTCCAGTGATTGATTGGCAAGGAAGGGCAATTGCACTGACTACTGGCAACAAGACTTCTAGTGCTTTGACATTTTTCTTCCTTCTAGAACGCGTTAGTTAATAATAAATTATCAAACTTTATTCTTATTATTTATATTTATAAAGAAAAATATAAAAAATGACAACTTATATAAATAATATTGTTGCAGGTGGTAAGGATTTAAATTTCTTACAAAAGAGGAGAGATTTTGGTCAAGATAAGTGGGAGGCTGTCTCAATACCTCGTGGTAGGCTAGGCCTGCAAACTGACACAAATAAGGTATGTGGTTTTATACTTTTATGGGTTGATGATGCCTACGTGGACAAATGATGTAGGTGCAAGGTGGCCCAACTTATAACCATTTAGAGCCATGTGACGTACTTGTTCGCATGAATGGTGAGGTATCTATATGTAAAATATAAAATATAATATAAATATCACCATATTTCATACCAACAAATACTAATTTATAAGTGTGTATACAGGTGACTACTCAGTTTCTGAAAATGGAGACTTTACTTGATGATAGTGTTGGCCAAAATGTGGAGTTACAGTTTGAAGGAGGTGGCACACCTTTAACTGTTCAGTTAAAGGTAAGTAACTATATTCTCTAATTCTCTAGAATCATGCCCAGATTTTGTAAAAGTCAAAATACTAGTCAATGATACTAAAATTCTCCATATGTTATTGTTATCTTCAAGTGGAAGATTTACACTCCATAACTCCAAACCATTTTCTTGAAGTTAATTAGTGGTGCTGTTATACACCCTCTCTCCTATCAACAGGCTAGGAATTTTCGTTTTCACTATGGTCTTGTACATCTATTAGAACCTGGCACCTACATCATATGTACATGTAGGCATCATCAACCCATAAAAGTATAAATGGTTATAAGTATGATTATGAAACCGAGAAATTAAGTTTTAACTGTTAATCTTAATTCTCTTAATTAAGTACTTTTTTTTTTCAGGTGGTGTTTCTTCACCCTATTCATAATTATGCTATTATTGCATATGACCCTTCTGCCCTTGGAGCTACTGGTGCTTCAGTAGTACAAGCTGCTGAACTTCTTCCTGGTAGGAAATTTTTTGTTATTGAGCTTGACACAGTACTATTACTATACTAATACTATATGCAACACTTCAATAACATATTTTTAAAGAGATGAATGGATATTTTATAGAGTTTATCATGGTGAATGTAGATTTTGGTAGCAGTTTTTCAGGGGTGCTTACGGATGAGGAAGGAAGGGTTAAAGCTATATGGGGTAGCTTCTCAACTCAGTTTTGTACTAATCATTGATCAAAAAACAAAAAGAAAAGGAAGGCTGGTTGGTTGGTTTTCTTTAGTATTATTGGAATCACTAATAGGTCAACTAATGCTCTAATATTTAAATCCTAATTTCAGATAAAATACAGGGTGAATTCATCTGAAGACCATCAATTTGTTAGAGGCATTCCTATACATTCCATAAGCCAAGTCCTTGATAAAATCATATCAGGCGCAAAAGGTCCCTCCCTTCTTACAAATGGCGTAACATGACCCATTCTTCTAGTTAGGATTTTGGATGTTGAGCTTTATCCTACTTTGCTTGCTTTCTGATAGAGAATGGGTCCTATATAAATATAGGGGCAAAGATGGAGGGACTTATTTGGAATATTTATTATTTACTGTTTTACCCCCATTCTAGAAACACCTTAGCTAAGTATAAATAAGAGTGATAGGAGTAGTGGGGAATATCTTCTGGTTTTGGTTAGAAAGAATCGGCTAGCAATAGCTTGGGCAGGAAGGTTAATCATTAGGTTATCTTCTCTGAATTAGGCAGGAAGGTTAACCATTAGGTTATCTTCTCTGATTTGATTTGTTTCGTTGTATCTGCATTTCCATTTTACTGAAATTGAAGCTTTTTTCCCCTTTCAAACCCATCTTTCATTTCCTTGTTTATTTGTTGGTTATTGTTTCTATCACTTTCTAAGGCTAGAAGTTTTGGCCTCAACAATAATTGGATCAAAGTATGTTTCATTTTTTAATTTTTTTCTTATCGTCAAATTATATGTATAAATTTATATTTTTATAACTTTGTTGTCAGGCTCTTGTGAAAAAGGTTCCTGTTAGACGTCAAGTTCTACAGGTGAAAGGCTGTTTGGCAGGATCTAAAGCTGATAATTTATTAAAACAAGAGGATATGGTGTTGGCTATTAATAAAATGCCAGTTACATGTTTCCAAGATGTTGAAGATGCATTTCATGCATCGGATCTTTCTGATAACATGGAAGAGAAACTTGAATTAACCATATTTCGTCAGGTTTGTTTAATCAAATATATATGGCTCTTATTTGTTGACTTAATGCGTAAAAAAGAAACAGTTCCTTAGATTATTTTAATTTAATGATTTTTATTTGTGATTTTTTTCTCAGGGATGTGAAATTGAAGTTGTTGTAGGAACAAATATAAGAGATGGAAATGGTACAAAACGTGTTATAAATTGGTGTGGATGCTTTGTACATGAACCTCACCCAGCAGTGCGTGCCCTTGGCTTTCTTCCTGAACCTGATCCTGCTGGTTTCCATGATCAGTTAATACCAAATGGAAACACACTTCCCTTTTGATTGTTTATTATAGTTATACACTTTCATTTCTTCTTATTATAATATGAAAATTCACTCAATTATAAGTATAATGTTGTAATAGAATGATTTAGAAAAAACATATTTGAAAAGTGAATAAGGGGAAACTTGTTAAAAGTTAGGACTTGATAAGGATAGTTAAAATCACATGTTTTGTAAGGATAGTTAAATTCACATGTTTTGTGAAAACGTTATTCATCTGGAAACCAACTATTGTTTGCTAAACAGGAGTAAAAACGTTATTCATCTGGCAATTCACATGTTTTGTAAGGATATGTAAATTCACATGTTTTGAATCATTTAGACTACATGTTTCCCTCTTACATTATTTTTGTTTCATTACTCTGTAGGGTGGAGGGATGCTCTTGACCAAGCTACAAAGGAAGGGGAGATAGAGATACATTAACTGTTGTGGCGCCTATTGTTAAAAAAGAAAAGTGCAATAAAGCTTATGATGAGGACATGATATCTGAAACAAGAAGGTGCCCCTTAATAGCAATGTAGTATTAGGTTATATAGTTAGAGAAAACCTCTTAATAACAATGTACAATCAGATTCTTTTAATATCAATGTATTACAATTTTTTGACATAATGTTATTGGATGAAATCGAATGTTTTGGTATATAATTTTTTCTATATATTTGTATTATGCGTAAAAGAGTATCGTAAAGGCACGTCGTATATGCATATTGTAAATGGCTGCTAAAATTTATGACACACAAATGCGTGTCATCTTCATTTATGATAGGGGCTATAATGATACGCAATGCATGTCCTAAATGCGCGTCCTAAGGTTACGACACGCAAATGTGTGTCTTCTTCCTTTATGACAGGGCCTTCCTTGATACGCATTACATGTCGTAAATGCACGTCGTAAAAGCGTGTCGTAAATGAGCGTCGTCTATAGATGACGCACAAAAGCATGTCGTCTCTCGTTATGATAGGGCCTTCCTTGACACACATTTTTGCGTCGTCTGAGCGTTTTACGACGCGCAATGAGTGTCGTAAAAGGCCTTTTTCTAGTAGTGAAGACTATTCGTCATGATTTACTAAAGTTTAGTAAATATGGTTATGCTTACAAGATTAAGTATAATTCTGAATCGTTGTAAAAGTTTCAATGTGTAGTAGAACGAATAAAAAGAATCAAATTAGGCAGAAAGATAAAAGCTTCTCCAATCTGAAAGGATGGGAGAGTACCTTAGTATTGTGTTTTATGATCATCTTCGAGTCATACTCCAAGATTGTAACTTGAGTGACATAATCTTAAGAATGGATTATAACACTTGTCAAATGCAGAGTAAAATGTTTTCTACTCTTGTACATCTGAAATTGGTAAGGTGTGATGTTTTGGATAAAACAAAGGCCAACTAAGACCAATGGTGTGAAGTCTTAGTCTTGATAAGAAACCGCACTAACTCTTCAATTTTGTTTTTCAAGTAATGTCGCTTGACAAAGAGAAATTTATATGTCAAGAGGTCAGTGGGAGTCATAAAGATCTTGAAAAGGTTCAAGAACTTTTCAAGAGTAAACCTATTGTTAATCACTAGCTCTCGATTTGAGGTTTATAACCTATCGTGTTGACATATTCTTGTTTCTGTGCCCATTCCAGTTGAAGTTGACTATGCATGTGAGTTCTATTAGTGCTAAATTTTTTGCATAACAACTTGGAAGCAATGGTAGGCGCTTGTGCTGCCACGTGGCAAAAAATTAAGATTGAACAAGTTCAGTCCATATGAGTTTGTATTTGTCACTAACCTTGTCTTGTGATTATGGTTATGGAAAATTCACATGGATAGGAACACGTACACCATAAAATCAAAGTTTCATAAGGTTTCTCTCCACTTCATGAAAATGATTGTGAGGAAACGGTTTCACCAAGTAGATTTTAAGAAGAAAAAACTTGTGGTATTTGCGTTCTCAAATTCGATTATGATTATGGCATCCCTCTTCATAGTTCAAATTGTGAGAAATGGCAAAGGTCTAAACATTTGATACTTATTGTTGTAAGTTATAAAATTGTTTAGACACACATGTCGGCTATCTAAGGAAAGGTGTATGAGTTTGAGAAGCCTAGATAAATTCTTATCGAAGCATCTCGTGTCAGAAATTAGAACTTTGGTAAGGAAGTCAATAGGTATTGATTTCTAGATGTCCAACTGATTTCTGGGTACATGTCAAAGCTAGTGGGAGCATAAGTGTTATGCTAGTAAGATATTAATTATTATGCTAGTGGGAGCGTAATTATTATGGTAAGTGTTGCAAGTTAGCAATGTTAATTATTGAAAACAAAAGTTTTAAATCGCAAAGTTATAGGGTTTGAAAAGTTGTTTTGCTATAATTAAGGGAGAGGATTTCATACTTCATCTCAAATCTAAAAGCTTAGTTTGAGATTTTAATTGAATTTAGTCATGGACATATGTGAATGTTATGTTGAAATGATTCAACATAAGGAAATTCTATATGTGGAAATATTATAGCGAAAGACTGGTAAACTATCATGTATTTATGTGAGACATTATGAATCGTATTCCATATGGTTCAGATATAGGATCGATTACATATGTTATAATATTATTATGTTCCAATTTTCCAAATGCCTAGGGCATTAAGAGGGAAAAGGGACTAGAATGAGATACGACTAAAATGGTTAAGCAATTGTCAAGGACAATTTGAGGTTTACCAAAGATTGGTTGCTTATGGACAGTTGGAAGTATATTCTAAATTTTGGAAAGGACCATATTGACATACTCTGAGAAGAGGTAACTCTTGTTCAGGAGTGATAGTCAAAATGGGAATATGGAAATGTTTCCATAAGTGGAAGTTATTCTTTAAATCTGTGTAAGATTAGGAAACTTAATACAAGAAGGATGTTCAAAGGAATGTAATTTGAATGTGAGAATTCGTTTCCATGGAATTGCTCTCCATTAGATTACTTTGTAATGTTTGTTGCCAAGCCTCTATGACTTTTGTGCATAGTCATTACAAGAGGATCATTGCATATAAGTTTAGAATCTAACAGATTACAGTAAATGGCAAGAATTTGGTATTATTACATTTACGGTAAGGATTTGAAATAGTGAAATGAGTTTCATTGAAGATGTGTTCAATTGATTTATTTCACAAAGAGAGGACCATAGGCAAACATAGTGTGCATGCTTTTAGCATGGGATAACTATTGTTTTAATTCAAGTATTAAGTTGATTAATCGAAACATTATACAATGAATAATGTGTAATCAATATGGTGATTAAATAAAAGGTGTTTTATTTATATTCATGAGTTCTGAGACCATACTGGATTCGATTATTCTTGTGTTTCACTTTGCATGGTTTGACTTCCCTAATAACAAGGTCATTCAAATCTTCCACAATCAATCATACTTTGGAAGTAGGTATTGAAGCTAGATTGTCATGAATGGGTCTGTAGATTGTCTAAAGGCATTTAGACATAGCACAAGTTTGCTGAAGTGTTCATGAGTACTTCTGGAATAAGATTCAAGTATTGGATAAAACCATGCTCATCTGAATGACTTCATGGATTTTATCATGAGTGATTGTGAGACGATAATATCTTATATTCTTGAAACCAAGACATATGAGTTGTAGTTTGCAAGTCGATTGCACATTGACATATGTAAACGTACCAGTAACTTGGTGTTATAAAACATATTGTTGTGTGTGATTTGATGAGTAAGTACAAGTAAGAATTTGAGTCGAAGTTTATCCATTCCTTTTACCCAAAGTGGGATAAAAGCGATATCTGTGAGCCCCTCAATGATTTACTGATGACAACCCTAAGCGCTTGGCTAAGCCTGGACTGATTTGATTTGTTCAATTAGTCGGTCGTCATAAATCGGAAATCGGGAAACAACAGATGGACAGAGAGAATGATTATAATTCATGTCTCATGTCCATATGTATCTAGAATGGAGGAATATATGATCCCTTATCTAATGGATGCGTCATTGACTAGGTCAGAGTTCGTCAGCGGCTTTTAAGAGCTACGATTGCTAGTCAGGATTTTGGAGTTGTGCTTACAATAATAGTTATTAGACTTATCCAAGTGGGAGACTGTTGGATTAAGTGTCTAAGCCCATAAATATAATTGGTATGTACTTAACCCGAGAGTAGCATGGTCCATTTCGGGTTGCATATCACCAGAACAATTTGATAGGATGGACACTTGAGTTAGAGGTTACTTATGATTTATTAATATATTATAAGTTCTAATATATTAATATGAAATCATATTATTTAATTACTATTGATCAAGAATTAATTATGTGATCAAAAGGGACTAATTAAATATATGGGGATTGATTTGGTAAAGCAATTATTCTTATAGTGTGAGCCAATTGTTATTTAGGATGGGCTAAACCAATATGGTAGTCGATGGATAGTCCATGGAGGTTTAATCCATGGAGCCTAAGTAATATGAAAGGTCATGGGCATTAGGGTTTGCATGGATGTAACCCTAGACTTTGCCATACTATAAAAGGACTCCCTTAGCACCCAAAATGGGCCACTAGAGTTCTTGGAGTTCATTAGAGCCGATTTTGGAGCTAGAAACATCTCTCTCAAGTTCTCCTTTGTCCTAGGTGTGTTGTGAACCCTTTGAGGCATCACACTTGGGGTGATAAGTTCTTAAAGGCCAAATACAACAAGTTCTACAAGCTATATAAAGAGGTAAACTCCTAACTAGTATTTTATGTTGTTTATGTCAATTATATGCTAGTTGTAGGCTTAATGCTTTGGAAGCAATATTGCATGTATAATTAGAGAAAACATAGATCCATGTTTAGGGTTGTATGTGCACCATAGGATGTTGTAGTATACTAAAACCCAACAAAAACCATATAACACAGATGGAACACTAGCTCTACTGGAGCGCCTGAGAGGTATGGACTCGTCAATTGGCTCAACATGAGTTTCCTCCTCAGGTTGATTGCTAGTGTTTGAGGTTCCTTCACCACTTGAATCTTGAAGCTATACAAGGTCAATTTGCCTCCCACTGTCTCCTTGGCCTATGATTTCTATCTCGCGAAAGACTCCTCTCCTCGCAACGAAGACAACATTGTCACTCGGTCCGTAGAAGAGATATCCAAAGGATTTCTATGGGTAGCCGATGAAAATACACCGCTCACTACGAGGTTCGAGCATCTCGTGAGTCTTGCGTTTCATGAAAGCCTCACAACCCCAAACCTTGATGTGTGCTAATGAAGGAACCTTCCCTGTCCATACCTCGTGAGGTGTTTTGGCAACCTTCTTAGTTGGGACTAAATTAAGGATATGGGCGACAATCTCTAAGGCATACCCTCAGAATGAGATAGGTAACGAAACTCGACTTATCATGGAACGAACCATGTCGAACAGGGTTCGATTGCGCCTCTTAGCTACACCCTTAAGCTATGCTGTCCTGGGTGGCGTCAATTATGAAACAATCCCACATTCCCTAAGATAGTCTTTGAACACGATACTAAGATACTCACCACCCCGATCAGATCGTAGCATCTTTATCTTCCTGCCTAATTGATTCTCCACTTCTTGTTTAAACTCTTTGAATCTCTCAAAGGTTTCTGACTTGCATTTAATTAAGTAGATATAGCCATATCTTTTGTAATCATCAATAAAAGTCACATAGAAGCAGTTAGCATCCCTCGTAGCGGTCCTCTAAGGTCCACACACATCGGTGTGTATGAGATCCAAAAAACCTTCACCCCTTTCACAAGCACCAGTGACAGGTGACTTGCTCATCTTTCCAAGTAAACAAGATTCACAAGTGTCATCCGACCTTAAGTCGAATGACTCCAAAACTCTAGCCTTTTGGAGTTGGCCTATGCACTTCTTGCTGACATGTACAAGACGACAATGCCACAAGCATGCCTTATCCAAATCATTAAAAGAATCAATGTGCAACACATTATTTCCTAAGTTGTCTACAACCATCACAATTTCATATACACCATTACAAGACAATGCTTTAAAATAAAAAACACCATTATAAAAAGCATTAATAGCACCGATTTCATTATCAAATGAAAAACTAAAACCTTGTTTGTACAAACCATGAAAGGAAATAATATTTCTCGCC
Source organism: Lactuca sativa (assembly GCF_002870075.4). Taxonomy (NCBI): domain Eukaryota; kingdom Viridiplantae; phylum Streptophyta; class Magnoliopsida; order Asterales; family Asteraceae; genus Lactuca; species Lactuca sativa. Next base: position 56,568,195 of record NC_056624.2, read on the forward strand.
ATTTAAGACGAGTAGCAAAAATTATTAAAATCTAATTCTAACCCACTACTAAGCAATAAAGAATAAAGTCTAATCTTGGTGACAGGTGAAACCTTCCTATTCGCCACGATCAAGTTCATCTTCCCGTGCTCCACATCCTTACTTCTTTTTGGTCGCTACAAATCAGAAAAAAATGTGAAATCCACAACCTGTATCAAGGACCCAAGAACAAAAATGTGATGATTTATTAGATCGAATAGTATAAATACATGCGTGGGTGGCCTTAACCTTCCCATCTTTGACATCCTGAAAGTATTTGGGGCAGCTTCGCTTCCAGTGCCCTTTCTCATGACAATAGAAACACTCTGCTTCCTTAGGAATAGTAGAGGGAGCAACAGAACCGGCCTTGGTCCCACTTGAAGAGGGTCCATCAAGAGACTTTCCTTTGTGGCTATTAGAGGGAACCTTCCTCTTCTTCCCTTTCCCATGTCCAATTGCCAAGACAGGGGCAGTAGCTGTAGGAGTAGAAACAAATTTAACTTTGAGACTACTTTCAGCAGTCCTCAAAAGGCCTTGAAGCTTGCTAAGAGTGACCTCCTCCTTGTTCATATGATATGTCATACGGAACCGATCATACCATGGAGGTAAAGAGTGTAGAATGATATCTATGGCCAACTCCTCATTGAAGTTCACATTCAACTTCAATAAGCGGTCCACAAACCTTTGCATTTTCTACAAGTGGGCCATGATGGGTTCACCATCCTTCATCTTAGTTGTTATCATGGAGGCGATGATTTCATACCTCTCTTGATGAGCACTCTGATGGTATCTTTCCATCAGTTCTTGGTGCATCTCAAAATGGTAGAAGTCCTCATAGGACTTTTGGAGTTCAACTATCATGGTGGCCAACGTGATACAATACAACTTGGTGGCATCCTTCTCATGAGTCCTAAACTCAATGATCTCCTCAGTAGTAGCAGACGAATCATCGATTTCCTTAAGCTCCTTATTGAGGACATATTCCTTGTCCTCATAGCGAGTGATCATCCTGATGTTCCTAATCCAGTATTTGAAGTTGGTACCATCAAAGATGACTCTCCCACACAAGTTCATCAGAGAGGAGCCAGTAGGGTTTGAGCCAGAAGCAGTGTTGGAAGACATCTGAAAAAGAAAGAAAAAGATTAGATTAGATAATAAACCTTAATATAACACCAAAAAAGAAATATTAAGGCTAGGACCCAACACATTATTTTACAATTTGGAAGAGGGATGTTGTATTCCAAATGTAAAATATTTGAAGGTAGGTAAATGACGATTTACCAATTTCCACCATAAAAAACGAAATTGATTATTAAGTTTTAATTGGATTGAAATTCCTAGGTTCCTTTGAGATTCAATGAACTTTTCAATGGCATGTTTAAATCTCGATTATGCCCTTCAAGTTTGTGACTGGGATACCTTGGATCACAAACAAGGTGTGAATAACTATGCAAATGTGCTTGGTACACTCGATGTCATTTATCACCTAATCAATGTGCCAGTTAACCACACACGCTCCATCGATCTATGGCAAACAAGAAGCTACCATTTGCCACCCTTACTAGTCCAAGTTAATGTGCCGGTTAACGACACACGCTCCATTAACGACTTGGCAAGGTGCAAAGTGCAATTTCATGGATTAACATCAATTTCACATTTTTCCTAAAGTAACTAAGAATGAGAATTTAATAAAACATTTAGGTACTTTATAATTTTCATTATACTTTTAATGAAAATTAATTTCTTATCCTACCCGTTCGGCTAACGACCCTCCACCAGTTAAGGAAGCGGTGGGTGAGAGTGGACACCCATTAAACCGCCATTTTATTAACAGTAACCTTATACCCCCTTATAGACCGGCTACGTGAATGAGGCCTACTAACGATAAGACTGACTTGTCTTATACATATATATAATTATTAAACTTTTAATATTATAATAGTATAAGGGTTGAATTTTAAAGTTTTAAATTCTAGGGTTTGGAATTAAAGTATTTATAAGTGTGACTTTCCAAATTCCAAAACTTGAGGGCAAGTTTTGAAACTCTTCAAAACTTTTCATTTCCATAACTTATGAGTTTAATGACTTTTTAAAGAAAATATTTTTCATTTTCCATAACTTGAGGACAAGTTATGGAGTCCACTAAAGGCATCCATATCATTATTTTAATTAACACAATAATCAAAATAATTCATCCATGATTTAATTAAACTTATAAGAGCAAGATAATTCATATCAACAATCTTCAAGAAATTAGCCTAATCATATAAACTAACACAAATCATGAAATTATGACAATTATCTTTTAATTGGACAAGCATGATCATTACTATATCAAAAACAGATTTCATGGTTAAAAAAAACAGTTTGGGGGTAGTGATCCTAATCCAATTCTGGCCAAAAACACGAAATTCGTCACACAGGAGCATCAACTCGGCGAGTACATGAACTGGACTCGTCGAGTTGATCGAGTACTGAGTGGAATCGTCGAGTCAGCCAGTGGACTCGGCGAGTTCACCAGTCCGAAGGCAGAAAATCGATTTTTTCATCTTTGAAAACCAATAAGCATCAAGTATAACAGAAAAACAATCCTAGTCTCTGATACCATTGATGGGTTTGGAGCACTCTAACGACCTTATGGTGCACATGCAATCCTAAATGCTTTGGATCTATGTTTTCTCTAATTATACATGCAATTTGATTTTCCAAAGCATTGTCCTAACTAGCATACAAAGCATGGGTACTTGAATAACAAAACTAGTTAGATGACTTACCTCTTCTTGTAGCTTGTTAACTTGGACCTTTAAGAGCCTAGCACCCCAAATGTGATGCCTAAAATGTTTCACAAAACACCACCAACAATGGAGGACTTGAGAGAGAGTGACTTGCAAAAAAAATCGGCTCTTATGATCTCCTAGAACCACTAGTCCGATTTTAGGAGCTAAGGGGCTTCTTTTATAGTGTGTCAAAGTCTAGGGTTACATCCATGTAAACCCTAATGGAAATCACCTTTCATATTACTTAGGATCTATGGGTTAAACCTGCATGGACTATCCACGGACTACCATATTGGTTTAGTCCATCCTAAATAACCATAGGCACACACTATAAGAATCATTGATTTACCAAATCAATCCCCGCACATTTAATTAGTCTCTTTTGATCACTAAATTAATTCCAAATTAATTCTTGATCAATACTAATTAAATAATATGATTTCATATTAATATATTAGAACTTATACTATATTAATAAATCATAAATAACCTCTTCTCAAAAGTCCATCCTGTCAAATTGTTCTGGTGAAATGCAACCCAAATGGACCATGCTACTCTCGGGTCAAGTACATACCAATTATAGTTATGGGCTTAGACACATAATCCAACAGTTTTATCATGACATGTTATGACTATCGATACACTGACTTTTGATATGAGTGATACTATGATTGTTTTCAGACAAATGATTTTATAATTATTTAATTTAAAATGAAATTTTTGGTCTTAAATTTTGAGATGTTACAGAAATTGATATAGTAATTAATTTCGGGGTATCCTCGTTTTATGGCTTCTTTTTAAATACTTTATCTCATTTAGGATGTGAATGCGTATTGCATGATTAATTTTTAAAGAAAGATTTAGTTGTTATTTTCTCTTTGCTCCTTGGGTATATATTTGTATATATACTTAGGAGCTAAGGAGAAATACTGCCAAATTTTTCTTAAACGGTCAAGCATGTAATACACATCCACATATGAGGTTAAGTATTCAAAAAGTGGGTTTAGAAGTCTAACCTTGTGAATACTCTATCTGATTGAGTGGCTACTCTATCCTTATAAATATTCAATCATAATTTTAGTTCTTGTAGAGTAAACACTAAAACTTAACTTATGTTTCGGTTGCAACATGTCTATATAAAACCTAACTTATGTATTTGGTACTTTGGTAAATTGTTAAAGACTTAATTGGATTTGTGGTTTGATAGTTTGTTAAATTGTTAATGACTTAATTCATTTGACGGTTTGATAGTTTGTTAATTGTTAATGACTTAATGTGTTTGTGACTTAATTGTTAAGTAACAATAATATGTTTTTTAGTTTGATATTTTAACGTATATACTTACTTTGTAAGATGTGGATGTCAATATTTTTCTCCAAAACCCGACGTTTGTGACGGCAATTAGAGATATTATCCGTTCATTTAAGAACCAATTCATCAACAAGGAAAACAACGATTGGGAAGACGAAGACGCCTCGTATTTCTTGTTTTATGTAATGTATGATGTTATTTTGGATTTATTAGATAGTTTATAGCTGATATATTTGATGTTTAATTTTGATTTATTAGATAGTTTATGTATTTTGGTATATTTGATGTTTTATGTAATGTGTTATGTGTTGTTTTATGTTTTTTGATGTTGTATGTAATGCGGTATGTATTTGATGGGTTTTGAGCATTCTAACACTTCCTAAGTGTACATGCAACCCTAATAACCTTGGATCTATGTTTGTCTAATTATCATGCAAAGTTGAATTCCAAGGTTATATTCCTATCTAGCATACATGGGGAACAATTTTAACTTGAATCATAGATAGAATAACTTACCTTGTTGTTGCTTGTGTTCCTTGAAACCTTGTGAGCCTAGCACCCCAAGTGTGATGCCTCAAATGCTTCACACAACACCAAATGCTCTTGGAAAGACTCTTGAGATAACACACACTTCTCAAAATCGGCCAAGCCCTCTAGTTTCCTTGTCTAACTTTTGTGGCCGATTTTGGTGGAGAATATGATCCTTATATAGTGTTGACACATCTAGGGTTACACCATGTAAACCCTAATGTGTCATGACTCTTCATTTCCATGACCCATGGGTTTGTAACTCCCATGGAGCTAACATGGAGCATCCTATGGGTAGAACCCAACTTGATAATCCATGGAGCCTCTTAGCCCACTATACAAGATATGGATGATTTACATAATCAACCCATATATTTAATTAGTTATCCTTTGATCACTTAATTAATTCCAAATTAATTCTTTGATCAACTAATCAAATAATATTATTAATATATTAGAACTTATAATATATTAATAATCTCCAAGTGTTATTTCTCTCATTTAGTCTATCCAATTGCATGGTGCCATGCAACCCAAATGGACCATGCCGGGTCGGGTCAAGTACAAGCCCGAAATAGTTATGGACTTAGACACCTTATCCAACAGTCTCCCACTTGGATAAGTCTAATAACTATATCTCTAGTACTTCAGGAACCGACCGGCAATCGTAGCTCTTTCAAGGTCTCTCGGAACTGAGAAGATGATGATACGCCATTTAAGATAAGTGATCATATAATCCTCTGTTCTAGATATCAGCCGGACAAATACATGGAACATTGTCTTGCTTATTGTCCAGCATTTGTTTCCCGATTTCCGATTTGTTTGACATAGAACTTAATTGAACACATCAACTTAGTTCTGACCGGGCCCGGTACATGGGTAAAAACAAAATCATCGAGGGGCCCAGATACCAGCTTCTAATCCAAGAAGGAACAGATAAACTTCGACTCATATGTTTGTTCTACCACTTATTGAATTACACACAAAAGTACATTTTATAACATCGAGTTACCAATGCGGTTTCGTACAGTCAATGCATAACCAACTTGTAAGTAACAAATCATATCTCTAGGTTTGAAGACTTATATGATATTACCGTCTCACGATCACTCGAGATAGAATTCCATGAAGTGATTCCAGTGAGCGTGGGTTGAGTCCAATGCTCAGAACTTATGAGCACTCATGATTGTTGTAGCCTTGTCCAACACCTTAGACCTCTACAACCAAACATGACAGTCTTGATTCATATCTACTTCCAACATATGACCGACTGTGGAGGTTTGAATAATATGTTATACCAAACAAAAATTATTCTGGATGTCAAAACATGCAAAAGAAATATAGTAAACGATTGACAAGAGATAGCAACACTTTACTCATAAATAAAACACCTTTTATTCATCATCAAATGTCAATTACACTTTACAAAATTCCGGGTTATCTAACTACTAAAGCTTATATCATCCTTCAGCCCTATGCTCCGAGCATGCTGGAGATGCTTAACCCTACTCAGTCCCTTCGTGAGGGGATCTGCTGGGTTCTCATCCGATGATACCCTCTTTGCCACGAGGAGTCCTTCTTCGATCCGATGTCTGATGAAATGGTATTTTCTGTCGATGTGTCTGGATCTCCCGTGATCCCTTGGTTCCTTGGCTAAGGCAACAACACTTTCACTATCACAGAAAATTTCCATTGGCTCTTTAATAGCTGGTACAACTCCAAGGTCTCCAATGAAGTTCTTCAGCCATATCGCTTCCTTTGCTGCTTCACTAGCTGCAATATACTCTGATTCACAAGTAGAATCTGCCACTGTCTCTTGCTTGGAACTCTTCCAAGAAATTGCTCCTCCGTTTAGGGTAAAGACCCAGCCCGACTAAGAGCAGAAATTATCCCTATCAGTCTGGAAGCTAGCGTCACTATACCCAACAACTCTCAAGTCGTCACTCCCACCGAGGGTAAGGACCCAGTCCTTAGTCCTTCGTAGGTACTTGAGGATATTCTTTACCGCAGTCCAGTGTGCCTTGCCAGGGTTCGCCTGATACCTGCTAACCATGCTCAAGGCAAAAGCTACATCGGGTCGAGTACACGTCATAGCATACATGATCGATCCTACAGCCGAAGCATAAGGTGTTCGACTCATTTCTGCTATCTCAGCCTCAGTGCTAGGGCTTTGTGTCTTACTCAATCTGGTGTTACTCTGGATGGCTAACTCTCCTTTCTTGGAATCCTGCATGCTGAATCTCTTCAGCACCTTATCCAAGTAGGTACTCTGACTAAGTCCAATTAGTCTTTTACTCCGATCTCTCAAGATTCTTATCCCTAGAATATAGGCAGCTTCACCAAGGTCCTTCATAGCGAAACACTTCCCAAGCCAGGACTTTACTTCCTGCAGGGTTGGAATGTCGTTTCCTATGAGTAGTATGTCATCCACATACAATACCAAAAAGCTAACTATACTCCCACTAGCCTTGACATACACACAAGATTCATCTTCACTCCTAGAAAAGCCAAATTCCTTGACCTTTTCATCAAAGCAAAGATTCCATCTGCGAGGTGCTTGCTTCAATCCATAAATGGATTTCTCAAGCTTACACACTCTATTAGGGTACTCGTTGCTGACAAAACCCTCTGGCTGACTCATGTAAACATCTTCAGCCAACTTCCCATTAAGGAAAGCGGTTTTGACATCCATCTGCCATATTTCATAATCATGAAATGCAGCTATGGCCAACAGAACCCGAATAGACTTAATCTTGGCTACTGGAGAAAAGGTCTCATCATAATCCACTCCAGGAATTTGAGAGAAGCCCTTTGCAACCAGTCTAGCCTTATAAGTGTGTACTTTACCATCCATGTCGGTCTTCTTCTTGAAGACCCATTTGCACCCTACTGTCTTACGACCTGGTACATTTTCAACCAAGTTCCAAACTTGATTGTCATACATGGATTGTATCTCGCTATCCATAGCCTCTTTCCATTTTGCAGACTCGGGGCCTGCCATGGCTTCCTCGTAGCTGTTAGGGTCATCTTGACTTACTAGTGTTTCATCACTAATAAGTGTCTCACCTTCTACAGTAATATGGAATCCATAGTAATGCTCAGGTGCACTCCTAACTCTCGTGGAACTTCTCAGAGGTACAGATTTGTCAATTGGCTCAACAGGAGTTTCCTCCTCAAGTTGAGGGCTAGAGTTTGAAGTTCCTTCACCGCTTGATTCTTGAATTTCTTCAAGATCAATTTGCCTCCCACTGTCTCCTTGGCTTATAAATTCTCTTTCTCGAAAGACTCCTCTTCTTGCTACAAAGACCACATTGTCACTAGGTCTGTAGAAGAGGTAACCAAAGGATCGCTGTGGGTAACCGATGAAAATACACCTCTCGCTTCGAGGTTCGAGCTTATCATGAGTCTCGCGTCTCACGAAAGCCTCGCAACCCCAAATCTTGATGTGGTCTAGTTTAGGTACTTTACCAGTCCACATCTCGTGAGGAGTTTTGGCAACTTTCTTTGTAGGGACAAGATTAAGAATATGGGCGGCAGTCTCTAAGGCATACCCCCAGAATGAGATTGGTAGCGTAGCTCGACTCATCATGGAACGAACCATATCCAACAAGGTTCGATTACGCCTCTCAGCCACACCATTCAACTGTGGTGTCCTGGGAGGTGTCAATTGTGAGACTATCCCACATTCCCTTAGATAGTCGAGGAACTCTGAACTAAGATACTCACCACCACGATCGGATCGAAGCATCTTAATGTTCCTGCCCAATTGATTCTCGACTTCCTGTTTAAATTCCTTAAACCTCTCGAAAGTCTCTGACTTATGCTTGATCAAGTAGACATATCCATATCTACTATAATCATCAGTAAAGGTCAAATAATAACGATTAGCATCCCTTGTGGCATGTTTGAATGGTCCACACACATCCGTGTGTATAAGGTCCAACAAACCTTCACCCCTCTCACACGAACCTGTGAAGGGTGACTTTGTCATTTTTCCAAGTAAGCATGATTCGCAACTATCATCTGACTTTAGGTCAAACGACTCCAAGACTCCATCCTTTTGGAGTTGGCCTATGCGCTTCTTGCTTATATGTCCAAGACGACAATGCCATAATGATGCTTTATCCAAGTTATTATTAGTAGAATCAATACACAAAACATTATTTCCCAAGTTATCTACAACAGATACAGCTTCATACACACCATCACAAGGTAATGCTTTAAAATAAAGAACATTATTAAAGAAAGCATCAATAGAACCAACTTCATTATTAAATGAAAAGGTAAACCCTTGTTTGTACAAAGCATGAAAGGAAATAATATTTCTTGCCATTCCTGGCGAATAACAACACTTATTCAAATCTAAACTAAACCCACTACTTAGCGATAAAGTATAAACTCCAATCTTGGTAACAGGTATAGCTTTCCTATTCCCCATGATCAAGTTTATCCTTCCTTGCTCCACATCCTCACTTCTTCTTAGTCCCTGCAAGTCACAACAAATGTGAATACCACACCCGGTATCAAGGACCCAAGAATTAGAATGGGGTGAGTTATTAGAAATGATAGTGTAAATACCTGCATGGTTGGGTTTAACTTTCCCATCCTTCACATCTTGCTGGTATTTTGGGCAGTTCCGCTTCCAATGAGCTTTTTCATGGCAATAGAAGCATTCAGCCTCTTTTGGGTCAGAAGAAGGAGTAATGAAACCTTTCTTGGTTCCACTTGAAGAAGAGCCATCAAGGGTCCGAGCCTTGGTACCCTTCGAAGATCTCTTTCTCTTCCTCCATCGATTCTTCCCAATTGCCAAAACTGGAGTAGAGTTTTGAGTAGGAGTGATAGCAACCGACTTCCCCTTAAGACCTGATTCTGCGGTCTTGAGAAGTCCCTGAAGTTTGCTGAGTGTGACTTCTTCCTTGTTCATGTGATATGTCATGCGGAATTGATCATAGCACGATGGTAAGGAATGCAAAATAATATCTATTGCAAGATCCTCCGGGAAGTTCACATTAAGCTTCAGCAAACGATCCACATACCTTTGCATTTTCTGCATGTGGCTCGTGACGGATTCCCCGTCCTTCATCATGGTTGTTATCATGGAGCAGATGATTTCATACCTCTCTTGTCTTGCACTTTGATGGTATCTTTCCATCAAATCTTGGTGCATGTCATAAGGGTAGAAATCCTCATAAGACTTTTGGAGTTCCGCTGTCATCGTGGCCGTCATGATGCAAGCCACTTTCGTAGCATCCCTTTCATGTGCCCGAAATTCAGCGATCTCCTGAGGAGTTGCAGTGGACTCATCAATTTCCTTAAGCTCCTTGTCAAGGACATATTCTTTGTCCTCGTAGCGGATAATCATCCTGATGTTTCTGATCCACTCATTGAAGTTGGATCCATCAAAGGTGACTTTCCCACACAAGTTCATAAGGGTAAAGGAGCCATTAGGATTAGAGCCAGAAGCATTATTGAAAGACATCTGAAGGAAAGAGGACAAGATTAGTTTAGATATAAGAGAGTCCTTAATAAAACACCCAAATGTAATATTAAGGCTAGGATCCAATTACAATATAATATAACTTAGAAGAGGTATGCCGTAATCTAAGCTATATCATATTTGAAAGGTAGGTGAATGACGATTCACCAATTTCCACCACGAAAACCGCAATATTTTAGTATTAGGTTTTTGAATGGTTCTTAGAAATTCCTAGATTCTTTGAGATTCAATGAACTTTTCAAAGGCATGTTTCAATCTCGAGTGTGCCCTCCAAGTTTTGTGACTGGGATACCGAGGATCACAAAACGAGGTGTGAAGTAACCATGCAAATCACTTGGTACCCTTAGAGTTTATCACTCAATCGATGTGCCGGTTAACCACACATGCTCCATCGATACTATAATAAACCCTAAGTCACCCTTTACCTACCTTGTTAAGTCCAAGTTAGTGTGCCGGTTAACCACACACGCTCCACCAACGACTTAATCAAAGTGTAAAGTGTAATTTCATGGAATAGCACCTTATTCACATTTTTTCCTAAAGTAACTAAGATTGGGAATTTAATAAAACATTTAGTTACTTTATAATATTCATCATAATTTGAATGAGAATTAATAAGTCCTTGTCTTACCCGTTCGGCTAACGACCCTCCACCGATCAAGCAAGCGGTGGGTGAGAGTGGACACCCATTAAGTCACCATTTTACAGGCAACAACCTTATACCCACCTTATAGACCGGCTTCGTGAATGAGGCGTACTAGTGGTAAGACGACTTTGTTCTTATACATATATATATATATATATATATATATATATATATATATATATATATATATATATATATATATATATATAATTATTAAATCATAATAATATAAGTATAAGGGTTGAGTTTTTAACTTTTAAAATTCTAGGGGTTGGAACTAGTTGTTGTAAATGAGTTAGAAAAGACATTACACCTTCTAAAACAAGTTTTCAAGTACCAAAACATTTTAGGGTAATGATTCTAATCCATTTCCAGCAACTCAAGTCGAAATTCTGCACTCTGTCGACCCTACTCGCCGAGTGCATAAACCTACTCGCCGAGTAGGTTGAAGATACACATGAACTCGACGAGTCCTCCCCATGGACTCGCCGAGTCCATCAGTCAGACAGCAAGATTTTCGACTTTCTTCAACTTTTAAGCACAAATAACAAACAAACAAGCCTAGGCTTTGATACCACTGATGGGTTTTGAGCATTCTAACACTTCCTAAGTGTACATGCAACCCTAATAACCTTGGATCTATGTTTGTCTAATTATCATGCAAAGTTGAATTCCAAGGTTATATTCCTATCTAGCATACATGGGGAACAATTTTAACTTGAATCATAGATAGAATAACTTACCTTGTTGTTGCTTGTGTTCCTTGAAACCTTGTGAGCCTAGCACCCCAAGTGTGATGCCTCAAATGCTTCACACAACACCAAATGCTCTTGGAAAGACTCTTGAGATAACACACACTTCTCAAAATCGGCCAAGCCCTCTAGTTTCCTTGTCTAACTTTTGTGGCCGATTTTGGTGGAGAATATGATCCTTATATAGTGTTGACACATCTAGGGTTACACCATGTAAACCCTAATGTGTCATGACTCTTCATTTCCATGACCCATGGGTTTGTAACTCCCATGGAGCTAACATGGAGCATCCTATGGGTAGAACCCAACTTGATAATCCATGGAGCCTCTTAGCCCACTATACAAGATATGGATGATTTACATAATCAACCCATATATTTAATTAGTTATCCTTTGATCACTTAATTAATTCCAAATTAATTCTTTGATCAACTAATCAAATAATATTATTAATATATTAGAACTTATAATATATTAATAATCTCCAAGTGTTATTTCTCTCATTTAGTCTATCCAATTGCATGGTGCCATGCAACCCAAATGGACCATGCCGGGTCGGGTCAAGTACAAGCCCGAAATAGTTATGGACTTAGACACCTTATCCAACAGTATTGATTTTTGTGTTTTTATAAAACCCGCATTTTATAATATATACACTAATATCAAATATAAATTGTTTAAAAAACCATAAGCGGCGACACCTTTAGCGACGAAATGCACCAATTGCGACGACGCCTGCCTCCAAGAAGTCTTGCTGGAAAAACTCTGACTGGTGGCCGGAATATCAATAGAGAAGACGCTAATGGCGGCGTCCGAGGCAACGATGACAACTATTAGAGACATCATTAATTGCGACGACAATTTAGCATTAGCTATGAGGTAAGAGTGACGATCTTTTAGCGACGACAAGTCGTCGCTAAACGTATTAGCAGCGATTTTAGGCATCCATTACGACGATTTTTGTTGTCGGTAAAGGTAAGGTTTTTTGTTTGTGTATATAAATAATTCATGTAGCGAGAGTAAGGCTGAGCAGTTCTCACAATTTCTTTGGTTTTGTTTATATTTATTTCTCTTAGTAGATTAGGGTTTCTCTATATGTTTCTTAAGATATGGTAGTAATAAAAATAAACATGATATATATATATATATATATATATATATATATATATATATATATATATATATATATATATATATATATATATATATATGTTTTATGGAAAACAAAAACCCTAAAAATCATAAAAATGTATAAAAAAATACTTAGAGATCACAAAACTTTTTTTTTAAATTTTTTTTATGAAAAAATCGCAGGTTTTTAAATAAATTCGTTGATTTTTTTGAAACTTTTTTTTTTTAAAAAAAATTGATTTTTTATTTTTTTCACCGAATTTATTAAAAATCCTGCGATTTTTTTATAAAAAAATTAAAAAAAAAGTTTTGTAATCTCTAAGTATTTTTTTTATGCATTTTTATGATTTTTAGGGTTTTTTTGTTTTCCAAATAACCCTTCCCTATATATATATATATATATATATATATATATATATATATATATATATATATATATATATATATATATATATATATATATATATATATATATATATATCTATATTCCATATTAATAATAAAAATAAAATAAATTAAGTTTACATGTAATTTACTCATGAATAAAGTCTTACTTTATTTTGTGAGGATAAAATAAGAAGGTTGCGTAATAACATAGAATTCATGTTGTATTTTTACCGATTGTACAAGACATTTACATAACTCGACAGTTTTTGTTTAGATGTGCATGTCACTCTTTTTCGCACAAAAATGAGTGTCATGTTATAATTTTATACAAAAATGAGTGTCATGTAATCATTTTAAACAAATAATCCCCCTATTTCATTCTCCTTCTTAGGTAGGGGTGTCAAATCGTGACATAACGTACGTGATACGAAATGAAATTGGGATGAAACTGAAATTTGAATTCGTGCTCGAGTCTTGTTCATGTCAAATGCAAAAAATATGATGTCGTGTTGTGTTTTGTTTCTGTTCAAAATTCGATATGAAATTGACATGATTTAACATTTATTTTTTGTGTTTTTCGTGTTTATCATTATGTTATTATTGTCGTATCGTATTGTGTTTATCATTTTTTAATTTGTTCTTTTTCGTGTTAGTTAAAAAAAAACACATCATGTCATGTCATGTTCGTGTTACATAAAACCTTGACGTGTCATATTATGTCAAATAAAAACACGACACGATTACCCGATTTGTCACCCTTATTCTTAGGTTAAAAGCTTGAGGATTTGATTCGCCCAAAAACTTTGATAGGAGATCGACCTTGGCTCCGTAATTCCCATTGATTCTTTTATTGACCAAGAGAAAATGAGATCTGATATGTAACACTTTCAAGATATTGTCATTGAAAAATAATTGAATGACACAATCCACTATCGATATGATAACTATAGGAGAAATAAAATATTCTTCTATTTTTTGTTCCTATTAATCGTGTTGTTGATTTTAGTGTTATCAACATATTTTAGTGTAGTTAGTATTAATATGGAGACAATATGAGTTTAGCTTACTTACCAAGACTATGTGCGGGATGCACACTCTGAGGGACACATGTGGACTTAGGAATACGGGGGTCTGGATGCAGCTCCCTTGGGAACAGGTTCCAAGAGGCAGCCCCCTAGCGGGGTCCAAGCGGTAAAGCCCTTGGTGGGGTTCCAAAATTGTATTTTCCCATAAAATCCTTTATTACATCATTGGTGATGTGGCATTGGTTATTCCTATGTAACTGCCATTAACCACCCTTAACCGCCATATTCCATGTATAAAAGGAAGATGGATGTTGCAAGTAAAAGTTAGAACTTTCAATAAACAAAAAATGTTCTTCTTTGCAAACCCTCTTTCTTTCTAAAAACACAAAACAACATCTAGATTTCGTATTTTGGATTCGGAACAACTTTGAATTCCAAATCGAATGTTTTTGGATTATCTCAAATCAAATTTTGGAAAATGTATACACAAAACATGATCCTTGAATTATCCAAGATATTATTGCTATTCTTAAAACCCAAAATCTAACAAATCTTTCTGCACATCATATCAAATAATATTCAAAATCAAGAGAGAACATTAAGAAAAAGAATTAGTGGATTATACATGTCATTATTTATATGAGTAGGAATATGGATAGGAAAAAATGGTGAGTGGATATTTAATTTTGCTTTGATATTAGAACTATATAACTTTTACTTGAAAAATATATCTCATAGTTCGGTTATTTGGTTACAATTAGTTCGGTATCTACTATGACACTTAGTGGAGTATTTGGAAGACAAGAAATGATAGACTTTTCAACAAAAAAAATCATGGTTTATATTTGGTTCAAAAATAAGAGTACAAATAAGGGTTTTAACGGGTGTGAATGGTGCATTTGCCCATTCCTATGTTTGTAATCTAAAATTCTATGTCGATCCCCTTGTCTATCTTCTTGCTAGCGCGAGTCTTTATTTATTTTAATATACTCGTTGGCGGGTTCTAAAGAAAAGAACTTTTCAATCAAAATTGATACTTTTGATGTACTCGCCTTTAATGTATCCAATAGTCTCATTATATTAACTGTCAAGCCAACCATGTGAATATTATTCATTAAAAGAGGTATAAGTGATGTGGTTTGACAAATACCCATAAGAATGTAAAGTGATTCTTGGATTGCAAAGGGTTGGATTCCATTGGAAAAGATACAGAATTATGAAGTGAAGACAAAGTAAAAAAGGGATGAATTAGATGCTTTCTTTTCTTTTTCTTAATGAAGAGAAGATTTCCAAAGATAGAGTTCTAATGGCTAATCATGGCGGAAGAAAGCAAACAAGCTTTGAGGAAATGGGGGAGAAGTATAAGTATTATTTAATTGAATTGTTATGGATTTCTTTGAATGGATTAAGCACTTGTTAGTGACAAGTCACCTATTACCTTTCTCCTTCAAGTAAAACGCTTCTTTTGATATTTTAATAAAAATGAGTTAATATGTAACATCACTAGGTGCTATCACCCACATAATGCGACCACTATGATAGTTTTAGTGGTTAAATTCACATCTTTATTTACTAGTTTTATAAGCATAAAGTGAGCTCTTATCCCAAAATAAGCTCTTATGCTAAAAAATTGACCGGATTTATTAAAAACTTGTTATATATATATATATATATATATATATATATATATATATATATATATATATATATATATATATATATATATATATGAGTAGGATGAAATGAGAACACTAAAAATGTTGAGAACGCGAGAACAAAGTATATTAATTTGTGATTCCATGTATTCATTTGTGGAGGATTGATAAATTTTTACGCCTTTAATTTCAATTGAAGAAAAAAGCATATTAATGTTGATTGTGCGTAAAAATTTAATATTTCTTCACAAATAAATACATGGAATCACAAATGAATATACTTTTTCTTGCGTTCTCAACATTTTAGGTGTTCTCATTTGATCATTTCCATATATATATATATATATATATATATATATATATATATATATATATATATATATATATATATATATATATATATATATATATGATAAAAAAATTTACGTTACTAGTTGACTACTTTAGTTTTTAAAAGGTTCATACATTATTTCAAAATCTTCTCAATTTCTAATATAATGATAACTTGATAGACTAATAAAATCAATGTTTTTTTTTTATCATGACATAAGTTTTTTTTGAACGACAGTTATATATTAAAAAAACGAAAGTTATTTAAAAACTAGCAAAAAATGAACACAAATTAAGAGAAAATTGAATGTTGGACCCACACATTCCAATATTTAGAAGTCTTAGCGTTTCTAAAAGAAAACGCTACAATATTATCAAATAAAAATCGCTTCCGATACTTGCTTTGTCAAAAAAACGGCGTTTCGATACGTCTAAAGAACCCAAATTAAGGCCGAGACAATCGAATCAAGCTTAACCTACTACAATCTCCTTGTAGATATACAATCAATCTAGTGAAAATGTCTAAAACCAGACCAAAACTACGCATGCCAATATCAACCCACAAGACAACTCTCTTCCACAACTCAACATCTACTTGACATTTGAAAAAAAAAATGAGAAGTATCTTCCCTATTTGCACCATATATCGGACAAAGGACATTATCCAAATCGACACCTATCAAGTCAAGATTGGATCTCATAGGAATACGATCAAGCAAGACCTGCAAAATAAAAACATTGATCTTGATAGGGATCAACCTATTCCATCTAGTTATAGAGTTACCCATCGGAAGACAAATGTCATCAATGTGACAACGAATCGACTTCATCGAAAAAAAATTCCGCCAAATCAAGATCCTAACTTCATGCATCACGTTTCGAATGAAAATTAACCGACTCCAACACCTCTAAAAGGACCGAGAGTTGTGTGACCTCAACACCACCTCGAATAGGACGTCTGTAAGAAAAACTCCACTCATTTTGGGACCTGAACTCCATAACATAACCTTCCTTCAACAAAGAAAGGACATAAAGATGATAAAACCTTAATATAAAAGAAGTAGAACCACACTAAATATCTAGCCAAAACCTTATGTTAGTCCCATCGCCCAACTCCCTATTAATGAAAGTTAAGGAATAACATCATTGTCATGAAAGATGGTTTATAAAACCAACAATGGAAGACCAACTGTAACGTTCCAAAATTTACAAAGAGGTTATTCATTTTTAAAGTAGATTAAACAGTTAAACCCTTGTTTCAAAAACCATTTAATAACATTATATTGATTGAAAATCATACATTATCAGAGTTAAATTTACAAAACCACATAAATGAATAGTTTTGATGTGTGTGTATAGTCTCATCGAGCTCTTCTCACGAACTACTTACAAAATGTTTAATCCAAAATTGTAAGCATAAAGCTTAGTGAGTTCCCTAATATACCACATATTCCACCATACATATAGTGCATACACAAAAAGTCCTCGGCTCTAGTGCCGACCTATCAACATACATACAACATACGTATCAATACAAAACATGTGAATGTTGTGGTCCTCTCATAGTCTTACATACGGTTGCCATGGTCCTCCCATGGTCTTGCATACAAGTGTCATGATCCTCCCATGCTCTTTCATGTAGTTTCCAGGGGCCTAATCCTGGTCTTTTATATAAGTGTCATAGTCCTCCCTGTTGGATATAGTGTCGAAGTCCATAAATTTATTTGGTATGTACTTGAACCGACCCGGCATGGTCCATTTGGGTTGCATGACATTGCAATACTTGGATAGACTAAATGAGAGAATAAGGCACTTATGATTATTAATATATTATAAGTTCTAATATATTAATAATAGTATTATTTAATTAGTATTGATCAAGTATTAATCTAGTATTAACTTGGTGATCAAAGTGAGACAAATTAAATATATAGGGTTGATTATGACAATCATCAATTCTTTTATGGTGGATTAATGATCCATGGTTTATGGGTTATGGATGTAACCATTTGGAGCTCCATGGACAATCCATGGGAGTTACAAACCCATGGGTCATGAGATATGAAGAGTCATGACAATTATGAGTCTTCTTAATGAAACCATAATTGTTACACCACTATAAAAGGGACCCTTTGGCTAGCAAAATCGGCACCTAGTGTTACTAGAGAGGGCATAACCGATTTTGAGTGCTAAAAGTATTCTCTCAAGTTATTCCAAGTTTTGTGGTGTTGTGTGAAGCATTTGAGGCACAACATTTGGGGTGCTAGGCTCACAAAGTCTTGAAGGAATCCAAGCAACAATAAGGTATGTATTTCTACTAGCTTTATATTTTATTTATTCCCCATGCCATGCTAGTTAGGAAATAACCTTGAAAAAGAAATTTGCATGTATATAGAGAAAACATATATTCAAGGTTATTAGGGTTGCATGTACACTTAGGAAGTGTTAGAATGCTTAAAACCCATCAGTGGTATCAGAGCCTAGGATTGTTTTCTGTATACTTGATGCAAAACTGCTTGAAACATGAAAAATCTGCTCACTGACGGGAGGACTCGCCGAGTCCATGAACAAATTCATCCTACTCGTCGAGTAGGATAATGCACTCGACGAGTAGGAGCGTGCTGGGCAGTTTTTCGTGTTTTGTTGCTAGAAATGGATTAAAGTCATTATCCCAATCTATTTTGGACTTGTAAAGTCTGTTTTTCAAAATGATAATGATTATGTTAACCCATTTTTGCATGACTTTTATCAATTAACAAGTATTGTATATGTTTATATGATTCTTGAAATTGCTTGACATGAATTTGTGTTCTTATGAGTTTTTAGAAGATCATAGAAATTATGTGTAACCTCCATGTATGTTTAATTCATGATCTTAATGGCAATGATGGTGTCCATAACTTGTCCTCAAGTTATGGATTACCAAAAGTCACTTCTTTAAATTGTGATTAAAGAACTAAAGAGGTTTCATAAAATGAAGAGTCTTCATTTTTATGAACCATTAAAACTCATAAGTTACAAATTGAAGAGACTTGGAATAGTTTCAATTCCTGCCCTCAAGTTTTGGAATTTGAAAAGTCTTACACTCTAATACTTTAATTTCAAATTAAACCTTAGATTTTTAAAAAGTTTAAAAATCAACACTTATACTATTATTATAATTTTATTATATAGATATGTATAAGAATATGTCATTCTTACCGTTAGTAGGCCTCATTCACGAAGCCGGTCTATAAGGGAGGTATGATGTTGTTTCCTATAAAATGGTGACTTAATGGGTGTCCACTCTCACCCACCGCTTCCTTGGTCGGTGGAGGGTCGTTAGCCGAACGGGTAGGATACGACTTTAAATTCTCATTAAAAGTATAATGAATTATAAAGTAACTATACATTATAAATTCCCAATCTTAGTTACTTTAGGAATATGTGAAATTGGTGCTAGCCCATAAAATTACACTTTGTACCTTACCAAGTCGTTAGTGGAGCGTGTGTGGTTAACCGGGACACTAACATGGACTAGTAAGAGTGGAAAAGGGTAACTTGACTTTATTATAGGTCGGTGGAGCGTGTGTGGTTAACCGGCACATCGATTAGGTAATATTGTTAAGGGTACCAAGTCAATTTGTATGGTTATTCACACCTTGTTTGTGATCCTCGGCATCCCAGTCACAAACTTGAGAGGGCACATTCGAGATTCAAACATGCCATTAAAAAGTTCAATGTATCTCAAAAGATCTAGGAGTTTCAAAACCAATAAAACCTAATAATAAAATATTTTGTTCTTATGGTGGAAATTGGTATATCGTCATTTACCTACCTTCAAATATTTTATAGTGTGGATTACGGCATCCCTCTTCCACCTATAAATAGTTTGTTGGATCCTAGCCTTAATATTTCATTTGGGTGACTTATTAAGGACTCTTAATCTAATGAAACTTATCTTCCTTTTATTCCAGATGTCTTCCAATAACGCTGTTGGCTCAAACCCTACATGCTCCTTTTCCCTAATGAACTTTTGTGGTAAGGTCATCTTTGATGGATCCAAATTTAATGAGTGGATCATAAACATCAGGATGATTACCCGCTATGAGGACAAAGAATATGTCCTTGACAGGGAGCTTAAGGTTGTTAATGAAGCCACTGCTACTCCAAAAGAGCTTGCGGAGTTCATTGCACATGAGAAGGATGACACCAAGGTGTCCTGCATCATGATGGCCACAATGACTCCGGAACTCCAAAAATCTTATGAAGATTTCTACCCCTATGAGATGTACCTAGATCTGATGGAAAGGTACCATCAGAGTGCGCATAAAGAGAGGTATGAAATCATTTCCTCCATGATAACCGCAAGAATGAAGGATGGTGAACCCATCACCGGTCGCTTGCAGAAGATGCAGAGGTTCGTTGACCGATTGCTAAAGCTCAATGTTGACTTCCCTGAGGAATTGGCAATTGACATCATTCTCCATTCCTTACCTCCAAGTTATGATCAGTTTCGTATGACTTATCATATGAACAAGGAGGAGGTCACACTTAGCAAACTTCAAGGACTCTTAAGGACAACTTAAAATGGCCTTAAGGGTAAAGCGGTTACTACTTCTACTCCTTTAACAGCCCCTGTTCTGGCTATTGGGCAGGGAAAGGGTAAGAAGAGGAAAAACCCTTCGAAGGGTACTAAGGGTAAGACTCTTGATGGTTCCTCTTCAAGTGGGACAAAGAAAGGTCCCATTACTCCTTCTTCACACCCAAAGGAAGCACAATGCTTCTATTGCCAGGATAAGGGACACTTCAAGCGAAGCTGAGCCAAATATCTGCAAGATGTAAAGGATGGGAAGGTTAAACCCACCCATGCAGGTATTTACACAATATTGTATAACAACTCATCTAATGCAAATTCTTGGGTGCTTGATATATAGGGTGTGGTATTCACATTTGTACTGATTTGCAGACACTAAGAAGAAGTGAGCAAGTGAAGCACGAGAAGATAAACTTAGTCATGGGCAACATGAAGGCATCACCTGTTACCAAGATAGGAGTTTATTCTTTATTTCTTAATAATGGGTTAATGTTAGATTTGAATAAGTGTTGTTACTCACCCGAAATGGCGAGAAATATTATTTCTTTTCATGGCTTGTACAAACAAGGTTTTACATTTTCATTTGATAATAAAAATGGTGCTATTAATGTTTATTACAATGATGTATTTTACTTTAAAGCAATACCTTGTGATGGTGTATACGAAGCTGTGAATGTTTTAGACAATTTAGGAAATAATGTGTTGTATATTGATTCTTCTAATAGCTTGGACAAAGCATCCTTGTGGCATTGTCGTCTTGGACATGTTAACAAGAAGCGCATAGGCCAACTCCAAAAGGCTGGAGTCTTGGAATCATTTGACCTCAATTCAGATGATAGTTGCGAGTCTTGTTTACTTGGAAAAAATGACAAAGTCACCCTTCGCAGGTACTTGTGATAGGGGTGAAGGTTTGTTGGACCTTGTACACACGGATGTGTGTGGGCCCTTCAGAGTTGCTACAAGGGATGCTAATCGTTATTATGTGACTTTTACTGATGATTACAGTAGATATGGATATATTTACTTAATGAAGCATAAGTCAGAAACCTTTGAAAAGTTCAAAGAGTTTAAGCAGGAAGTTGAGAATCAATTGGGCAGGAACATCAAGATGCTCCGATCCGATCGGGGAGGAGAGTATCTTAGCATTGAGTTCCTTGACTATCTTAAGGAATGTGGGATTGTCTCACAATTGACACCTCCCAAGACACCACAGTTGAATGGTGTAGCTGAGAGGCGCAATCGAACCCTGTTGGATATGGTTCGTTCCATGATAAGTTGAGCTTCGTTGCCAATCTCTTTCTGGGGGTATGCCTTAGAGACTGCCGCCCATATCCTTAATCTAGTCCCTACTAAAAAGGTTGCCAAAAAGACCTCACGAGATGTGGACTGGGAAAGTGCCAAATTTAGACCACATCAAGATTTGGGGTTGTGAAGCTTTTGTGAGGCGTGAGACTCATGACAAGCTTGAACCCCGAAGCGAGAGGTGCATTTTCATTGGCTACCCACAGAGATCCTTTGGTTACCTCTTCTACAGACCCAATGATAATGTAGTGTTTGTAGCAAGAAGAGGAGTCTTTCGTGAGAGAGAAT
Organism: Lactuca sativa; assembly: GCF_002870075.4. Lineage (NCBI taxonomy): Eukaryota > Viridiplantae > Streptophyta > Magnoliopsida > Asterales > Asteraceae > Lactuca > Lactuca sativa. The sequence goes on from NC_056624.2 coordinate 56,590,418, forward strand.
TCATAAGCCAAGGGGACAGTGGGAGGCAAATTGACCTTGAAGAACTTCAAGAGTCAAATGGTGAAGGAACCTCAAATGCTGTCAGCCAACCTGAGCAGAAAACTCCTGTTGAGCCGATAGATGAGTCTATGCCTCCAAGACGTTCCACTAGGGTGAGGAACACACCTGATTTTTATTATGGTTATCACATCACCACTGAAGGTGATACATTTATCAGTGATAGTACACTGATTGATTTGGATGAACCTAATAATTATAAGGAAGCCATGGCAGGCCCTGAGTCTGCGAAATGGAAGGAGGCTATGGACAGCAAGATTCATTCCATGTATGACAATCAAGTTTGGAACTTGGTTAACAATGTACCAGGTCGTAAGACAATTGGGTGCAAATGGATCTTCAAGAAGAAGACCGACATGGATGGGAAAGTACACACTTATAAAGTGTGACTGGTTGCGAAGGGCTTTACTCAAACTCTGGGAGTTGACTATGATGAGACCTTCTCACCAGTAGCTAAGATTAAGTCTATTAGAGTGTTGTTAGCCATAGCTGCATTTCATGATTATGAAATATGGTAAATGGATGTCAAAACCGCTTTCGTTAGTGGGATGTTGGCTGAGGATGTTTACATGGCTCAGCCAGAGGGTTTTGTCGATCCAAAATACCCTAATAGAGTGTGTAAGCTTGAAAAATCCATTTATGGATTGAAACAAGCATCTCGCAGGTGGAATCTTTGCTTTGATGAGAAAGTCAAAGAGTTTGGCTTTTCTAGGAGTGAGGATGAGTCTTGTGTGTATGTCAGGGCTAGTGGGAGCATAGTTAGCTTCTTGGTGATGTATGTGATGGGTTTTGAGCATTCTAACACTTCCTAAGTATACATGCAACCCTAATAAACCTTGGATCTATGCTTGTCTAAGATACATGAAAAAAATTATTTTTCCAAGGTTCATATCCTAACTAGCATGGCATGGGGAACTTGAATCAAATAAAGCTAGTAGAAATACTTACCTTGTAGCTGTAGTTGATTCCTTGGAGTTTTAGAGCCTAGCACCAATAGTGTGGATGCCTCAAATGGAAGATGGTCTTCAAATCACAAATCACCACAAACTTGGAACTTTGAGAGAATAGTCACTACTATCTTGAAATCGGCCTCCTTGCTTTACTCACCTCAACTAGTGTGTTTTCAAGAACCAAAGCCTCCTTTATATAGTGTGGTGGATTAGGGTTACATCCATGTAAACCCTCATACCCATGTCTCTTCATTTCCATGAGATCCATGGGTTAAAGCTCACATGGAGTATCCATGGACTTTCCATGCAAGCCTAGCCCATTCAAAATAAGCATTAGCCCACACTATATAATTATAGAAGCCCATATTTAATTAGTAATATCTTTGATCTCTAAATTAATCCTAGATTAATTATAGATCCATACTAATTAAATAATATGATCTGATATTAATATATTAGAACTTATAATATATTAATAAATCATAACTTGTACTATTCTCAAAAGATTATCCATAAATTGTTCGAGTGAAGTGCAACCCAAATGGACCATGCCGGGTCGGGTCAAGTACATACCAAATATAGTTATGGACTTAGACACTATATCCAACAGTCTCCCACTTGGATAAGTCTAATAACTATAGTTGCAAGTATGACTTCAGGAACCGATCAACAATCGTAGCTCTTTAAACTCTGTTGAGCTAGAACGCGCCATTTTAGATAAGTGATCATATAATCCTCTGTTCTAGATATCAGCTGGACAAATACATGGAACATGGTCTTACTTATTGTCCAACATTTGTTTCCCGATTTCCGATTTGTTTGACATAGAACTTAACTGAAGACATCAATTTAGTTCTGACCGGACCCGGTACATAGGTCAAAACAAAATCATCGAGGGGCCCAAATATCGCTTCTAATCCTAGAAGGAACAGATAAACTTCGACTCATATGTTTGTTCTACCACTCATTGAATTATACACAAAGGCACATTTTATAACATCGAGTTACCAATGCGTTTTCGTACAATCAATGCATAACCAACTCATAAGTAACAAATCATATCTCTAGGTTTAAAGACTTATATGATATTACCGTCTCACGATCAGTCGAGATAAAATTCCATGAAGTGATTCCAGTGAGCGTGGGTTGAGTCCAATGCTCAGAACTTATGAGCACTCATGATTGTTGTAGCCATGTCCAACACCTTAGACCTCTGCAACCAATCATGACAGTCTTGATTCATCCCTACTTCCGACATATGACCGACTGTGGAGGTTTGAATAATATGATATACGAAACATAATTATTCTCGAAGTCAAAACATGCAAACGAAATATAGTAAACGATCGACAAGAGATAGCAACACTTTACTCATAAATAAAACACCTTTTATTCATCATCTAATGTCAATTACACTTTACAAATTTCATGATTTATCTAACTACTAAAACTTATATCATCCTTCAGCCCTATGCTACGAGCATGCTGGAGATGCTTAACCCTACTCAGTCCCTTCGTGAGGGGATCTGCTGGGTTCTCATCCGATGATACCCTCTTTGCCACGAGGATTCCTTCTTCTATTCGATGTCTGATGAAGTGATATTTTCTGTCAATGTGTCTGGATCTCCCATGATCTCTTGGTTCCTTGGCTAAGGCAACCGCACTATTGCTGTCATAGAAAATCTCCATTGGCTCTTTTATAGCTGGTACAACTCCAAGATCTCCGATGAAGTTCTTTAGCCATATAGCCTCCTTTGTTGCCTCGCTTGCTGCTATATACTCTGATTCACAAGTGGAATCATCCACTGTCTCCTGCTTGGAACTCTTCCAAGTGATTGCTCCTTCGTTTAAGGTAAAGACCCAGCCGGAATGAGAGCGGAAATTATCCCTATCAGTCTGGAAGCTAGCATCACTATACCCTACAACTCTCAAGTCATCACTCCCACCAAGGGTAAGGACCCAGTCCTTAGTCCTTCGCAGGTACTTGAGGATATTCTTTACCGCAGTCCAGTGTGCCTTGCCAGGGTTCCCCTGATACCTGGTAACCATGCTCAAAGCAAAGGCTACATCAGGTCGAGTACACGTCATAGCATACATGATCGATCCTACAGCTGAAGCATAAGGTAGTCATCTCATTTCTGCTATCTCAGCCTCCGTACTAGGGCTTTGTGTCTTACTCAATCTGGCATTACTCTGAATGGGTAACTCACCTTTCTTGGAGTTATGCATGTCGAATCTTTTCAACACTTTGTCCACATAGGTGCTTTGACTAAGTCCAATTAGTCTTTTACTCCTGTTTCTCAAAATCCTTATCCCTAGGATATAGGCAACTTCACCAAGGTCCTTCATAGAGAAACACTTCCCAAGCCAGGACTTTACTTCCTGCAGGGTTGGGATGTCATTTCCTATGAGTAGTATGTCATCCACATATAGTACCAAAAAGCTGACTATGCTTCCACTAGCCTTGATATAGACACAAGATTCATCTTCACTCCTTGAAAAGCCAAATTCCTTGACTTTCTCATCAAAGCAAAGATTCCATCTGTGAGGTGCTTGTTTCAATCCATAAATGGATTTCTTGAGTTTGCACACTCTATTGGGGTACTCTGTACTGAAAAAGCCCTTTGGCTGAACCATGTAAACATCTTCAGCCAACTTTCCATTAAGGAAAGAGGTTTTGACATCCATTTGCCATATTTCATAGTCATGAAATGCAGCAATGGCTAACAGAACCCTAATAGACTTTATCTTGGCCACTGGTGAAAAGGTTTCATCATAATCAACTCCCGGAGTTTGAGAATAACCCTTTGCAACCAGTCGTGCCTTATAAGTGTGTACATTACCATCCATGTCGGTCTTCTTCTTGAAGATCCATTTGCACCCAACTACTTTACGATCAGGTACATGGTCAACCAAGTTCCAAACTTGATTGTCATACATGGACTGTATCTTGCTATCGATAGCCTCTTTCCATTTAGCAGCCTCAGGGCCTGCCATGGCTTCCGTGTAGCTGTTAGGCTCATCTAGACCTACTAGTGTCTCATCACTAATAAGTGTCTCACCTTCTGCAGTAATATGGAAACCATAGTAATGCTCAGGTGCATTCCTAACTCTCGTGGAACGTCTCAGAGGTACAAACTCATCAATTGGCTCAACAGGAGTTTCCTCCTCAAGTTGAGGGCTAGCGTTTGAAGTTCCTTCACCACTTGACTCTTGAATTTCTTCAAGATCAATTTGCCTCCCACTGTCTCCTTGGCTTATAAACTCTCTCTCTCTCTCTCTCTCTCTCTCTCTCTCTCTCTCGAAAGACTCCTCTTCTTGCTACAAAGACCACATTATCACTAGGTCTGTAAAAGAGGTAACCAAAGGATCTTTGTGGGTAGCCGATGAAAATACACCTCTCGCTTCGGGGTTCTAGCTTGTCATGAGTCTCGCGCCTCACAAAAGCCTCGCAACCCCAAATCTTGATGTGGTCTAAGTTGGGTACTTTACCAGTCCACATCTCGTGAGGAGTTTTGGCAACTTTCTTTGTAGGGACTAGATTAAGAATATGGGCGGAATTCTCTAAGGCATACCCCCAAAATGAGATTGGTAGCGAAGCTCGACTCATCATGGAACGAACCATATCCAACAAGGTTCAATTACGCCTCTCAGCTACACCATTCAACTGTGGTGTCCTAGGAGGTGTCAATTGTGAGACAATCCCACATTCCCTAAGATAGTCGAGGAACTCCGAACTAAGATACTCACCACCTCGATCGGATCGAAGCATCTTAATGTTCCTGCCCAATTGATTCTCGACTTCTTGTTTAAATTCCTTAAACCTTTCGAAAGTCTCTGACTTATGCTTGATTAAGTAGACACATCCATATCTACTGTAATCATCAGTAAAAGTCAAATAATAACGATTAGCATCCCTTGTGGCATGTTTGAATGGTCCACACACATCCGTGTGTACAAGGTCTAACAAACCTTGACCCCTCTCACAAGAGCCTGTGAAGGGTGAATTTGTCATTTTTCCAAGTAAGCATGATTCGCAACTATCATCTGACTTTAGGTCAAACGACTCCCAGACTCCATCCTTTTGGAGTTGGCCTATGCGTTTCTTGCTTATATGTCCAAGACGACAATGCCATAATGATGCTTTATCCAAGTTATTATTATTAATAGAATCAATACACATCACATTATTTCCTAAGTTATCTACAACAGACACAGCTTCATACACACCATCACAAGGTAATGCTTTAAAACAAAGAACATTATTAAAGAAAGAATCAATAGAACCAACTTCATTATTAAATGAAAAGGTAAACCCTTGTTTATACAATGCATGAAAGGAAATAATATTTCTTGCCATTTCTGGCGAGTAACAACATTTATTTAAATGTAAATTTAACCCACTACTTAGCGACAAAGAATAAACTCCAATCTTGGTGACAGGTGTAACTTTCCTATTCCCCATTATTAAGTTTATCCTTCCTTGCTCCACATTCTCACTTCTTCTTAGTCCCTGCAAGTCACAACAAATATTAATACCACAACCGGTATCAAGGACCCAAGAATTAGAATGGGGTGAGTTATTAGATAAGATAGTGTAAATACCTGCATGGTTGGGTTTAACTTTCCCATCCTTCACATCTTGCTGGTACTTTGGGCAGTTCGGCTTCCAATGTGCCTTTTCATGGCAATAGAAGCATTCAGCCTCTTTTGGGTCAGAAGAAGGAGTGATGAAACCTTTCTTGGTTCCACTTGAAGAAGAGCGATCAAAGGTCCTAACCTTGGTACCCTTTGAAGAACTCTTTCTCTTCTTCCCTCGTCCTTTCCCGATTGCCAAGACAGGGGTGGAGTTGGTAGGAGTAGGAGTAGTAACAACCGCCTTACCCTTAAGACCACTTTCCGCGGTCTTTAAGAGTCCTTGAAGTTTGCTGAGTGTGACCTCTTCCTTGTTCATGTGGTATGTCATGAGGAATTGATCATAACATGAAGGTAAGGAGTGCAAAATGATATCTATTGCAAGCTCCTCGGGGAAGTTCACATTTAGCTTCAGCAAACGGTCCACAAATCTTTGCATTTTCTGCATGTGGCCCGTGATGGGTTCACCATCCTTCATGCGAGTTGTTATCATGGAGGAGATGATTTCATACCTCTCTTGATGAGCACTTTGATGGTATCTTTCCATCAAGTCTTGGTGCATCTCATAGGGGTAGAAATCTTCATAGGATTTTTGGAGATCTGCAGTCATAGTGGCCATCATGATGCATGCCACTTTGGTGGCATCCCTTTCATGTGCCCTAAACTCAGCGATCTCTTGAGGAGTAGCAACTGTCTCATCAATCTCCTTAAGCTCCTTATCGAGGACATATTCCTTGTCCTCATAGCGAGTAATCATTTTGATGTTTCTGATCCATTCATTAAAGTTGGATCCATCAAAAGTGACTTTCCCACACAAGTTCATAAGAGAAAAGGAGACACTAGGATTAGAGCCAGAAGCAGCGTTGTTTGGAGACATCTGATAAGAGAAGAAAGAAAGGATTAGTTTGGATATAGAGATAGTCCTTAATAAAACACCCAAATATAGTATTAAGGCTAGGACCCAATCACAATATATTATACTTAGAAGAGGTATGCCGTAATCTAAGTAATAACATATTTGAAAGGTAGGTGAATGATGATTCACCAATTTCCAACAAAGTTGAAATATTAAAAATCTTTAATTTGGTTTTTAGAAACTCCTAGATTCTTTTGAGATTCAATGAACTTTTCAATGACATGTTTCAATCTCGAGTGTGTCCTCCAAGTTTTGTGACTGGGATGCCGAGGATCACAAAACGAGGTGTGAAGTAACCATGCAAATTACTTGGTACCCTTAATAAATTACCCCTCAATCGATGTGCCGGTTAACCACACACGCTTCAGCGATACTATGATAAATATTAAGTCACCCTTTACCTACCTTGTTAAGTCCAAGTTAGTGTGCCGGTTAACCACACACGCTCCACTAACGACTTAGACAAAGTGTAAAGTGTAATTTCATGGATTAGCACCTTATTCACATTTTTCCTAAAGTAACTAAGATTGGGAATTTAATAAAACATTTAGTTAATTTATAATATTCATCATACTTTTAATGAGAACTTATAAGTCCTTGTCTTTACCGGTTCGGCTAACGACCCTCCACCAGTCAAGCAAGCGGTGGGTGAGAGTGGACACCCATTAAGTTGCCATTTTATAGACAACAACCTTATACACACCTTATAGACCGGCTTCGTGAATGAGGCGTACTAGCGGTAAGACGACTTTAATCTTATACATATATATATATATATATATATATATATATATATATATATATATATATATATATATATATATATATATTATATTAACTTATAATATTATAAGTATAAGGGTTGAATTTTAACTTTTAAAATTCCAAGGGTTGGAACTAAAGTTTTAATCAAGACTTTACTTGTTCCAAAACTTGAGGGCATGTTTTGTAAACTTTCAAAACTTTTCATTTATTGTAACTTATGAGTTTATTAGGGTATTAAAAATGATGACTCTTCATTTTTATAACCCATGTGTTCTTTTAATGGTTTTAAAACAAAGTGACTTTTGGTTTTCCATAACTTGAGGACAAGTTATGGACTCCATTAAAACACATAATGATCATGAATTAATCTACCACATAGGTTACAAATAATTCCTATGATCATCTAAACATGATAAGATCAAGAACATGAATATGAACACTTTCATGAATCAAAAATTACACTTAAAACTTTGTAATTTTGATAACAAGTTGTTGTAAATGGATTAACAAAGACATTACACCATCTAAAAAAAGTTTTCAAGTACCAAAACAATTTAGGGTAATGTTTCTAGTCCATTTCTAGCAACTAAAGTCGAAAATCTGCATTCTGAGGCTCCTACTCGCCGAGTGCATGAACCTACTCGCCGAGTAGGATGAAGATACACATGAAATCGGCGAGTCCCCCATGGACTCGGCGAGTTCATCAGGCAGACAACAAGTTTTTCGACCTTTTCCAATATTTTGCATCAAGTATCAAACAAACAAGCCTAGGCTCTGATACCACTGATGGATTTTGAGCATTCTAACACTTCCTAAGTGTACATGCAACCCTAATAAACCTTGGATCTATGTTTGTCTAAGATACATGCAAATAATTATTTTTCCAAGGTTCATATCCTAACTAGCATGGCATGGGGAACTTGAATCAAATAAAGTTAGTAGAAACACTTACCTTGTAGTTGTAGTTGATTCCTTGGAGTTTTAGAGCCTAGCACCAATAGTTTGGATGCCTCAAATGGAAATCACAAATCACCACAAACTTGGAACTTTGAGAGAATAGTCACTACTATCTTGAAATCGGCCCTATTGCTTTACTCACCTTAACTAGTGTGTTTTCAAGAACCAAAGCCTCCTTTATATAGTGTGGTGGATTAGGGTTACATCCATGTAAACCCTAATACCCATGTCTCTTCATTTCCATGAGATCCATGGGTTAAAGCTCCATGGAGTATCCATGGACTTTCCATGCAAGCCTAGCCCATTCCAAATAAGCATTAGCCCACACTATATAAATATAGAAGCCCATATTTAATTAGTAATATCTTTGATCTCTAAATTAATCCTAGATTAATTATAGATCAATACTAATTAAATAATAGGATCTTACATTAATATATTAGAACTTATAATATATTAATAAATCATAAGTTGTGCTATTCTCAAAAGATTATCCATAAATTGTTCGGGTGAAGAGCAACCCAAATGGACCATGCCAGGTCGGGTCAAGTACATACCAAATATAGTTATAGACTTAGACACTATATCCAACAGTATGTGGATAACATACTCCTCATAGGAAACGACGTCCCAACTTTGCAGGAGGTTAAGGCCTGGCTTGGGAAGTGTTTTTCTATGAAAGACATTGGGGAAGCTGCCTATATCCTAGGGATAAGGATATTGAGAGATAGGAGTAAGAGACTATTTGGACTTAGTCAATGTACTTATGTGGATAAGGTATTGAAGAGGTTCAGTATGCAAGATTCGAAGAAAGGAGAATTACCAATCCAGAGTAATGCCAAGCATTTGGATAGACTATAATGAGAGAAATAAGACACTTATGGTTATTAATATATTATAAGTTCTAGTATATTAATAATAAGAATAATAAGATTATTTAATTAGTATTGATCAAGAATTAATCTAGGATTAATTAAGTGATCAAAAGAAGACTAATTAAATATATGGGTTGATTGTGTAAATCATCCATACTTGTATAGTGGGCTAATGCTCCATGGATAATCAAGTTGGGATAAAACCCATAGGATGGTCCATGGATGCTTCATGGTGTATGTGAACCAATGGATCCAAGGAAATGGAAAGTCATGACAATTAGGGTTTACCCTAATTGTAACACTATATAAAGATCTTATTCTTGACCAAAATCGGCCACTAAGTGTGTAAAAATAAGGGCTAGCCGATTTCATGAGTTGTGGATTTCTCTCAAGTTATTCCAAGTGTATTCGGTGTTGTGTGAACCATTTGAGGTGTCACACTTGAGGCACTAGGCACTCAAGCTTCATGAAGGCTTCCTACATTAAAGAGGTATGTATTATATCTTGTTATATTCATTATTTTATATGCTAGATTAGGATAATACCTTGGAAAGTTCTTATTTGCATGTATAATAGAGAAAACATAGATCCAAGGTATTTAGGGTTGCATGTACACTTAGGAGTGTTAGAATGCTCAAAACCCAACAGTGGTATCAGAGCCTAGGCTTGTTTTCTTGTTATACTTGCAAAACTGCTTAAAAAAATCGAAGTTGTTGCTGTCTGATCATCAGACTCGGCAAGTCCATCAGGAGACTCGGTGAGTCCATGCCTAAAAAGTGATCAAATCGATCCAACTCGTCGAGTTGGTTCATGCACTCGACGAGTTAGACCCCTAGACAGCATAAATTCGACTTTTTTGGCTGGAATTGGACTAGGAACATTACCCTAAGATGTTTTTGGACTTATAAAATTGTTTTTGAGGTGGTAATGTTCATGCTAATCCAATTTCAAAGATAATTGTCAATAGATTCATGTTTTGTATTAGTTTATGGTTTAGACTAATTACATGAAAAAGTTTGATTTGAATTATCTTGTTCTTATGAGTTGCTTAGATTAATAGAAAAGTTGAGTGAAATAGTTGTTTTCAATCCAAATTAATCTAAGAGTTGATTCTAAAATGTGTATTTGTAACTTGTCTTCAAGTTATTTGAAAAGTCACATGTAAGTTTCATAAAACTCATAAAAAGTTGGCAAAGGTTACAAAAAATGAAGAGTCTAGTTCTAATTAAATGGTGTTATGACTCCATAATTTGTCCTCAAGTTATGGAGGACCAAGAGTCTCTTCATTAAATAATAAATTAAAAAAAAAAGCGTAACCTTAATTAATTCCATAAGTTATAAAATAAAGAAAAGTTAATTCTTTTATTAGTTTAAAGTCTTCCATAACTTGTCCTCAAGTTATGGAACTTGAAGAGTTTTTGGATTAAAACTACTTTAAACACATAAGTTATGGAATTAATTAGTTTTGAATAGTTTCAAAACTTGCCCTCAAGTTTTGGAATTTGTAAAGTTTCTCTTATGAATACTTTAATTCCAAGTTATCCCTTAGAATTTTAAAAGTTAAAATTCAACTCTTATACTTTATAATATTATAAGTGAATAATATATATGTATAAGAGTAAAGTCAGTCTTACCGCTAGTACGCCTCATTCACGAAGCCGGTCTATAAGGTGGGTATAAGGTTGTTGCCTATAAAATGGCAACTTAATGGGTGTCCACTCTCACCCACCGCTTGCTTGACTGGTGTAGGGTCGTTAGCCGAACGGGTTTGACAGGACTAGAATTCTCCCTTCATTAAAAGTATTAATGATCAATACTAAGTAACTAAACTCTTAATAATACCCAATCTTAGTTACTTAGGAAAATGTGAATAAGGTGCTAATCCATGAAATTACACTTTTCACTTTGTTTAAGTCGGTTAATGGAGCGTGTGTGGTTAACTGACACACTAACTCGTATTTAACAAGGTAGGTAAAGGGTAACTTAATGTTTATCATAGTATCGATGGAGCGTGTGTGGTTAACCGGCACATCGATTGAGGGGTAAACACTTAAGGGTACCAAGTAATTTGCATGTTTACTTCACACCTTGTTTTGTGATCCTCGGCATCCCAGTCACAAAACCTGAAGGGCACACTCTAGATTGAAACATGCCAATGAAAAGTTCAATGAATCTCAAAGATCTAGGAGTTTCAAAAACCAATTAAAACCTAATAATACATTTCGTTTATCTTGGTGGAAATTGGTGAATCGTCATTCACCTACCTTCAAATATTTTATAGTTTGGATTACGGCATACCTCTTCTAAGTTATAAAATAGTTTGTTGGGTCCTAGCCTTAATATTTCATATTAGGTGTCATATTAAGGACTTAAGATCAACTATCTTGAATATCTCCCAAAAGATGTCTGGTTTAGACATTTATGATCTTCCCAAATATCTTGAAACAAGCTTTCCTAAATGAAGATGATGTCCCATGGAAATCATACTTCTTTCACCTCCTCCAATTATTCTCCCTAACCCACAAGTTCAAGGTCACTCAAGCCCTATTGGCAAGGCAAGGTCTAGGTGTGATCACATCTTGGAGATGTAGTCACATATTGACAAGCCGGGAGAGTTGGGTGTCAAAGTCTTGAGAAAGTTGGTGGTTCAATCACTTTCTAAGTCACATAGTGAGTTACTTTGGGACACCTATGAAACAGACTATGACAAGACCCTTAATGATCTTATCTATTTGTTAAGATCAACTTCCTTAAAACTTGATGGACATTGACAATAGTGACACAGGAAATCCAGAAAAGCATTCTCTTCCCAATGGAAAGGGATCGTCCCTAGTCAACTCGGTTGGCCAAATGGTAAAGAGAAAAGCTAAGTCTGTGATAGTCCCGTGTACCATTGTCAAAGGGTCCATATGTTTATATTGCCAAAGGAAGGGGCATTTGTTGCGAAGCTGCCAAATTTACCTAAGGATGTTGAAGTTAATAAGTTTGACTCTACTTCAGCTAAAGCCCACTATCTAACTTTGCTAAGTCTCCATTCTGAGATTCTTATTACATGATGTGACTGGGTCACATGTTGATGTTTAAGAATCAAAGAAAAAGTGAAGAAACTTAAAGAAAGAATATGATGAATCTGATCGCGTAGATGGATTTCTATCGCATGGTTTGAAGATCGGATTCTTGAGCTACTTCTTAGGAGTTATGATATATTGCTTAGGAATGGATAGCAACAAGGTTTTCATGTGCTTTTGCACTGTAAGGATAGTTTTCCGCAAAGTTTTAAAATAAAAGAAAATTTTTGATTTTATTTATTTTAAAATATCCTTACAATGGCATTTGAGGAAAAAATTGTTGCTTATATGATTCCATTAATAGCAAGAGTGGAAATATGAAATTGATTCTTTCATTTGTGGTAATGTCTAAATTTACCAAATAAGGAAAGATTCTCATCACCCAAGTTTCAATTGGACCGGAACTTGGAATCATGCAAGTTGTATAGCATGATGGATGAGAACTTTCAAGTATTGGAAAAATTAAGACTAATTACTTGTTCACATGGATGTGTGAGTCAAATGAAGGACTAAGGGATCGAGTACACATTCTTGTGCACTGATTAAGTCCACCACAAAAGATTGATAAGATTGTTCGTCATGATTTACTTAAGTTCAGTAAACATGATTATACTTACAAGCTTAAGTGTAACTCTGAGACATTGGAAAAGGTTCCAATGTATGACAGAGTGAATAAGAAGAATCAAATTAGGCAGAAGGATAGAAGTTTCTCAAATCTGAAAAGATGGGAGAGTACTTTCGTATCGGTTTTTATGATCATCTTAATGATTTAGAGACCTTATCACAATTCATCCTCTAAGTGCTTTCTTATAGCTAAGAAGAGGAACTATGAATTGGTGAAGTGGCTAAATCAATAAGATGAGTCATACTTCGTTCCAATACAAGTCTTAGAGTCATACTCCAAGATTGTAACTTGAGTGACATGTCTCAAAGAAGGTTTAAAACACTTGTCAAATTTAAGAGTAAAAATTTTCTACTCTTGTAAATTTGAAATTGGTAAGTTGTGATGTTTTGGATAAAACAAAGACGATCTTAGGCCAATTGTGTGAAGTGTTTGTCTTGGTTTGAATCCACACTATCTTTTGAATAACTGACAAGAAAGTCTTATATGTCAAGAGGACAGTGGGAGTCTTAAAGGTCTTGAAAGTCTCAAGAACTAATCAAGAATAAAACCTGAAGTTGTTCACTAGCACACGACTTGAGGTTTATAACCTATCGTGTTGACATATTCTGTGCCCATTCCAGTTAAAGTTGGCTTGCATATGAGTTCTTAGAGTTCTCAATGTGTTGCACAACAACTTGAAAGCAATGGCAGGCCCTTGAGCTGCCAGGTGGCAAGAAATTAAGATTGAGTTCAGTCCATATGAGTTTGGATTTGTCATTATCCTTGTCCTGTGACTATGATTTTGATAATTCACATGGATAAGAACACATACACCATGAAATCTAAGTGTCATAAGGTTTCTCTCCGATTCATGAAAATGATGGTGAGGAAACACTTTCACTAATTTGATTTTAGCTAGATAGCAATTGTGATATTTGCATTCTCAAAGTCGTTAGTGGAGCGTGTGTGGTTTACCGGCACACTAACCTGGACTTGTGATATTTTCATTCTCAAAGTCGTTATTGGTCAAGAATTAATTTTGTGGTTAAAAGAGATTGATTAAATTTAGGGGACTGATATTGTAATTATAAGATAATTGCAAAATGGGTTGTGGATCCCTAAGTTAAGGAATGGTCGAAATTCTTGCGGATGCCTACATAGAATTCGTCCACAGGGTGTTCTCGAAGGATCCTATGGGCTCCTTAAGGCCTAAGCAACCGTATTAGGTATTTGAATAAAACCCTAATACCTCAGCTATATAAGGAACCCTTGGGGCATCCTATTTAAGGCTACTTGAAACCCTAAGAAGAGTTTGTGACAACCCAAAAATTATATTCTTGTAAAAAGTCAAACATATCGTGTAAAGGTCAAACTCATTTCTTTTATTAACATATTTGGCTAGATTAATGGGTTTTAAATGTATAAACCTTGTACCAAAGGTATTGTATGCTTAAGAAGTGAAACAAGTTGAACCGAGAACCCATGCGAGGCCAAAACTTTGGACCATAAAGCCCCTTCATGCGAGGTTCACGACCGCAAACACGGGCTGCAAACACTTGGACCATGAACAGTCTTTGGAGCTGTGAACGAGGGTTCGCCGTGAACCATCCATCGGTCGTGAACCATCCTTCGGCCGTGAACTCTTACCCTATATATATATATATATATATATATATATATATATATATATATATATATATATATATACATATATATATATATACACACACACACACACACACATATATATATATATATATATATATATATATATATATGAGACAAATTTTCTTCATTCTTTCACTTCTGACCGCAAACTCCAACATTTCTCTCTGAAGTATCATCTTTCAAACCTTCAACTTTTCTTGGAATATTGTTTGGATCTGTAAGGTGTTCATCATTTCATCATCATTCTACGGATTTCTAGGCAGAAAACACTTGCATCTTCATCATTCTTCAAGCTTGTTGGGTCGTGTACTCAAGAACACCATGTGTTCTTGGGCCGTGAACCCTTCATCAGGCCGTGAACTCTCTTGCAACCTACAAAATTTGCTTCTAACACCTTTATTTGTAAGTTAAAATTGCAGATAAGTTCGTTTTCCTTGCACTCTTATGAGTATATTCATTTATAATTATACATGTATATTGTATGAATCGGGTTTAGGACTCATTTTGTTAGCAAGACTTCACTTGTGAAGCTAACATCCTATAAACAAATCTGCAATCGAATTTCCAACATAAGGTGAGTTGATACCTCTATAATCTATCTTTTAAATGCTTTTAAATGGGGGGGGGGGGGGGGGGAGGGATACAAGTTGAACACAATCTAATTGTGTTAATAATTACATGTGATATCAATGACATAAAAGATTTCCTTATGTTTTTAATTATTATTTTTACAATAAAGGATTACCAAATACTTCCATAATGACTTAAAGTGATGTAAACTCTTTTAAAAGTCACATAAAGTATTTTTAGAATATCGTTAAACTATTTTAAATGTTTTTATAAACTCTTTAAACTTATATTTTTTCAAAAGCATATGTATATGTATACATGTACGTAAATAAGATTTAAAGGATTTAGGACTGATGAATTTCCTTATTTTCTTTTCCATGTGTTGGATGTGGACTTAAGGTGGGTTTATTTGTCCAAAGGTCGTTTCCTTCATAATTATGTATTGTATATACATACACACACACACACACATATATATATATATATATATATATATATATATATATATATATATATATATATATATATATATATATATATGAATATAAAAGATTACTTCTATCGGTATCATTACCTTTGTATCACGCTGAGCAAAGCGATACATGTTGGATTAGGTGTCTAAGCCCATAACTATTATTGGTATGTATTCGACCCGAGAGTAGCATGGTTCATTTGGGTTGCATATCATCAGGACAAGTTGTTAGGATGAACTTTTGAGAGAAGGTTATTTATGGTTTATTAATATGAAATCATATATTTGGAATTAATTTATTGGTCGAAAGAGACTAATTAAATCTATGGGGACTAATTATGATAATTAGTTATATTTATATGTGTTGGGCTTATGATCCATGTTGGACCAAGTTTATGTATGGATACATAAAGAGTTGGGCCACATGAACCATGGATCTTAAAACCCATGGGTATGGATTTGGGTTATATCTATGTCCTTAGAAAGCCGACTTATAAATAGATACTTCATTGCCTAAAATCGCCATTTGTATCTTTTTAGAGTTCATGGTGTCTTTTGTGTGCATGGAATTCTCTCTCAAGTTCATCCTTTGTCCATGGTGTGTTGTGATTCCATTTGAGGCTTCCACACTATTGGGGCTAAGCTCTTTAAGGCCAAATACACCAAGAATTCAAGCTCCATCAAAAGGTATGTCATGCTAACAAGTATATTATATTTTTATGTTAAATGCATGCTAGTTGTAAGATTAATACCTTGGAAACCATTTGCATGTATAATTAGTGAAAACATAGATCAAAGGTATTTAGGGTTGTATGTGCACCATAGGATGTTGTAGTATACCAAAACCCAACAGTACACTCATGGGAGATCATGCTAATCAGATAGAACATATAAATTATAATAGGTATATTTTATGAAACAAACGAGAAATCTATTTTCAAGATAAGATTATGAGGTTTAAAATACTTTGTTAAGAAGAAGATATGATTCAACCTTTACTTATAACTAGATGAACCAAAATGTGATGGCATTATTTCAGGACATAGTAATATACTTGCTATGTCACATTCCTGTAACCAGAGTCTCCTGGAGGGACAGCGGGCATTGTGTGTATAGATCATATGGGACCGACAATCCCACATCCCGACTGTTAGCTATGGTTTAGCCGGCAGGCCAAGGGGTGACAAATGTCACACTGTTCGACGCTAGAAGGCCTCCATGTTCATCCTTGTCAATTAGCATGGTTACAACCTTATCACATTTTTAACCCTAATTAACCTGTTTAATAATAGGGTAGTTATTACAACAGTAGTGTATTTTTAAGAAATACTACTGCATCAATCATTTTTCCAAAACCAAAATAAAAAACATTCTTCTTAGAATTTTATGGTGAGTTAAAATTATGTCATACTAGGTTATAAGTACAATAACACTTAAACAGAAAGGTTTTATGGAATTAAAACTACTTTTCAGTTGTAAAGCAAAAAATATAGGATTTTCTGGGACGAAATCAATCACTTTCTTAAAAACTAAAGCAACCATAAAAGAAAATTTACTTATGAACTCACCAACTTAAATTTTGACCCTCTCTTTCAAAATAACTTGTATTCTCAGGGAATCCAGTAGACAGCTACACTCCCAGAGCTTTTGAGAAGACAACCCAGTGCCGTGCTGCGTCTTTTGTCTTTTACTGTATCTACTTTTGATGTCAAATATCTAATGTTTGAACACTTATGTGAAAACTTATATATTATTAATGTAATGGTTGTTGTACATTGATTACTATAATGCATGTGTTGTGATACTTGACATGAAGTCACCCACTCCTGAATGTTTCTGCCATTTCGGTATGGGGGTGTGACAGAGTTCCAGCTGAAAATTAGTATCCCTAGACTCTCTCTCATATTCTTCCAACTTGCTCTTGGTGTTTGTGATCGATTAGAGGTATTACACTTGTGATACTAAAGCTCTCAAAGGTTAAAGATCAAGCTACAATTGAAAGGTAACATCCTAACTTTGTTTTAGTTATGATTTTCGGTTTTTGTATGCTAGATTAGGGTTTATAAGCTTTGGATGATTATTGCTTGTACAATTAGAAAAACTAGATCCAAAGCTTTAGGGTTTGCATGTGCACCATAAGATTGTTGTTATGCCCAAAACCCATTAGTGGTATCAAATCCTAGGTCGTTTTTTTATTTTATTTGAGGCTATGCTTAATTGTTCAAGGCTGAAAAAGTCGAAAATCCAAATCTATTGCATAGACTCGACGAGTTCGTGGGTTTGTTGGCAGATTTTTTGCGATTTTGACTAAAATTGGGTTAGGGTAATTACCATAAACTATTTTTACTGATAAAATTCGATTTTTATAATATGATAATGAATATCCTCATCCAATTAGAAGATAATTGTCAAATTATAAAATAATTACTAGTTTATATGATAAAATTAATTATTTGTATTATTTGATTTAAATTATCTTGTCTTGAAAGTGGATTAGGTCAAATTATGTGATAAATAGTAATTATATGATTATTTAATTATTTTTCAAATTTGATCTAAAAGATATTTTGAAAAGTTTCAAAATTTGCCCTCAAATTTGGAATTTTAATTTTAATTAAAAAGTTTAATTTTGAAATATTTAAATTCTAAACCTTAGATTTTTAAAAGTTTAAAATTCTACCCTTATACTATTACAATATTAAAAGGCTAATAATTATATATATATATATATATATATATATATATATATATATGTATGTATGTATGTATATATATATATATATATATATATATATATATATATATATGTATGTATGTATAAGACAAGTCAGTCTTACCGTTAGTAGGCCTCATTCACAAAGCTGGTCTATAAGGCATGTTTAAGGAAGCAGCCTGTAAAATGACCGCCATTGGGTATCCACTATTACCCACCACACTCTTGACTAGTGGAGGGTCGTTAGCCGAACGGGTAGGATAGGACAATTAATTCCTCATTAATAAGTAGAATGATTATATAAAGTAACTAAATGCTTTTATAAATTCTCAATCTTAGTTACTTTAGAAAAAATGTGAAAATGTATGCTATTCAATGAAATTTCACTTTGCACTTTGCTAAGTCGTTAGTGGAGTCTATGTGGTTAACCGGCACACTAAATTTGGGACTAAAAAAGGTGGAAAAGGGTGGCTCGATATTTATCATAGATTAATGGAGCGTGTGTGGCTAACCGGCACATTGATTAGGTGATAAATGACATCTAGAGTACCAAGCACATTGGCGTGGTTATTCAGACCTTGTTTGTGATCCTCAGTATCCCAGTCACAAACTTGAAGAGCATAATCGAGATTTAAACATGCCATTGAAAAGTTCAATGAATCTCAAAAGAATCTAAGAATTTCAATTCATTTAAAACTTAAAATCCTTTCCGTTCTTCATGGTGGAAATTGGTAAATCGTCATTTACATACCTTCATATTATTTTTAATTAAATTACGGCTTCCCTCTTCTGAATTGCAAATAATTGTGTTGGGTCCTAGCCCGAATTTCTCATTTGAGTTTTTAATTGGGGATTCTTATCTAATCTAAACCTTGTTCCTTTTCTTTTTCAGATGTCTACTCCAAACAACAACGCTTCTGGTTCAACCCTTTCTGGCTCATTCTCACTTATGAACTTGTGTAGGAAGGTGATCCTCGATGGATCCAGTTTTAATGATTGGATTCACAACATTCGCATGGTCACACATTACGAGGAAAAAGAGTATGTTCTCGACAAGGAGATGAAAGAGATTGACCGAAATACTGCTACTCCTGAGCAAATTTCTGCCTACGAGGCCCAAGAAAGGGACATAACAAAGGTCCATTGCATCATGCTCTCTACAATGACTGGTGAACTCCAAAAGTCCTATGAGGACTACTACGCATACGAGTTGCACCAAGATTTGATGGAAATGTACCATCAAAGTGCTAGGTAGGAGAGGTATGAGATCATCGCCTCGATATTCACTACCAAAATGAATGATGGAGAGTCCATCATGACCCACTTGCAGAAAATGAAAAGGTTTGTGGACCGCTTGCTAAAGTTGAATGTCAACTTCGATAAGGAGCTGGCCATAGATATCATTCCATACTCGTTGCCTCCTTGTTATGACCAATTTCGTCTGACCTATCATATGAACAAGGAGGAGGTCACTCTGAGCAAGCGTCAAGGTTTCTCTAAGGACTGCTGAGAGTAGTAAAAAAGGCAAATCTATTGCATCTACTCCTATTGCTGCTGCCCATGTCTTGACTATTGGGCCAGGAAAAGGGAAGCAGATGAAGGATCCTTCTGAGAGTCACAAGGGAAAGTCCCATGATATATGGATCCTCTTCTAGTAGGACCAAAGCTGGTTTTGCTGCCCCCTCTACCAACCCAAAAGAAGCAGAGTACTTCTACTGCCATGAGAAAGAGCATTGGAAATGAAGCTGCCCGAAGTATCTGCAGGACATCAAGGATGGGAAGATAAAGCCCACCTTCGCAGGGATTTACACTATTCAATCTAATAAATCATCACATGCTAGTTATTGGGTCCTTGATATAGGATGTGGTTTTCACATTTGTTTTGATTTGCAGGGTCTAAGAAGAAGTAGGGATGTGGAGCATGGGAAGATGAACCTGATCATGGGGAATAGGAAAGTGTCGCCTGTCACCAAGATTGAAGTTTATTCCTTAGTGCTTAGTAGTGAGTTAGGTTTAGACTTGAATAATTGTTGCTACTCGTTTGATATGGAGAGAAACATTATTTCATTTCATGTTTTGTAGAAACAAGGTTTTAGATTTTCGTTTAATAATGAAATTGGTTCTATTAATGCTTTATTGAATGGTTCTTTCTATTTTGAAGCATTGCCTTGTAAGGGTACACATGAAACTGGGATGCTTGTAGATAGCTTAGGAAATAATATGTTGCAAATCGATTCGTCTAAGGTTTAGACAGAGCATGCTTGTGGCATTGTCATCTTGGACATGTCAACAAAAAGCGCATAGCCAAACTCCAAAAGGATGGAGTCTTGGAGTCATTTGACCTTAGGTTCGATGACGCGTGCAAATCTTGTTTTCTTGGAAAGATGACCAAGTCACCCTTCACTGGTACTTGTGAAAGAGGTGAGGGTTTATTGGATCTCATACATATGGATGTATGTGGGCCCTTTAGATCCACCACAAGGGATGCAAACCGCTTCTATGTGACTTTTACTGATGATTATAGCAGATATGGCTGTATCTACTAAATCAAGCACAAATCAGAAACCTTTGAAAAATTCAAAGAGTTTAAACAAGAAATGGAGAATCAGCTGGGCAGGAAGATAAAGATGCTCTGATCCGATTGAGGTGGTGAGTATCTTAGTATCGAGTTCCTCGGCTTTCTTAAGGAATGTGGAATTGTTTCGTAATTGACGTCGCCTAGGACACCGCAGTTGAATGGTACGCCTGAGAGGCACAATCAAACCTTGTTGGAAATGGTTCGTTCCATAATGATTCGAGCTTCCTTACCTATCTCATTTTGAAGGTATGACTTAGAGACTGCCACCCATATCCTTAATCTAGTCCCAACTAAGAAGGTTGCCAAAACACCTCACGAGATATGGACAGGAAAGGTTCCCTCGTTAACACATATCAAGGCTTGGGTTGTGAAGATTTCATAAGACGAGAGACTCACGACAAGCTTGAACCTCGTAGTGAGCGATGTATTTTCATCGGCTACCCACAAAAATCCTTTGGATATCTCTTATATACACCGAGTGACAATATTGTCTTAGTTGCGAGGAGAATGGTTTTCCGAGAAAGAGAACTCATATGCCAACAGGACAGTGGGAGGCAAATTGATCTTGTAGAGCATCAAGAATCAAGCGATGAAGGAACATCTAACAATGATGCTCAACCTGAGGAGGAAACTCCTGTTGAACCGATTGACGAGTCCCTACCTCTTAGACGTTCCTATAGAGTTAGTGTTCCACTCGTATTATATGGTTTCCATATAACTGCTGAGGGTGATATATTTATTAGTGATAGTATGGTAATAAATATGGATGAACCTAACAACTACAAGGAAGCCATGGAAGGCCCAGAGTCTAGGAAACGGAAAGAGGCTATGGACAGTGAGATTCAGTCCATGTATGACAATCAAGTTTGGAACTTGGTTGACAATGTACCAGGTCGTAAGACGGTCGGGTGAGAATGGATCAAGAAGAAGACCGACATGGATGGGAAAGTACACACATATAAAGTGCGATTGGTTGCAAAGGGCTTTACTCAAACTCCTGGAGTTGACTATGATGAGACCTTCTCAGCAGTAGAATAGATTAAATCTAGAAGGGTTATGCTAGCCATAGCTGCGTTTCATGAGTATGAAATATGCCAAATGGATGTCAAAACCGCTTTCCTAAATGGGAAGTTGGATGAAGATGTTTACATGAGTCAGCCAGAAGGTTTTGTCATTGCAAAGTACCCTAATAGAGTGTGTAAGTAGAGAAATCCATCTATGGATTAAAACAAGCATCTCACAGATGGAATCTTTGTTTCAATGAGAAAGTCAAAGAGTTTGGTTTTTCGAGAAGCGAGGATGAGTCTTGTGTATATGTCAAAGCCAGTGGGAGTATAGTTAGCTTTCTCGTATTGTATGTGGATGACATACTACTCATAGCAAATGACGTCCCAACCATGCAGGAGGTTAAGTCCTAGCTTGGGAAGTGCTTCGCTATGAAGGACCTCGTAGAAGATGATTATATTGTGGGGATAAGGATATTGAGAAATAGGAGCAAGAGACTAATAGGACTTAGTCAAAGTACTTACTTGGATAAAGTGTTGAAACATTTTAGCATGGGGTATTCCAAGAAAGGGTAGTTACCAATCCAAATCAATACCAAACTGAGTAAGACTCGGAGTCAGAGTACCAATGCTGAGATAGCCGAAATGAGTCGAGTACCTTATGCGTCTGCTGTTGGCTCGAACATGTATGCTATGACGTGTACTCGCCCTGATGTGACCTTCGCTTTGAGCATGGTCAGCAGATATCAAGGGAATCCTGGTAGAGCTCATTGGATTGCAGTAAAGAACATTCTTAAGTACCTGGAGAGGACTAAGGACTGGGTTCCTATCCTCGGTGGGAGTGATGTCTTGGGAATGCGAGGGTATAGTGATGTCTTTTTTTAGATCGACCAAGACAATTTCCGCACTCAGTCGGGCGGGTGTTTACCCTGAATGAAGGAGTAGTGACTTGGAAAAGTTTCAAGCAGGAGACCGTAGCTAATTCAACGTGTGAATCAGAGTACATAGCAGCAAGCGAAGCATCGAAGGAGGCGATATGGCTAAAGAAGTTCATCGGAGACCTTGGAGTTGTACCTGCCATAAAGGAGCCTATGCAGATTTTCTTTGATAACGAAGGTGCGGTCGCCTTAACCAAGGAATCGAGGGATCATGGCAGATCCAGGCATATCGACAAACAATATCACTTTAATAGACACCGAGTAGAAGAGGGACTCCTCGCAGTGAAGGGAGTATCGTCAAGGATAACCCAACAGATCCCCTTAGGAAGGGGCTGAGTAGGTTAAGCACTTACAGCATGCTAAGAGCATTGGGCTAAAGAACGATATTAGTTTTAGTGATTAGATAACTTTTAGAAACTTGTAATAGATAAATTGTAATTAACATTTGATGATTAAATAAAGGAGTATTGTTTATACGTAATGTTACTATCTTGTATAAATTATTTACTATTGTTTCACTTTGCATGTTTTGACTTCCTAAATAATAAGATTATTTAAACTATCCACAGTCGATCATACGTTGGAAGTAAGTATAAAAGAAGACTGTCATGAATTGGTTTGTAGACTGTCTAAAGCGTTTAGACATAGCAAAAGTTTGCTGCAACGTTCATGAGTGCTTTTGAAATAAGATTTGAGTATTGGATTAAACCCGCATTGATAATGCGTAAACACATCAGTAACTTGATATTATAAAATGTATTGTTGTGTACAATTTGATGAGTAAATAGTACAAGCATATAAGTTGACCTTTATATGTTCCTTTTATCCTACGAGGTTAAAAGCGATATCTTGGGCCTCTCAATGATTTGGTTTGACTTATATGCCAGGCTCGGTCAGGATCAAGTTGATGTGTTCAATTAAGTTCTATGTCAGACAAATCGGAAATCGGTAAAAAATTTCTGGATAATAAGTACGACTATGTTCCATGTATTTGTCCACATGATATCTTGAGAATGGAGGACTATACGATCCCTTATCTAAAGGACGTGTCAAAGTTCGACAACGGCTTTTGAGAACTGCGATTGCTACTCGGATTTTGAAGTCGTACTTGCATTTAAAGTTATTAGACTTATCCAAGTGGGAGACTGTTGGATTAGGTGTCTAAGCCCATAACTATAATTGGTATATACTTGACCCAATAGTAGCACGGTCCTTTTGGGTTCCCTTCACCAAAGCAACTTGACTGGATGAATTATGGAGAAAGAGGTTAATTATGATTTATTAATATTTTATGTGAATAATATATTAAAAGAGAAATCATATTATTTATTTGATATTAGTCAATAATTAGTTTATAATTAATTTTGTGGTTAAAAGAAATTGATTAAATTAGGGGACTGATATTGTAATTATAAAATAATTGCAAAATGGGTTGTGAATCCCTAAGTTAAGGGATGGACGCAGTTCTTGTGGAAGCCCACATATAATTCATCCATAGGGTGTTCTGGAAGGATCCTATGGGCTGCTTAAGGCCTAAGCAAC
Source organism: Lactuca sativa (assembly GCF_002870075.4). Taxonomy (NCBI): domain Eukaryota; kingdom Viridiplantae; phylum Streptophyta; class Magnoliopsida; order Asterales; family Asteraceae; genus Lactuca; species Lactuca sativa. The sequence goes on from NC_056624.2 coordinate 56,614,730, forward strand.
CAGATTAGGTATTTGACTGAAACCCTAATACCTCAGCTATATAAGGAACCCTTAGGGCATCCTATTTTCGGCCACTTGAAACCCTAAGAAGAGTTCCAGCCGAAAATTAGTATCCCTAGCCTCTCTCTCGTATTCCTACAACTTGCTCCTGGTGTTTGTGATCGATTAGAGGTATTACACTTGTGATACTAAAGCTATCAAAGGTTAAAGATCAATCTACAACTGAAAGGTAACATCCTAACTTTGTTTTATTTATGATTTTCGATTTTTGTATGCTAGATTATGATTTATAAGCTTTGGATGATTATTGCATGTACAATTAGAAAAACTAGATCCAAAGCTTTAGGGTTTGCATGTGCACCATAAGATTGTTGTTATGCTCAAAACTCATTAGATACCTTGGTAATTTATTTGCTAAATCTCTTCATTTATGAGTTTATGGTCACTATTAGGTTATACTGGAGTCATTCTTTGATTTGAGCATCTCTTGTAGCCATGACTTCAGATATGAATGTTTCATGGCCTCTTTTGACATAAAGTTGTCATCTTTATTAAGTCTTGGCGCTTTTCCATGCCCTAAACCCCTTATTAATCTATGTATGAGTGTTTTAGCCCCTTTGATGCCATGCATGGACGTAAAGTTAGCAACTTTACGTGGTATCTCACTCCTAGGGGGACCAGATCTATAGTTTGTAGCATTAGACTCGCTTGGGAGATGGCTGAATGAGTTAAGACAAGGAAAACTCTATGAGTTGCTCTACCAACTTGGCGAGTTGGCCCTGGGTTTCCTCGATCTTCTGGACACTGTACGAAATCGACGAGTTGTCTTGACGACTCGGCGAGTTGACTTGGGTTTTCACAACTTTCTGAATTCTGAAGGAACTCGACGAGTCAGTAGATGCACTCGACAAGTTGGGTCAACATGGACTGTTGGCCTTGACTGTTGACTTTGACTTTGACCAATTTTGACTTTAAGGGTATTTTTGGTAATTTAGGATTTTAGTGAAATTAGTCACATGGTGGTTGTAGGCAGTTGAGTTTGGAGCTATGATTTGAGAGTTGGATCTTGCCAGTCTGTGCTACTTGTGAGGTGAGTTTTCCTCACTATACTTGCAGGTCAAAGGTACCAATGTCAACCTAGTGGATTGATATTCTGTTATGCATATGCTGTTATGATCTATTAGATCGGTATCCTGGTAGATAGGATGTTGCTATGTTGTAGTGGTCTGTTAGATCGGTATCCTAGTAGATAGGATAATGTTATGCTTAGTGATATGCTAGATCTGTTTGACTGTCTATAGACTGTTATGTGATTATCTGATATATGTGCACATGTTTGACCGATGGCTGGAGTATTCCATCCTGATGGATGATTAGACCCATAATATGTTGGCAATCCAACCCGATGGTTGAGGGACGAGGGTATACCATCCTGATGGATGATTAGACCCATAGTATGTTGGCATTCCAACCCGATTGTTGAGGGCATGGGGCATTCGAACTCGATAGTTGATTGGGCCCATATTATGCTGTTATTATATGTGTGTTATTATTGTGCGGGTATTTGGGAGAACTCACTAAGCTTCGAGCATACAGTTGTGGATTTTGTCTCAGGTACTTCGGATAATAACGAAAAGGCGAAGGCTTGATCGTGCAACTCCTCGTTTTTCATGTTGTGATTTCTAGGTAAACTCTGATGCTGGATTATTTTGAAAACAATTTGTAAATAATGGATGGTTTTTGAATGTTTGAAAAGTTTAATTTTTTCATGAATTTTATGGATGATACACACACCTTGCACTGCGCAATCCTATGAACCGACTAACACCAGAAGAGATAAATGCTCCATCAACAAACCAAATCTTCCAAGTTTGAACCCAAGTCAAACTGGTCAAAAGTCAACGGTCAACTGTCAACAAAAGTCAACGGTCAACCAAGTCAGCAGCTACCACGACGTGGAGACCCCTTGGCCACATTGTAGTCATAAAAGAATATAATAGACGATATACAGGACATCGGAACGTCGTGGACCCTCGTTGGCCACTCCCCGAGCATGTCCAGACAAAACAATCACGAGAGTGGACAACACTAGTAGATAACATAGGTTATAAAAATTCTATGCTCTTAGCAGAAAAACGTTTAACAATTAAATGATTAAGGCACATGCAACTTATGAAGGATCTATGTCTTTCACATAAAGGCAACATACTATGAACTATCAAACTACAAAGTTTCTTATCTAAAATCTGAATTCATAAGATATTATACATACCTTATTTATTGTTGAAGTAAATAATAAAGAATAATTTTTGTTGATCTTTTGGAAGCAAGCACCACTAGCGTCGTGCATATAGTGGTTCACACCCAACACAACCAAGAAGGATATTTAGGAGAGAGGGGGAAGGAGATCAGAATTTCAACCTATCTCTTCTAAGGAATTAGTGCCGAAATATGAAGCGCTAGGGGTCTTTATATAGTGCAGCCAGAAAACCCTAGATAAGCCCAAACCCAATATAATAATATTATCTTAAATTGGGTAACTATACCACTTCCTAATTATCCACCAATGATAACTCTAGAAACCCTAAATGCCACCTAAAAACTGTCAAAGTCTTCAAGGAAGTTCTACAATGCCTCTTGTTCAACTATTGAACAATTACACTTTAGTCCCTACACTTTGAATTAATTCTTTTAATCACAAAATTAATTCCATTTAATTTATGATTAAATATCAATTAAATATTACTATTTCTAATTAATATATTAAACTGATAATAAATTAATAAATTATTTATTTTGTGACAACCCGAAATTTCCATTCAGAACAAACAATATCAAATCAATAGGAGTTAGAACAGTTACAGTGAAAATTCAGACTTCGAGTATAAGTTTGGCAGTTTTTCAGGATTTACACTTAAGGAGATATCAAGAGAGTGGATGCACTAGGGTTTTGTGCAACACTGTTATTCCAATACTCTAGGATAGTAGAGTTCTTTCCGGGAATAAAAATATTTTCTGCCAAATATCTCAGGACTATATATAGAAAACTGAACCATATTGGTTCATTAGTTACATTTCCATTTAGAGAAAAGTCAAAATTCTCTCTCACAGATCTTCGGGTTTTTTTACCCCAAATTGTGAGTACTTCGATCTAGTTATATTATAGAGCTTAGATTGTGTTTAGAAACATCAAAATCGGACCAAAACCCCAAGATTTGGGAGTTTACCGCCCAAGAACGCTTGGGGAGTAAACTCCATTTTAAGGGCCAAAAGTGTCCCAATGACCCTCAAAGCCTTAGAACTTGAAATAGAACCTACCATTGCATGTTTAGGACACCAAATGAATTAGAATCAAAGGGTGAAAGTGAGTTCACGGCCAAGGAAGTTCTTGGGCTGTGAACTCCATGGTTAAGTGCCAAAATGCCCTAAATGCCTTCATTTAACCAAGAGACTAGCATAGCACATTACCTTGATGTGTCTATGACCCAAAACAATCAAAATACCAACACCTAGGGGTCTTCACGGCCACAAACACATGACCAAATGGTTCATGGTCCGAAAACTCTAGTTAGGGTTGTTTTGATGCCACAAACACTTCCTAAGCCTTAGGCTTGAATTTAGACATGTACCCTAAAGTGTTTATAACCTAGAAAACATAAGGAATCACAAGTATTAGGGAGTTTACGGCCAAGACAAGTTCTTGGGCCGTAAACCCCTATAAAGGGGTCAAATGACACCCTAGCTCCTTCCTTATGCCTAGAACCCAACATAGATCATAACCTTGAAGTGCTAGGAACCTCAAAACATCAGATGACACTCCTTACGATGAGTTTACGGTCATAAACTCATGGGGGGAGTGGTCCCAAGGCCGTGAACTCGTAAATGGAGTTAAAAAGAGGCCCAAACACTTGTTTAAGACTAGAACACTACAAGAAAAAAGGCCTTTTACGACGCTCATTGCGCGTCGTAAAACGCTCAGACGACGCGCAAATGCGTGTCAAGGAAGGCCCTGTCATAAAGAGAGACGACGCGCTTTTGCGCGTCGTCTATAGACGACGCGCATTTACGACGCGCGGTTACGACACGCAATGCGTATCAAGGAAGGCCCTGTCATAAAGGAAGACGACACGCATTCGCGTGTCGTAACCTTACGACGCGCGTGTTAATGACACGCAATGCGTATCAAGAAAGCCCCTGTCAAGAAAGGCCATGTCATAAATGAAGATGACACACATTTTTGCGTATCGTAATTTTAAATGTTTAAAAAAATATTTTTTTATAGATTTACTAATTTTCAAATTAAATTTGCATTTAATGCATCATAATAGAAAATAAAATATCATATACAAAAAATATGATCCATTTCATAAAATTTAATGTCATACAAAAATAGAATCCATTGCATAATATTTTATTACAAATTTGACATTTTTTTGTTTCCGTACTTTGACAATTTGTGCTGCTGCTGATTCCGGAGCCAATCCGCGACTGCATTCCAGAGCTGATTCAGTGGAAAGAGTATCCCAGACTCCATCACTTGAAATTACAAGCCGCCCACAAGCAGAAGATAGCTGAAGATCATGAATAAATAAAATTTGTTAATAAAAAGAGGAATAAATTGAGTTTAATTACTAAACACCAACATTCAAACCAATTAATGAAAGTTAAAGCATCTAAATAATATAGCATGGGATGCAAATATATCATGCATCGTACAAACAATGAAGATTTTTAGTTTCTGGAAGATTATTGACATCATTGGGATTAAGAGTTTTCTTTGCTTATTCGTTGCACCTCATATGTTTCCATCACATTTGAAGGATTATAATGCTACATAGCTCTATTAAAGATGCTACAATATCTCTCTATTGTTATGCATGAAATCAAGACATATGATCTTCTAATACTAGAAAACAAGAGCTATTCGGAATAATAAAGCTACATACCTGAGTTTGCAAGAGGTATCGCAAGGTGCTGCCGACTCAAAACCAAGCAGCCTTAGGCACTTATCAAGGACTGAACTGAGGATGCACATCTGATAGAAAAAAGATAAAAATATAATTACAAGGATTAATAAAAGCTATTCGGAAGCCAACAATGAGAACCAAATTTATTTAAAAAAAAGGAGATAGAGAAAGAGAGAGACTACTTACATCTAGGGCCATCAAATTGGTAAAAAAATTAATAGTAAAAAAGTGGACTCTTATTCTACTAGGTTGATTGTTAAAAAAGTATATACGTCTCCAGGGGTATCAAGAAGTGGCTGCTAATTGGTGGAGCCAACAATTGGCTCGGGAATATGATCTTCTAGGTAAGCATACCTACACAAAAGTTAAATTACTTTTTAGCCCTTGTGGTTAATTGATAACACACACAGATGCAGGATGAAATAAAGAGAAGGAATAACATACCTTTTTTCAAATACAACAAGTGTAGAAGATTCATAACTCTCAAAGTGATGCTTTGAGTTAGGAGGTAGGTAAGCAAACGAGTCTACCTACAGTTCAATGACAAATATTAACTTGTCATTTTCATTCTACATTTAAAATTAATTCTTATTAGGACATTCTACTTTTAAACCAACCAATCTAGCAATTTTTTCAAAGAATATAATTTATAATTTTTTTGTGGAAAGTACATTGTTATTTCTTGAATACAAGATGTTACAAAACTTACCTTTGCAGCCATACATGAATCAATTATTTTCTTAGCTTCAGAAAGAACGTGAAACAAAAAGCTTATGTTCCATATTAATACTAAAAGAAAAAAAGGCTTTGATTATTTGAAGGGAAAAATGCATACATCAATGAGGCCCACACACCCTGCGTATGCAATAAAATGGAATGTTAGGACTTAGGACAGGACCAAACTTTTACTTTCCCAAAATACCCTTTTCACTAACCTTGGTCATCATTTCAGCTAGCTGCCTCACTGTAACTTCATTATTGGGGTTTCCAACATTGAAGATATGACCATTAGCTCTAGCAGGATTCTCCTGTGAAGAAAATAGTCAAGAATGAGATTCATCTTTGATTGAAATTAAGAGTGTTGTAATAACTAATAAGTAACATACAATCATCAAAAGAACAGCTTCAATGGCATCCTTGATATAGACAAAGGTCCTTTGAGATTCACCACCATCAACTAGCTTCAAAGGCTCACGTCTGAGAAGATTCTGTGAAACAAAAGAATCCATTTTTTAAGTCCAGATAATGATTAAATTGAGTAATTAAATAGATAAAATTCAGTGATATGGTGAAACATACATTGCTAAAGCAAGCAAGAACCCTGGGAACACCTTCACTGGGACCATCAATCCCTGGAATGAAATCCATCCTAGGGCCCATCCAGTTGAAAGGTCTAACAATGGTGAATTCAAGGCCATTTTCAGCACCCTCAGCTGCAAAGAAAGCCAAAGTCATGAGAGGAGAATTCCATGGTGATTGGTGAATTCAATCATTTAATGAGAGATGAGAAAAAGAATGTACTTTATGCAAAGTACTAGCAGCCATCAACATGTTCTAATGGATTCTTTCAGTACTTTACGCTTCAAGCATGGAACACGCACAATATCTTTGACCAGATTCTAGAGGTATTCAAGTAACAGCTTAACGAAATTCACATCCTAAATTCCTCACTCTTACATTGAAGAAGATGAAAATGCAGATCCAAGAGGATTAATAACACAAAATAAAATCAAGGATTGAAAACAAAAAATAAATTAAACAAATCTAGAAATGCAATTGAAGGTTTTACCAGATCGGAGCACTTGATAAGACCTTCGAGGCGCGAATCATTCTTAATGTTGAGGCGGTGGAACTGGATGCGACCAGCCCAAGGAAGGGAATCCGGCCCCTCGAGAAGGTGTTTGATTTTGTCATTGTAAACGTCCACCGCCAAGACAGTGTGCGGCGTCTCCGTCAAAAATTTCTCACACAAGTGTGAGCCAATGAATCCACCGGCACCAATCATGCATATTGTGAACGGATTTATCGTATTTCCGTCCAGATCTACCCTCGCCGACGATGCCGCCATGCTAAATCTCCGGGGATGAGTAGCTTTCTGCTAGATTTTCTCTCGATGGACTGTATATGATCGGATATGGCGTCGTCGGTGATGGAGGAAGGTATTTAAAGCAGTGAGAAAAAAGAGGGAGAAAGATTTACGCAGGAGTAGTTCTTCTTCCTTGACGATTTAACCGGAGGAGGAGCAGGATCATAAATCGACAATCTCTGTGCTTCTATAACCTTCCTACGCTCCTCCGATTTCTTCTCAATAGCAGTGAAGACATTATCATTACCAGCGACAACGGATCCGTTTGGAAGCGCCTTCGGTTGAGGCACCTGCTGCTTAGGCTGATTCTTCCTGTTCTTCTTAGCGTAAGTAACCTTCTGCCATCCTTGATTGTTGTTGTTGTCTTCAGAAATATTGTTGGATTTGAACTCCATTTCGGGAATTGGATTAGAGAAGAAGATAGGGATAGATTCGGAGAAAGGGAGAGATGATCAGAGCGCTGATTTGGTATTTGATTGAGAGAGAGAGAGAGAGAGATAAGAACGATTGAAAGAAGGTAGAGGAGAGCATGGCGGGGTTTTTAATTTTTTCAGAATTTCATTTCCCCCTTTCCCCCAGAACGCGCGTTCCATTAAAAAATATAAAGCGACATCCTTAGACGACGCGCATTTTATTATAGGTGCCCTCCGTGTTTTTTTTAGACACTAATTTAAGGGCGCGCAATAATGCGTGTCTTCTATCCTTAAATTTTTTTGAAGAGATGACATTTTTCTAATGTCACTCTCCTTTGCGTAACATAGATCAATGAGCGTCGTATTTTGCGCGTCGTAAAAGGCCTTTTTTCTTGTAGTGGAAGCTCTTCACCACATAAGTTGTATTAAAGTTAAGATTCATTTTGTGACCTAAGAGAGAGTTTACGGCCAGGCGTTTACTCCCCTAAAAAATATGGTGATTTGACCATAAACTCCCATTAGAGGCATTGCACTCCTTTGTTGCAACCCATTTGCCTCCTACCACTTGACCAAAAGTGTTTTCCTCGCATTAAAATGCTTATACTTGTATAATTAGTGTTTTAATCACTAATTATTTATATACATATGTCTTCATATGTAATTGAGATCATTGTGTGTGTCTAAAGTCTTCACTTGACACCAAGCACTTGTCCGATCCTTCCTTACGATAACAGTCCGTTCAATTCCAATCACTTACTGCAGGTGAGTTCATACCCCTTAATTAATGCTTTAAACTTCTTTTAAATTTTTTATGGTGGGGGGGGGGATACAAGTAGAATCATGCTAGTTATTATATCAATCACATGTGATTAATAAGTAGAATTATGCTAGTTATTATATCAATCACATGTGATTAATATGCAACATTTAAATGATTTACTACACATTAACCATTTTACCAAACAGGTTCTTCAAATGATTTTCTTAAATGTTTTATATGTTTAAAAATCCTTATTAAACTGTTCATTACGCACAGTATGATCCTTTTAAAACCATTTTACTCCGATCCATTTTACTCCAAGCTATTACCAAATCGTTTTACTTCAAACTGTTTTCACTTCAAACTTTTTTATCGATTGACATCAAGTCGATCTTTTCTTAGATAATAATTATGTTCTAAGATTTTACAAAACTTATTTTATGCTTTTAATATTATAAATTGCATGCCTCTATATGTATAGTTATATAAGAAATGTTTAAAAGACTAAGGAAGGCTATCCACCCGATTTCCTTTTTGCGCTTGAGATGTGGTCTGGTGGGATATCGGGTACTCGTCCGAAGGTCGTTTAAATATTAGTTATATAACATATGTACATATATAGTCATAAAGGCCCTTCCAGTTCATCCCATGCCCTTGGGTAGCAAGGGTATACATCCATGTCCATACGTACCAGTTAGATTACTAGTAAACTACCATAGGGGTGGTTTAGGAAGATACTAGAACTATTACTATAACACAATATCATACTATGAGTTAGTTCATTCATGAGTCGATACTTACTACTATGAGAACATATACAACTATACTAGAGAAGAACATATACAACTATACTAGAGAAGAACATATACAACGATACTAGAACGAGTACATTACTATACTTGCTAGGTAGAGAGCACGTACATTACAGCTAGAACAGTTCATTACATTACATATATTTGAATACATTAACAATTGTGATCCATTGTATCGAAGCATGCCTTAAATGTCATGGCCCGAGTTGTAGCCAGAGTCTCTTGGAGAGAGAACGTGAGTTTGCGTATACTGGATTGACTATCCTACACCTTGCTGCTAGCTACAGTCGGACCTGCAGGTCTGCGGTTGCCAAACGTCATTCCGTTTTACGACCATTCATATGTCGTTGTTACCAGTCGATAGTATGGTACAATTAATCACATGATACCTTAATATAAATACGGTTTAAGGTTGTTAGTACAGCAGTAGTTCCTATAATACAACACTACAGTACTACATTTATTTTCCCGTTACATATATTTACTGATCTTTTCACTCAAACATTTACTGTAAAAACTATATTTTGATAATGATAATTACACTTGGGAAAATTACACACTGTTACAAGAAATGAACATTTAAAACAGTTAAGTCTTGGTAGAAGACACCCTTATATAAAGTAGGAATCATAGGGATTTCTAGAGTTTTTCAAACGTTTACAGTTGTTTCACAAACATTTTTATACTTACAGTTCATTTACATTTTCCATACTTACAGTTCATAAACTTACAATTTCATCCATACAAATTAAGACACTAAATACTTATGATCTTACCAGCTTTAAAGTTGATACTCACTTTCAAAATTACTTGTATCCTCAGGTCATCTATAGATAGGTACCGATGCAAGGTTTAGAGAAGATGGAGCTCGTTCAAGACCCATCTCTCATTTTGATTTATGCTTTAGTATTTATCAAAATTTGACAGAACACACTTGTATAATAATTATATTATTAATGCAAAGTATGATGTTGTTTCTTGTTTACTACTTTACATTGTTGTGATACTGTGCATGACGTCCTCCGCCCCAAAACGTTTCCGCCGTTCTTGGTTTTGGGGTGTGACAGATTGGTATTAGAGCATTGTTTATAGTGAATTAAGTATATCAACCCATAAAAGATATACTAACTATAAATACATAAGGGATTAAAAATACTCTTACCAAGAGTTTATACATTAAATAATAAAATATTTAATAAAGTATACGTGTCTGCATTCATACTAAAATCAGTGTCACTAGGACAATACAAAAGAATTACGATTGTTGGGTAACACAAGTGGGCTTAGAGACATATGGTCAAAACTGGGAAGATATAGCCTGATCACCTATTATTGGATTAGTGTCTAAGTCCATAACTATTTTGGTATGTACTTGACCTGATGGTGCATGGTCCTTTTGGGTTGCCTTTACCAAAGCAACTTGATAGGATGAATTATGGAGAGAAAGAATTAAATATGATTTATTAATATATTATGAGAATAATAAATTAAAGGAGAAATCATATTGTTTAATTAATATTAGTCAATAATTAATTGGTAATTAGTTTGTGACTAAAAGAGATTAATTAAACTTAAGGGACTGGAATTGTAATTATAAGATAATTACAATTTGGGCTATGGATTGCCTTATATTAAGGAGTGGATGAATTCTATGGGGAAGCCCATAAGAAATCGTCCAAGGCCTTAAGGAAAGGGATCCATGCGTTGCTTACGACTTAAGCATCCAAATTAGGGTTTCCTTGTTAGATAACCCTAAAAGCCTCCTATATATATAGATCCCTTATGACCCAAAAATGTGGCTAAGCATCCTTCTAGGGTTTCACACGTTTTTGGGCAGCCTCCATCCTCTCTCCTCTTCATCCTCTTGCTTATGGTGTTTGTGAACCATTAGAGGAGTGACAATTGTGACTCTAAGCTTTCTAAAGTCAATACAAGGAGATTTGGGATTGTTATTGCTACATAACAATCAAGGTAACATCTTAAACCTATTCTCATGATTAATATGATTACTTGAATGATAGAATTAGGGTTAATAGTCTTGGATAACTTGCATGTACAATAGAGAAACCTAGATCCAAGCATTAGGCTTTGTATGAGCACATAGGATGTTCTTAGGACCAAAACCCATCAATGGTATCAGAGACTTGATTGGCTTCTATTGTATTGATGCAATATGTGTTTATTGAAATTCCAAATCGATTTTTGGCTCATATGCCTGATGAATTCGGCGAGTCCCATTGTGGACTCGACGAGTAGCCCCTACTCGGCGAGTCCATATGGGTACTCGGCGAGTTCATGCGTCAGAAAGAGGGGACTTCGGGATTTCTTGTTGTTTTTGCTTAAGTATAGTTGCCTTATCATATTAGATCAATATAAATCCGATTTTATGATATATTTGACTATATATTTGATCTAATTGAAGATATTTATCAATTAATAAAATATTTGTTTCCTTATGTGATAATTGATTAATTATTTTGATTAAATTGGTAAATTGTTTTGCAAGAAATCATTAAATAAATCAAATATGGATAATTATGTGATTAATTGTTAATTAAGATTATTTGTTATTTGATCCTTGTGCTTTGAAAAGTTTCATATTTTCCCCTTTAGGTTTTATAGTTTAAATTTGAACCCAAAAGTTTTGTTATTTTGAAATTTAAATAGTTAAAACCCTAATGTTTTGAAAAAGGTTTCAAAACTTGCCTTCAAGTTTTGGAATTTAAATTTTTATTAATACTTTAATTTTGATGTATATTTAAATTCTAAACCCTAATGTTTTGAAATGTTTCAAAACTTGCCCTCAAGTTTTGGAATTTAAAAGTTGATTAAAAGTTTAATTAGGAATGTTAAATTCTAAAACCCTAGTAATGTTTTGAAAAGTTCAAATCACTCCCTTATGGTTTTATTAATTAATTAAGGTGTATAATTAAAAGAGGTTTAATAAATCCATAAAAGTTTAGGTTAACAATTTAATTGAATTAAAAGTATAATTGTTAAATTAAACCACCTAGTATTTTAAAAGTGTAAAATACACCCTATACTATATATATAACATTAAAAGTATAACATTATATATATGTATGAGTAAAAGTCAGTCTTACCGTTAGTAGGCCTCATTCACGAAGCTGGTCTATAAGGGGTGTTTAAGGAAATTGCCTATAAAATGGTGATTGAATGGGTATCCACTCTTACCCACCGCACTCTTGACTAGTGGAGGGTCATTAGCCGAACGGGTAGGATAGGACGAAACCATCCATTATAAGTATAATGAATTATTAAAGTAACTAAATGTTTTCATAAAATTCCCAATCTTAGTTACTTAGGCAAAAGTGAATTGATGCAATTCCATGAAATTACACTTTGTGCCCTTGCAAAGACGTTAGTGGAGCGTGTGTGGTTTACCGGAACACTAAATGGTTCTAAGCAAAGGTAGCAAAGGGTGACTCAATGCTTGTCATAATTTGGTGGAGCGTGTGTGGTTTACCGGCACTCGAATAGGTGACTGTAACATGTGAGGGCACCATGTAAGTTTGCATGGTTATTCACACCCGCTTTGTGATCCTCGACATCCCAGTCATAAACAAGAGGGGCATATTGAGATTTAAACATGCCATTGAAATGTTCAATGAATCTCAAAGGATCTAGGAGTTTTCATAGATTTAAAACTTAAATTTCTTTTTCGTTTTTCATGGTGGAAATTAGTGAATCGTCATTCACTTACCTTCAAATGTTCTGCAATTTGGGTTATGGCATCCCTCTCCCGAGTTGTAGAATATTGTGTTGGGTCCTAGCCTTAGTATCTCATTTGGGTGATTTACTAAGGACTCAATCAATCAACTAACTTAAATTTGTTTTCTCCCGTTTTGTAGATGTCAAAGTTCGACAACTATGGTCTTCTCAAATCCCGTGGAACAAGCATTCCACTTGAAGATGATATGCCACGATTCGATCGAGGAACAAGAGATCATACTTCACTTCCTCCTCCTCCTCCAATTATTCTCCCTAACCCACAAGTTCAAAGGCTTGAAAAGTTCAAGATCACTCAAGCCCTTTTGGCAAGTAAACAAAAGAAGGAAAGTTGGTGTGTGCACACGTCCTAGGGATGAAGTCACACATTGATAGGTTAAGAATGATGGGATCCGTTGTCGGTGAGGAGATGGATGTTGATTGGGTTCTTCAGTCACGTCCTAACTCGTATAGTGAGTTCGTAAGAGAGTACTATATGATAAACCGCGATGTGACCCTTATAGATCTCATCTATATGCTTATTGCTGCTGAATCAACAATGGTTTGGCGCAATAGAAAAGCAAAGTTGATTGGTGAATCTGCCTTCAAGACCTCTATGGATATGGAAAATGTCAACGAAAAACATGCTATGATCAAAAAGTTTGATCATAAGAGAAAGGAACTGTTTGAAGTAGTTCCATGTGCTGTTCCAAAAGAGTCGATTTGTTTTTATTGCCAAGAGAAGAGGCATTGGAGACGTAGCTGCCCCATTTACCTAAGAGATCTAAGAGATGGGAGAGTCAAAACGTATGGCTCTAATATAGGAAAAATCCATTAACTAACTCTTTTAAGCTTCTATTCTAGATTCTTAATACATAATGCGATAAGATTACAATTGATGTTTTGTAAGATCGAAGAAAAGAAAGGAAGCTTAAAGGATGAAGTGAGCAGAATCTAACAATGAAGGAATGGATTTCGATCGCATTTCTCGAAGATTAGATTCTTGAGCTACTACTTAGAGTTAGAATTAGATTGCTAAGAAAAATGTATTAGCATAGTTTTTAATTGAATTGCATTGTAAGGAAAAAAAAATTCCGCAATAAAATAAATTTTGATTTTATATTATTTATTTATCTTTGCAATGGCGTATATGAAAAATTGATGTTTGAATGTTTCTATTATTAGCAATAATGGATTTGGTTCTTATTATGTTATTAATGGAAAGTCGAGAGTTTACCAAATAGGGAGAGTTTCTCATCGCCCAAGTTTCAATTGGAAAGAAACTTGGAATCATGCAACTTGGTTGCACGATAAATGAGAAATTTCATATTTGGAAATTAGACTAATTCATTGACAAAGTGTCAAGTGAAGGACTAGGAGATCGAGCACACAAAGTTGCGTGTTAAGCAAGTCCACCATAAGAGTAACAATGATATTCGTCATGATTCACTAAAGGTTTAGTAAATATGATTATACTTACAAGATTAAGTGTAATTATGAATTGATTGAAAAAGTTTAAATCAATAGCAAAACGAATAAGAAGAATCAAGTAGGCAGAAAGATAAGAGTTTCTCCATTCTAAGAAGTAGGGAGAGTAGCTTTTATGCTTTATGATAGGTCTTAATGATTAAGAACCATATCTCAATTAATCCTCTAAGTGAGTCTTAGTACAATTGTATGTTTAAGAAGAGGAATCAAGAATTGAAGAAATGGTTAAATCAGAAAGTTAATCATACTTCGTTCCAAAACAAGTCTTAGAGTTAAGATTGTGATATTGAGTGATAAGTATTAAGAAGGTTTATAGCATTCATCAAATATGGAAAAGTTGTGATGTCTTGGATAAGACAAAAACCAACTAGGACCAATTTATGAAGTGTTTTGATAAAAACTACACTAACTCTTGAATATTTGGTTGTCAAGAAATTTTTATTGACAAGAGAATCTTATATGTCAACGAGTCAGTGAGAGTCTTAATGGTCTTGAAAGGTTTCAAGAACAAATCAAATAAACCTTATCGATCATCACTAGCACATGAGTTGAGGTTTACAACCTATCGTGTTGACATTATTTTGTTTCTGTGCCAATCCAATCGAGTTAATTATGCATGTGAGTCCTATGAGTTCTCATTTGAATGCATAAAAGGCAAGGACCTTGATCAATGGAAAGTACATTGATCAGAAAAGGTGAGCTGCTTAACTACTTGGAAGACATGGTGGGCAGCTGTGCTACCATAAGACAAGAAATCGAGATTAAGAAAGTTCGGTCCATATGAATTTGAATTTGTCGTAAACTTTGGTTTTGACAAATTCACATGGATAGGAACAAATACACCGTTTAAATCTAAGTGTCATAAGATTTCCTCCTTCATGAAAATGATTATGAGGAAATGCTTTCACTAAGAAAGATTTTAAGAAGATAGTGATTGTAAAATTGCATTCTCAAATTCGATTATGGTTATGGTATCCCTTTCCATAATTTGAATTGTGAGGTTTGGCAATTGTTTACACACACATATGAACTATATAAGGCAAAGGTGTATAAGTTCAAGAAGCCTTGATAAAAGATTATCAAAGCAATAAGTATTAGAAACATGAACTTAAGAAATTCAATAAGCATTGTTTTTTTGAAAGTGAAGTTGTTTCTGAATACATGTCAAAGCTAGTGGGAGCATAAGTGTTATGTTTTATAATAATCATCATGATAGTGGGTGCATAAATGTTATGATTGTATGACTATTAAGGCACGTATTGCAAGTTGGCAATATTAATTATAGAAAACAAGAGTTATACCTTGCAAAGTCGTAAGGGTTGTAAAGTTGTTTTGCTATAAATAAGGGAGAGAATATTATGCTTCATTTCAAATCTAAAGGATTAGGTTGAGAAATGTTAATAAATTTAGTCAAGGGTACATAATGTGTTCTTAAAATTTCGATTATGATTACGGCATTTCTCTTCACAATTCGAATTTTGAGAACATAGCAAATAAAACATTATGCGTCGTGTCCCATACACTTCGGGTATAGGATCGATTGCAAATGCTTTAATGTTTGACCATTCTAAAATTTTCCAAATGTCGAGCGCATTGAGGGAAAAGGGACTAGAATTGGTTTTGACGAAAATAATTAAATAACTATCAAAGGACAATCCAAAGTTTGACGAGGATTGGTCGCTTGTGATTAGTTGGAAGCATGGTATTGGATGGACCATATCGACATTATTATGAATAGAAAAGATTCTATTAAGAATGAGTTGTCATATGGAAAATATGGAAATGTTTCCATATTGGATGCACCATATCAACATCATTACGAATAGATAAGATTCTATTAAGAATGAGTTGTCATATGGAAAATATGGAAGTGTGTCCATATTGGGAATTGAATATTGAAAATCTATGTCTAGTTTAGAAACTTTTATGCAAAGGATGTTCAAAGGAATGTACGTTGAGTGAGAGACATCATATCTAAGGAATTGTCTTGTAACAATCTCCAATAGAGAACTTTGTAATTTCATTGGCAATAGTCTTTGTGATTTTGGTGCAGTGACATTACAAAAGGATCATTGCATAAAATGTTAGAATCTAACATATTCTATAAGTGGCAAGAATTTGATATTCTTACACTTACGAAAAAGGATTTGGAGTTGTGAAATGAGAATGATTGGAAATGTGCTCAATTCGGTCTATTTCACAAAGTAAGAACCATAGGTAAACATTGTGTGCATGCTAGGAGCATGGGACAAGTGTAATAATTCAAGTAAGAAGTTGATTACCCGACACGACAAATAATGAGTAATCGATATGGTGATAAATAAAAGGAGTTTTATTTATACTCAAAGGTTTGGGGCCATATGGGCTTAGTATTATTCTTGTGTTTCACTTTGCATGTTTTGACTTCCAGAATAATTGAGTTTATTAAGAATAATCGAATTATTCGAACGGGCCACAGTCGTTCATATGTTGGAAGTAGGTATGAATGAAGACTGTTGTAAATTGGTGTGTGGATTTTCTAAAGAGCATTAGACATAAGCAAATGTTTGCTGCAACGTTCATGAGTGCTTAAGAATATGATTTGAGCATTGGATTAAACCCACGCTCACTTGGATCACTCCATGAATTGTATCACGAGTGATTGGTGAGACGATAACATCTTATATTCTTGAAACTGAGATGTGTGAGTTGTATCTTGCAAATCGGTTGCACATTGATAATATGTAAACACACTAGTAACTTGGTGTTATAAAACATATTATTGTGTGTGATTCGGTGAGTAAGTGCAAGCAAGCATTGTATCAAAGTTTATCCATTCCTTTTATCCAAGGTAGGATAAAAGAGATATCTTTGGGCCCCTTGATGATTTTGTGATGACAAACGTAAATGCTCGGCCGGGCTAGGGCTAATTTGATTTGTTCAATTAGTCAGTCGTCATAAATCGGGAATCGAGATATTGTACAATGAGAATGATTTGAAATCATATCTCATATGATATCTAGAATGGAGGAATATATGAACCATTATCTAAGGACACGCGTATCTAATATGATCAGAGTTGACAGCGGCTTTGGAAAGCTACGATTGCAGATTAGGATCTGAAGTCATACGTAGAATAGTTGTTAGACTTATCAAAGTGGGAGACTGTTGGATTAGTGTCTAAGTCCATAACTATTTTGGTATGTACTTGACCCGATGGTGCATGGTCCTTTTGGGTTGCCTTCACCAAAGCAACTTGATAGGATGAATTATGGAGAGAAAGGATTAAATATGATTTATTAATATATTATGAGAATAATAAATTAAAGGAGAAATCATATTGTTTAATTAATATTAGTCAATAATTAATTGGTAATTAGTTTGTGACTAAAAGAGATTAATTAAACTTAAGGGACTGGAATTGTAATTATAAGATAATTGCAATTTGGGCTATGGATTGCCTTATATTAAGGAGTGGACGAATTCTATGGGGAAGCCCATAAGAAATCGTCCAAGGCCTTAAGGAAAGGGATCCATGGGTTGCTTAGGGCTTAAGCATCCAAATTAGGGTTTCCTTGTTAGATAACCCTAATAGCCTCCTATATATATAGATCCCTTATGACCCAAAAACGTGGCTAAGCATCCTTCTAGGGTTTCACACGTTTTTGGGCAGGCTCCATCATCTCTCCTCTTCATCCTCTTGCTTATGGTGTTTGTGAACCATTAGAGGAGTGACAATTGTGACTCTAAGCTTTCTAAAGTCAATACAAGGAGATTTGGGATTGTTATTGCTACATAACAATCAAGGTAACATCTTAAACCTATTCTCATGATTAATATGATTACTTGAATGATAGAATTAGGGTTTATAGTCTTGGATAACTTGCATGTACAATAGAGAAACCTAGATCCGAGCATTAGGGTTTGTATGAGCACATAGGATGTTCCTAGGACCAAAACCCATCACCTATATTATTCGAGGCTTGACTAGCATGTGCGTAAGTCTAGATGTGTGGTTGCAACAAGTTTAAAATCTTACCAACCCTACCACAATGAGAACAATAGAACATAACATTAAACTTAAAATACTATAGGAGTATTTGGTGTTACTATAAGTACGTTATACTTGAGAACTAAAACGGGATCTTCATTTCTAAGTTGATAGTTGCTAAGTGGATACACTAAGGCTATATGTAATTAGGATGTTATAGACATAGAATCTGTGAAAATTTTACTTCACCCCTATTATGTGTGAATATGGAGTTAAGGTCACTTATTCGAAGGCCTATCATGTTTCGATTACATATAACTGGTATGCACTTCACAAATAGCGATGTAACTTATGAAGATTTTCTAAATAATTATCTAGATAGTTCGTCTAATAATTATTTGCTTACCCCAATTCTCGCATAGATAACATGGCTAGACTCCATCCCCATGGCAACCAGTACCTTCCGAATGAGGTCATAGCTGGTTGGTTTGGAGAAGATCTAGAGAATGATCATCCTATCCCAAGCAGCTCTCTTTCCAATTCCTAACCCTCGTCCGACTTTTCATGGCCCGACCCCTGAATGAGTGGAATGCTTGGAAACATGGAGCGAAGGACAAGATCAGCCCATGCCATTTAATGGCGACCGAAGCTTTTATGACCTGAGCAATGGGGGCTCGGAAGACACAACCTTGCCAATCTTGGTCCGCAGAGTGGCCCGAAATGAGATTCAAGGCAGGACAGCCCTACATCAGATTACCGAAGTTGTCGCCTATGATAGAATGCATACCCTCTGCAACATTCGTCTAGAAGTTGCTCACGAGTGATCAGAGAGAAACCATGAAACCCTGCTGCAAGCACTGGCTGAATCACGAGCCGAAGTCATAGAGCTCCGAGTACGCCAAAGGGTGTACGAAAGACACTTGCTTGACATGGAACGTCAACTGGCTGAACTGAGAGTTCACCTGAGGGATGACCGTCGCCAGTAGTAGATTCTTTACCTTACTTTCCTTGTTAGAAAGTAATTGTTTTCTGTGTTTGCACGATGTGGCATTTTCTATGAAATTATCTTGTACTGGAAGTACTTTAGGTTAGGTCCTTATGCTGTCAAGAATTATCCTCTCTGGATATGATGTAAGACCTTTACAAGTTCATTTTCCCAAATCTTTACGTCGTGAATATCGAAGATATTGACAGCTGGCTAACTTCTGTGTCATTCGTTATTCAAGTACTCTTATCATTCTTTCATTTGAGTCTATCTGAGACATGCTTTAGTCAAGTCATTGGACTATAGTAATTTAGCTCCGGAGACATTTCCATGTCTCTTTCAGTGGTTGGATCTTGTTATTCACCAACCAACGATACCTCGGCTTGAACGACAAACGTCTTTAGACCATTCTACGAACTTACTTCTAACCATTTCTAGGACGGCATATCCAGAGATCGACGGATCGCATCGTATGTACCTCGGCTATCGAGGACTCCGTCAAGATTTTTCATTAGAAATCATTATCTCTGCCTCGCATAGATGAAATGGTTGAGCAAACGCAAGGAAAGAATTACTTTCAGAAATGGATCTGAGATCCGGATATCACTAGTTCGAGTGTTAAGGAAGGATGTCCGGAAGACTATCTTTCGAACTCGATGCGGACACTTCAAGTCCGTAGTGATACCCTTCGGATAGGACCAATACGCTCATAGAATTCATGAACTAAATGAGTAGGGTACGTCTTTCTTACTTGGATCAGTTCGTCATTTCTCCATGTAATGACTTACTTATCTACCCTCGGAGTAAGAAGAAACCCATGGAAATATTTCCTACAGAGGAACTTTTCGTGAAGTTCTCTAGGCACGAGTTTTGAAATTGAAGAGTTAAATTCCTATGACACATTGTTAGTGATGTGGGAAATTTTGAGTACTTTTACAACTTCTCAAAACCGTTGAGAATTTGTCGACATCAAAGACGCCGACAGACATTCGCCAAATTCTAGGTCTTACAGACCTACTGTCTTAGTACATTTAGAACCCCTTGTAAATTACAAAAACCCTTTCGACCTTGACCCAGCAAGGAGTGGCCCTTGACTGGGAAGTTAAACAAGAAAAGGAAACTTTGGAGATTCCAAGTGAGAGCCCAAGTTCTTTAGGAAGTCTCACTATGGGAACGGATTTAATACGCTTCGTAAAGTGTGGAAAGCTAAATCCATGATAGATAGGACCTCCGCAATTCTTACCAGAATCGGTCCTGTGCCTCGCAAACTAGACCTACTCCGCGAACTCAGTAACGTACATTCTACTCTTCACGTCTCGATCGTGAAACCATACCTTTCCGTTAGGACTCTTGTAAGTCCACTCGTCGAGATCATCGCCTTCGTATTAGAACCGTAGTGACCCTCGACCGAGAGTTCAAGCGGAAGAAACAACGCCGTCGCTAGTTAGTGAAGGTTCGTTGGAATGTCAACCGAGAACCCGATTTCACTTAGGTGCGCTAGAACCAATCCATTAGGAAGTTTCCTCCTCATGACTCGATCATTGGTACCTACTTCCTTGCCTAAATTCTAATTTCGGGACAAAATTCCCATCAACAGGGGGATGATGTGACAACCCAAACTTTCCATTTAGAACAAACCATATCAAACAAATAGGAGTTAGAACAGTTACAGTGAAAATTCAGACTTCGAGTATAAGTTTGGCAGTTTTTCAGGATTTACACTTAAGGAGATATCAGGAGAGTGGATGCACTAGGGTTTTTTGCAACGCTGTTATTCCAATACTCTAGGTTAGTAGAGTTCTTTCCGGGAATACAAATATTTTCTGCCAAAAATCCCAGGACTATATATAGAAAACTGAACCATATTGGTTCATTAGTTACATTTCCATTTAGAGAAAAGTCAAAATTCTCTCTCACGAATCTTCGGGTTTTTTTATCCCAAATTGTGAGTACTTCGATCTAGTTATATTATATAGCTTAGATAGTGTTTAGAAACATCAAAATCGGACCAAAACCCCAAGATTTGGGAGTTTACCGCCCGAGAACACTTGGGGAGTAAACTCCATTTTAAGGGCCAAAATTGTCCCAATGACCCTCAAAGCCTTAGAACTCGAACTAGAACCTACCATTGCATGTTTAGGACACCAAATTAATTAGAATCAAAGGGTGAAAGTGAGTTCACGGGCAAGGAAGTTCTTGGGCCGTGAACTCCATGTTTAAGTGCCAAAATGCCCTAAATGCCTTCATTTAACCAAGAGACTAGCATAGCACATTACCTTGATGTGTCTATGACCAAAAACAGTCAAAATACCAACACCTAGGGGTGTTCACGGCCGCAAACACATGACCAAATGGTTCATGGGCCGAAAACTCTAGTTAGGGGTGTTTTGATGCCATAAACACTTCCTAAGGCTTAGGCTTGAATTTAGACATGTACCCTAAAGTGTTTATAACCTAGAAAACATAAGGAATCACAAGTATTAAGGAGTTTACAGCCAAGACAAGTTCTTGGGCCGTAAACCCCTATAAAGAGGTCAAATGACACCCTAACTTTTTCCTTATGCCTAGAACCCAACATAGATCATAACCTTGAAGTGTTAGGAACCTCAAAACATCAAATGGTACTCCTTACCATGAGTTTACGACCGTAAACTCATGGGGGGGGGAGTGGTCCCAAGGCCGTGAACTCCTAAATGGAGTTAAAAAGAGGCCCAAACACTTGTTTAAGACTAGAAGCTCCTCACCACTTAAGTTGTATTAAAGTTAAGCTTCATTTTGTGACCTAAGAGAGAGTTTACGGCCAATAGTTTACTCCCCTGGGCAGTAAACTCCAAAACATATGGTCATTTGACCATAAATTCCCATTAGAGGCATTACACTCCTGTGTTGCAACCCATTTGCCTCCTAGCACTTGACCAAAAGTGTTTTCCTCGCATTAAAATGCTTATACTTATATAATTAGTGTTTTAATCACTAATTATTTATATACAGATGTATTCATATGTAATTAGGATCATTGTGTGTGTCTAAAGTCTTCACTTGACACCAAGCACTTGTCCGATCCTTCCTTATGATAACAGTCCGTTCAATTCCAATCACTTACTGCAGGTCAGTTCATACCCCTTAATTAATGCTTTAAACTGCTTTTAAATGTTTTATGGGGGGGGGGATACAAATAGAATCATGCTAGTTATTATATCAATCACATGTGATTAATAAGTAGAATTATGCTAGTTATTATATCAATCAAATGTGATCAATATGCATCATTTAAATGATTTACTACACATTAACCGTTTTATCAACCAGGTTCTTCAAATGATTTTCTTAAATGTTTTATATGTCTAAAAATCCTTATTAGACCGTTCATTACACACTGTATGATCCTTTTCAAACCATTTTACTCCAATCCGTTTTACTCCAAGCTATTACCAAATCGTTTTACTTCAAACTGTTTTCACTTCAAACTGTTTTATCGATTGACATCAAGTCAATCTTTTCTTAGATAATAATTATGTTCTAAGATTTTACAAAACATATTTTATGCTTTTAATATTATAAATTTCATGCCTCTATATGTATAGTTATATAAGAAATGTTTAAAAGACTTAGGAAGGCTATCCACCCTATTTCCTTTTCGCGCTTGAGATGTGGTCTGGTGGGATATCGGGTACTCGTACGAAGGTTGTTTAAATATTAGTTATATAACATATGTACATATATAATCATAAAGGCCCTTCCAGTTCATCCCATGCCCTTGGGTAGCAAGGGTATACATCCATGTCCATGCATACCAGTTAGATTACTAGTAAACTACCATAGGGGTGGTTTAGGAAGATACTAGAACTATTACTAGAACACAATATCTTACTACGAGTCAATTCATTCATGAGTCGATACTTACTACTATGAGAACATATACAACTATACTAGAGAAGAACATATACAATGATACTAGAACGAGTACATTACTATACTTGCTAGGTAGAGAGCACCTACATTACAGCTAGAACAGTTCATTACATTACATATATATAAATACGTTAACAATTGTGATCCACTGTATCGGAGCATGCCTTAAATTTCATGGCCCGAGTTGTAGCCAGAATCTCTTGGAGAGAGAGCGTGAGTTTGCGTATACTGGATTGACTATCCTACACCTTGCTGCTAGCTACAACCGGACCTGCAGGTCTGCGGTTGCCAAACGTCATTCCGTTTTATGACCATTCGTATGTCGTTGTTACCAGTCGATAGTATGGTACAACTAATCACATGATACCTTAATATAAATACGGTTTAAGGTAGTTAGTACAACAGTAGTTCCTATAATACAACACTACAGTACTACATTTACTTTCCCGTAACATATATTTAGTGATCTTTTCACTCAAACATTTAATGTAAAAACTATATTTTGATAATGATAGTTACACTTGGGAAAATTACACACTGTTACAATAAACGAACATTTAAAACAGTTAAGTCTTGGTAGAAGACACCCTTATACAAAGTAGGAATCATAGGGATTTCTAGAGTTTTTCAAACGTTTATAGTTGTTTCACAAACATTTTTATACTTACAGTTCATTTACATTTTCCATACTTACAGTTCATAAACTTACAATTTCTTACATACAAATTAAGAAACTAAAATACTTATGATCTCACCAGCTTTAAAGCTGATACTCGCTTTCAAAATTACTTGTATCCTCAGGTCATCTATAGACAGGTACCGATGCAAGGTTTAGAGAAGATGGAGCTCGTTCAAGACCCATCTCTCATTTTGATTTATGCTTTAGTATTTATCAAAATTTGATAGAACACACTTGTATAATAATTATATTATTAATGCAATGGATGATGTTGTTGCTTGTTTACTACTTTACATTGTTGTGATACTATACATGACGTCCTCCGCCCCAGAACGTTTCCGCCGTTCTTGCTTTTGGGGTGTGACAGATTGGTATCAGAGCATTGTTTATAGTGAATTAAGTATATCAACCCATAAAAGATATACTAACTATAAATACATAAGGGATTAAAAATACTCTGACCAAGAGTTTATACATTAAATAATAAAATATTTAATAAAGTATACGTGCCTACATTCATACTATAATCAGTGTCACTAGGACAATACAAAAGAATTACGATTGTTGGGCAATACAAGTGGATTTAGAGACATATGTGCAAAACAGGGAAGATATAGCCTGATCACCTATATTATCCGAGGGTTGACTAGCATGTGCCTAAGTGTAGATGTGTGGTTGCAACAAGTTTAAAATCTTACCAACCCTACCACAATGAGAACAATAGAACATACCATTAAACTTAAAATACTATAGGAGTATTTGGTGTTACTATAAGTACGTTATGCTTGAGAACTAAAACGGGATCTTCATTTCTAAGTTGATAGTTGCTAAGTGGATACACTAAGGCTATATGTAATTAGGATGTTATAGACTTAGAATCTGTGAAAATTTTACTTCACCCCTATTCTGTGTGAATATGGAGTTAAGGTCACTTATTCGAAGGCCTATCCTGTTTCGATTACATATAACTGGTATGCACTTCACAAATAGCGATGTAACTGATGAGGATTTTCTAAATAATTATCTAGATAGTTCGTCTAATAATTATTTTCTTACCCCAATTCTTGCATAGATAACATTGCTGGACTCCATCCCCACGGCAACCAGTAGCTTCCGAATGAGGTCATAGCTGGTTGGTTTGGAGAAGAACCAGAGAATGATCATCCTATCCCTTTGAATGATCACCATGATGAAAACCTTTCAGACGATGCTAATTCCAAACCAGAGGTTGAGAATCTACCCCAAGCTGCTTCCTATCCAATTTGTGACAACCCGATAGTTCGAGACAATGTAATGTAAACTAATCAAATTTAGGTCAAAATATAACTTTCCTAAAATCTTGTTTGGGTTAAATAAAGTAGTAGGAATCGTATCAAGGTTTTCGTACATATAAAGAACCCTAAAATCCGAGTTATAACGAAGAAGTTATGACCAACCGAAGATTCTCGGCAAAACCGGCATCAGCGATTAAACGAAAAACGCGAATTTTCGATGCAATAGTTTTTAGCCTTAAGTATCTAAATGAAAGTTATAGATAACCTCAAACCGTGAGCGTACATAAAAAGAACGTCCAAATCTGACTTCGTATGAGGAAGTTATGATTTTTCCAAGATTCGGGTATAGCAGTAGACAGCTAAAAACTCGAAATAGAGCTATGGAATTTTAGTAGCGCAACGGCGAAAAGTCTGACGAAAACGGACATCGGATGAAGAAGTTATGGAATTTTAACGGACTTTTCGTGTCCCGGCCCATTAAAAATAAATAATTAAAAATAAAGTCAGAATTTGCCGATGAAGTCTAAACGAGAGTTGTAGATCATGTTTTTAGCTACGCGTGCATATAAAGAATGTCGAAAACGGAGCTCGTATGCGAAAGTTATGGATTTTACAAGTTCGGGGTCCAAAATCCGATGCTGTCAGGCGCCACGACGTGGCACAAGCTTGCCGCGACCCGGCAAGTGACTGAGGGCGTCCAATCAATGGAAGAGGATAGGTATGACTCCCCACGACGTGGCCATCACTTGCCACGACGTGGCACACCCCAAAAATGCCCCTATAATTAGATTTCAAGGGTTCCGAGCTCCATTGCTCAGTTCCTTTCTTTCCCGCGCCGAAACTCTGCGTTTAAGCCCCCGAGACCCTCCCAAAGACCCGGTTTTCACCTTCAAATCCCAAAGGAAGGTTTTGTGTTCTCGAGATTCCCGAGAATCCCGAGATTTTCCCGCGTTTTCAACTCTTCCTGTCGAAGTTCTGCTCGATTCTTCTCTAGACTATTTCAAATCAACCACTTCAATCAAGTGAGTTCATACCCCTTAAATAATGTTTTAAACTACTTTTAAATGCTTTATGGGGGGGATACAAGTAGAATCATGCTACTTATTATGTCAATCGCATGTGATTATTAAGTAGGAGTATATTACTTATTACATCAATCACATGTGATAAATATACAACATTCAAAAGATTTGGCTACTCATTAGCCGTTTTACCAAATAGTTCCTTTCAAATGATTTTTATAAACATTTTATATGTTTTAAACTCCTTATTACACTGTACCTCTTACTCTGTTTATCATATTTCAAACTTATTTACAACTGTGTTTCAAACAAATGTTCCTTATACTTATATTGTTTTATCAAACTTATGCCTTCAAATTGTTTTATAGATTGACATCAAGTCGATCTTTCCTTAAACTAATATTTATGTTTCAAATGTTTTACCAAACTTATTTATGCTTTTATATTATAAATTGCATGCCTCAATATGTATAGTTATATAAGAAATGTTTAAAGGACTTAGGAAGGCTATCCACCCTATTTCCTTTTCGCGCCTTGAGATGTGGTCTGGTGGGATATTGGATACTCGTCCGAAGGTCGTTTAAATATTAGTTATATATCATGTGTACATATAAAGTCATAAAAGGTTCTTCTAGTTCATCCTATGCCCTTGGGTAGCAAGGGTATACATCCACGTCCATACGTACCACTTAGATTACTAGTAAACTACCATTTGGGTAGTTCAGGAAGATACTAGAACCATTACTAGAACGCGATATCATACAACGAGTCAGTTCATTCATGAGTCAATTCTTTCTAGAACATTGCCGTACAATACATATACATTTATACTAGGACGAGAACATATACAATTATACTAGAACGCTTACGTGACAATACTTGCTAGATGGAGAGAACACACATTACAGCTAGCACACGTAGAACATTTCAGTACACCATAAGTACAATTACATGATCACACTTACATGAGTACGCTTTCATATACATAGGATAGACGTCACTAGGGGCTATAGCTCAGAACCAGTTTAGGATCTAACTATACTGATAAAACACACTACGATTGTGATTGTTATATCGAGTATACATGATCGCAGGTAATGTGATGCTCACGGCTTGCATTCATGCAAGGGTCGTGTGTAGGTCCTAAAATCCCTTTGATAGGGGAGCGAAACAGTCTGGGATCTAGACATCACATTATACCTTATCCATCAAATAAGGCAAGTTGAGTATCAGTGTATTGATGTATATATCTATATATATCCAAATACTGTGGTACTTGGTAGGATTACCCTAGATTTAAGGTAATAGGTACGGTTGTAGTTCGACACTACACCATAGTACCATTTCTTTCCCATTACATTCACTTCGTGAATTTTTCATAGGAAGCGCGGTAATGTAGATGCTATCTGTTGATAAATAGTAGCCCTTTAAGAGCTACGATTTAGTACTACGTTAATTTTTCCAGTACATATTTCAGTGATAACCTCACTTAAACATAAATATACAATCTATATTTTGAGTAATGATAGTTATACTTTGGAAAAATACATACTCTTACAAGAGACACACACACACAGAACAGTTAAGTCTTGGTAGAAGACTCCTTTTGTTACTAATAGGAATCATAGGGATTTCTAGGGATTTTCAAACATATACAGTTGAGCTACAAATATTTTCATACTTATACTCGTTTTCTTTCAAAGCAATGTTAAGTCTTAGAAATTATAAGTTTTCACAAATTAAGACACATTAATACTTATGATCTCACCAGCTTTAAAGCTGATACTCGTTTTCAAAATTACTTGTATCCTCAGGTCATCATAGACAGACACCGATGCAGGGAAAAAGGAAGATGAAGCTTATTCAAGACTTATCTTTCATTTTGATTTATGCTTGTAGTGTTTATCAAAATTTGACAGAATACAATTGTATAATAATCATTTTATTAATGCAATGGATGATGTTGTTGCTTGTTTACTACTTTACATTGTTGTTGATATTAAACATGACGTCCTCCGCCCCAGAACGTTTCCGCCGTTCTCGGTTTTGGGGTGTGACACAATTCCTAACCCTCGTCCGACTTTTCATGGCCCGACCCCTGAGTGAGTGAAATGCTTGGAAACATGGAGCCAAGGACAAGATCAGCCCATGCCATTTAATGGAGACCGAAGCTTTTATGACCTGAGCAATGGGGGCTCAGCAGAGAGAACCTTGCCAATCTCGGTCCGCAAAGTGGCCCGAAATGAGATTCAAGGTAGGACAACACTACATCAGATTACCGAAGTTGTCGCCTATGCTAGAATGCATACCCTTTGCAACATTCGTCTAGAAGATGCTCACGAGTGATCAGAGAGAAACCATGAAACCCTGCTGCAAGCACTGGCTGAATCACGAGCCGAAGTCATAGAGCTCCGAGTACGCCAGAGGGTGTATGAAAGACACCTGCTTGACATGGAACGTCAACTGGCTGAACTGAGAGTTCACCTGAGGGATGACCGTGGCCAGTAGTAGATTCTTTACCTTACTTTCCTTGTTAGAAAGTAATTGTTTTCTATCTTTTCACGATGTGGCATTTGTTGGATTAATGTCTAAGTCCATAACTATAATTGGTAAGACTTGACCCGACCCGACATGGTCCATTTGGGTTGCATACCATCATGCACTTGGATAGACTATAATGAGAGAAATAAGACACTTATGGTTATTAATATATTATAAGTTCTAGTATATTAATAATAAGAATAATAAGATTATTTAATTAGTATTGATCAAGAATTAATCTAGGATTAATTAAGTGATCAAAAGAAGGCTAATTAAATATATGGGTTGATTGTGTAAATCATCCATACTTGTATAGTGGGCTAATGCTCCATGGATAATCAAGTTGGGCTAAAACCCTTAGGATGGTCCATGGATGCTCCATGGTGTATTTGTACCCATGGATCATGGAAATGAAAGGCCATGTCAATTAGGGTTTACATGGTGTAACCCTAACTATATAAGCATCTTATTCTTGACCAAAATCGGCCACTAGAGTGTGAAAACAAAGGGCTAGCTGATTTCATGAAGTGTAGAATTCTCTCAAGTCATTCTAAGTGTTTTGATGATTGTGATTCCATTTGAGGTGTCACACTTGGGGCACTAGGCACTCAAGCTTCATGAAGACTTTCTACATCAAAGAGGTATGTATTCTATCTTGTTATATTCTTTGTTTTATATGCTAGATTAGGATAATACCTTGGAAATTCTTATTTGCATGTATAATAGAGAAAACATAGATCCAAGGTATTTAGGGTTCCATGTACACTTAGGAGTGTTAGAATGCTCAAAACCCAACAGTGGTATCAGAGCCTAGGCTTGTTTTCTATTATACTTGATGCAAATTGCTGAAAAATGCTGAAAAACTCGATTTTCTGGCTTTCTGGGCACTGGACTCGCCGAGTCCACTGATGAACTCGCCGAGTCCATGAGTAAAATCATCCTACTCGCCGAGTAGGTTCATGCACTCGCCGAGTAGGAGCCCCAGACAGCATATATTCGACGTTTTTGGCTAAAAATGGACTAGGAACATTACCCTAAGTTGTTTTTGAACTTATAAACTTGTTTTTTGATGTGGTAATGTTCATGCTAATCCATTTTCAAAGATAATTGTCAATAGATTCATGTTTTGTATTAGTTTAAGGTTTAGACAAATTACATGAAAAAGTTTGATTTGAATTATCATGTTCTTATGAGTTGCTTAGATTAATAGAAATGTTGAGTGAAATAGTTGTTTTCAATCCATTTTAATCTAAGAGTTGAGTATAAAATGTGTTTGTGTAACTTGTCCTCAAGTTACATGAAGAGTCACATTAAAGACTCATAAAACTCATAATAGTTGGCAATGGTTACAAAATGAAGAGTCTTGTGTCATTGAATAATTTCTTATGACTCCATAACTTGTCCTCAAGTTTTGGAAGTTCAAGAGTCACTTCATTAAAGAAAAATATGTAACCATAATTAAATCCATAAGTTATAAAATAAAGAAAAAGTTAGTTCTTTTATTAGTTTAAAGTCTTCCATAACTTGTCCTCAAGTTATGGAACTTGAAGAGTTTTTGGATTAAAACTACTTTAAACACATAAGTTATGGAATTAATTAGTTTTGAATAGTTTCAAAACTTGCCCTAAAGTTTTGGAATTTGAAAAGTTTTCACTTATGAATACTTTAATTCCAAGTTAGCCCTTAGAATTTTAAAAGTTAAAATTCAACCCTTATACTTTATAGTATTATAAGTTAATAATATATATATGTATAAGAGTAAAGCCAGTCTTACCGCTAGTACGCCTCATTCAAGAAGCCGGTCTATAAGGTGGGTATAAGGTTGTTGCCTATAAAATGGCAACTTAATGGGTGTCCACTCTCACCCACCGCTTGCTTGACTGGTGGAGGGTCGTTAGCCGAACGGGTTTGACAAGACTATAATTATCCTTTCATTAAAAGTATTAATGATAAATACTAAGTAACTAAACTCTTAATAATACCCAATCTTAGTTACTTAGGAAAAATGTGAATAAGGTGCTAACCCATGAAATTACACTTTACACTTTGTCTAAGTCGTTAGTGGAGCGTGTGTGGTTAATTGGCACACTAACTTGGACTTAACAAGGTAGGTAAAGGGTGACTTAATGTTTATC
Organism: Lactuca sativa; assembly: GCF_002870075.4. Classification (NCBI taxonomy): domain Eukaryota; kingdom Viridiplantae; phylum Streptophyta; class Magnoliopsida; order Asterales; family Asteraceae; genus Lactuca; species Lactuca sativa. The sequence continues at coordinate 56,645,503 of NC_056624.2, forward strand.
ATAGTATCGATGGAGCGTGTGTGGTTAACCGGCACATCGATTGAGGGGTAATTCATTAAGGGTACCAAGTGATTTGCATGGTTACTTCACACCTTGTTTTGTGATCCTCGGCATCCCAGTCACAAAACATGAAGGGAACACTCGAGATTGAAACATGCCTTTGAAAAGTTCAATGAATCTCAAAGATCTAGGAGTTTCAAAACCAATTAAAACCTAATAATACATTTCGTTTATCTTGGTGGAAATTGGTGAATCGTCATTCACCTACCTTCAAATATTTTATAGCTTGGATTACGGCATACCTCTTCTAAGTTATAAAATAGTTTGTTGGGTCCTAGCCTTAATATTTCATATTGGGTGTCATATTAAGGACTTTAAATCAACTATCTTGAATATCTCCCAAAAGATGTCTGTAATAGACACCTATGATCTTTCCAAATCTCTTGAAACAAGGTTTCCTAAATGAAGATGATGTCCTTTGGAAATCATACTTATTTCACCTCCTCCAATTATTCTCCCCAACCCACAAGTTCTTGAAAAGTTTAAGGTCACTCAAGCCCTATGGGCAAGGCAAGGTCTAGGTGTGAACACATCTTGGAGATGTAGTCACATATTGACAAGCCGGGAGAGTTGGGTGTCAAAGTCTTGAGAAAGTTGGTGGTTCAATCACTTTCTAAGTCACATAGTGAGTTCCTTTGGGACACCTATGTAACAGACTATGACAAGACCCTTAATGATCTTATCTATTTGTTAAGATCAACTTCCTTAAAACTTGATGGACATTGACAATAGTGACACAGGAAATCCAGAAAAGTATTCTCTTCCCAATGGAAAGGGATCGGCCATAGTCAACTCGGTTGACCAAATGGTAAAGAGAAAAGTTAAGTCTGTGATAGTCTCGTGTACCATTATCAAAGGGTCCATATGTTTATATTGCCAAAGGAAGGGGCATTGGATGCGAAGCTGCCAAATTTACCTAAGGATGTTAAAGTCAATAAGTTTGACGCTACTTCAGGTAAAGTCCACTATCTAACTCTGCTAAGTTTCTATTCTGAGATTCTTGATACATGATGTGACTGGGTCACATGGTGATGTTTTAAGAATCAAAGAAAAGTGAAGAAACTTAAAGAAAGAATATGCTGAATCTGATCGCGTAGATGGTTTTCTATCGCGTAGTTTGAAGATCGGATTCTTGAGCTACTTCTTAGGAGTTATGAGATATTGCTTAGGAATAGATAACAACAAGTTTTCATATGGATTGTAAGGATAAGTTTTTCCGCAAAGTTTTAAAATAAAAGAAAAAGGTTGTGATTTTATTTATTTTAAGTATCCTTACAATGGCATTTGAGGAAAAATTGTTGCTTATATGATTCCATTAATAGCAAGAGTGGAAATATGAAATTGATTCTTTCATTTGTGGTAATGTTTAAATTTACCAAATAAGGAAAGATTCTCATCACCCAAGTTTCAATTGGACCGGAACTTGGAATCATGCAAGTTGTATAGCATGATGAATGAGAACTTTCAAGTTTTGGAAAATTAAGACTAATTACTTGTTCACATGGATGTGTGAGTCAAGTAAAGGAACTAAGGGATCGAGTACACATTCTTGTGCACTGATTAAGTCCACCACAAAAAGATTGATAAAACTATTCGTCATAGTTTACTAAAGCTCAGTAAACATGATTATACTTACAAGCTTAAGTGTAACTCTGAGACATTGGAAAAGGTTTCAATGTATGGTAGAGCGAATAAGAAGAATCAAATTAGGCAGAAGGATAAAAGTTTCTCAAATCTGAAAAGATGGGAGAGTACTTTAGTATCCGTTTTGTGATCATCTTAATGATTAAGAAACCATAGCACAATTAGTTCTCTAAGGAAATCTTAGTGCATTCTTATGACTAAGAAGAGGAACTTGAATTGTTGAAATGGTTAAATCAAGAAGATGAGTCATACTTCGTTCCAATACAAGTCTTAGAGTCATACTCCAAGATTGTAACTTGAGTGACATGTCTCAAAAGAAGGTTTAAAACACTTGTCAAATGTAAGAGTAAAAGTTTTCTACTCTTGTACATTTGAAATTGGTAAGTTGTGATGTTTTGGATAAAACAAAGACCAACTAAGACCAATGTTGTGAAGTGTTTGTCTTGATTAGAATCCACACTATCTCTTGGATGTTTGACAAGGGAGTCTTATATGTCAAGAGGACAGTGGGAGTCTTAAAGGTCTTGAAAGTCTCAAGAACTAATCAAGAAAAGAACCTAAAGTTCTTCACTAGCACATGCCTTGAGGTTTATAACCTATCATGTTGACATATTCTGTGCCCATTCCAGTTAGAGTTGGCTTTGCATATGAGTTCTTCGAGTTCTCAAAGTGTTGCACAAACAACTTGGAAGCAATGGCAGGCCCTTGAGCTGCCAGGTGGCAAGAAATTAAGATTGAGTTCAGTCCATACGAGTTTGGGTTTGTCATTATCCTTCTCTTGTGACTATGATTTTGACCATTCACATGGATAAGAACACATACACAAGTAAATCTAAGTGTCATAAGGTTTCTCTCGGATTCATGAAAATATTGGTGAGGAAACACTTTCACTAAGTAGATTTTATCTAGATAGCAATTGTGATATTTGCATTCTCAAAGTCGTTAGTGGAGCGCGTGTGGTTAACCGGCACACTAATATGGACTTGTGAGAAATGGCAAAGGTCAAAACAATCAAGACTATGATTACGGCATCCCTTTTCATAGTTCTTGAAATTGTTTTGACACACCCATGTGCTATCTAAGGGAAGGTGTATGATTTTGATAAAGTCTTATCAAAACAATCTAGTATCAGAAATCTGAACTTTGGTAAGAAAGTCAATGGAGTATTGATTTCTAGAAGTCCAGGTGATTTCTGAGAACATGTCAAAGCTAGAGGGAGCATAAGTGTTATGCTAATAATCATCATGTTAGTGGGAGCATGATAATTATGATAAGTATTGCAAGTTAGCAATGTTAATTATAGAAAACAAAAGTTTCAATTGGGAAAAAGTTGTTTTGCTATAATTAAGGGAGAGGAAATTATACTTTATCTCAAATCTATAAGCTTAGGTTGTGAGTTTTTTTAATCATTTAGTCAAGGATATATATGAATTTCATGTTGGAATGGCTCAACATAAGGAAATTCTGTATATGGCTCCATTATTTGCGTTCTAAAATTCGATTATGATTACGGCATCCCTTTTCATAATCTGAATTATGAGAACTTGGCAAATTGAAATGGAAATATTATAGCAAAAGACTGGTTTAGTCTTTATGTAAGACATCATGAATCGTGTCCCATATGCTTCGGATATAGGATCGATTACATGTGCTATATTCATCCGTTCTAAAATTTTCCAAATGCCTGGGGCATTAAGAAGGGAAAAGGTTTAGAACTGGATATGACTAAAAGGATTAAACAATTGTCGAGGACAATCTAAGGTTTACCAAAGATTAGTTACTCAAGGACAATTGGAAGTATAGTGATAATTCTGGAAGGACCATATTGACATAGTCTGTAAGGAGGCAACTCTTGGTCAGAAGTGATAGTCAAAATGGAATCTGGAAATGTTTCAAAGTTAGAATTTTCATTCTGTTTAAGATTAGGAAACTTAATGCAAGAAGGATGTTTCCAAGGAGCTGATCTCCTTTGGAATACTCTGTAATGGTTGTTGTCAAGTCTTTATGACTTTGTACATAATCATTACAAGAGGATCGATGCATATAAGTTTAGAATCTAACAGATTTCAGTAAATGGCATGAATTTGAAATTCTTGCATTTGCAGTAAGGATTTGGGAGTGTGAAAAGAGAATCATTGAAGTTATGTTCAATTGATCTAGTTCACAAAGTAAAGATCATAGACAAACATAGTATGCATACTTGGTGTGTGGCATGACTAGTGTTTAAGAAAACATAGTGTACATGCTTGGAGCATGGGACAACTATTGTTTTAAATTCAAGAATAAAGTTGATAGCTGAAACAATATACAATGAATAATGTGTAATCATATGGTGATAAATAAAAGGTGTTTTATTTATGTTCAAAGGGTTGATACCATATTGGATTCAATTATTATTGTGTTTCACTTTGCATGTTTTGACTTCCCGAATAAACTAGGTTATTCTTCCGGAATGACTAAGTTATTCAAACCATCCACAGTCGGTCATATGTTGGAAGTAGATATGAATTAAGGCTGTCATGATGGGTTGTAGAGGTCTAAGGTGTTGGACAAGGCTACAACAATCATGAGTGCTCATAAGTTCTGAGTATTGGATTCAACCCGCGCTCATTGGAATCACTTCATGGATTTTATCACGAGTGATCATGAGACGATAATATCTTATATTCTTCAAACCTAGAGATATGAGTTGTTACTATGAGTTGATAGTACATTGATTGCACGAAAACGCATTTGGTAACTCGGTGCTATAAAACGTGCCTTTGTGTATGATTCAACAAGTAGTAGAACAAGCCATATGAGTCGAAGTTTATCCGTTCCTTTTACCTTCGGGATAAAAGCGATATCTGTGGGCCCCTCGATGATTTGATGATGACAAATGGAAGTGCTCGGCCGGGCCAGGACTGATTTGATTTGTTCAATTAGTCAGTCGTCATAAATCGGAAATCGGGAAACAACAAATGGACAGAGAGAATGATTATAATCCATGTCTCAGTCCATATGATATCTAGAATGGAGGAATATATGATCCCTTATCTAATGGACAAGTCACTGACAAAGGTCAGAGTTCATCTACAAGGTCAGAGTACGACAGAAGCTTTTGAGAGCTACGATTGCCGGTTGGTTCCTGAAGTCATACGCAATAATAGTTTTAGACTTATCCAAGTGGGAGACTGTTGGATTAATGTCTAAGTCCATAACTATAATTGGTAAGACTTGACCCGACCCGGCATGGTCCATTTGGGTTGCATACCATCATGCACTTGGATAGACTATAATGAGAGAAATAAGACACTTATGGTTATTAATATATTATAAGTTCTAGTATATTAATAATAAGAATAATAAGATTATTTAATTAGTATTGATCAAGAATTAATCTAGGATTAATTAAGTGATCAAAAGAAGGCTAATTAAATATATGAGTTGATTGTGTAAATCATCCATACTTGTATAGTGGGCTAATGCTCCATGGATAATCAAGTTGGGCTAAAACCCATAGGATGGTCCATGGATGCTCCATGGTGTATTTGTACCCATGGATCATGGAAATGAAAGGTCATGTCAATTAGGGTTTACATGGTGTAACCCTAAATATATAAGCATCTTATTCTTGACCAAAATCGGCCACTAGAGTGTGAAAACAAAGGGCTAGCCGATTTCATGAAGTGTAGAATTCTCTCAAGTCATTCTAAGTGTTCTGATGATTGTGATTCCATTTGAGGTGTCACACTTGGGGCACTAGGCACTCAAGCTTCATGAAGACTTTCTACATCAAAGAGGTATGTATTCTATCTTGTTATATTCTTTGTTTTATATGCTAGATTAGGATAATACCTTGGAAGTTCTTATTTGCATGTATAATAGAGAAAACATAGATCCAAGGTATTTAGGGTTGCATGTACACTTAGGAGTGTTAGAATGCTCAAAACCCAACATCATTTTCTATGAAATTATCTTGTACTGTAAGTACTTTAGGTTAGGTCCTTATGATGTCAAGAGTTATCTTCTCTAGATATGATGTAGGACCTTTACAAGGTCATTTTCCCGAATCTTTACGTCGTGAATATCAAAGATATTGACAGCTGGCTGACTTCTGTGTCATTCGTTATTCAAGTACTCTTATCATTCTTTCATTTGAGTCTATCTGAGACATGCTTTAGTCAAGTCATTGGACTATAGTAATTTAGCTCCGGAGACATTTCCATGTCTCTTTCAGTGGTTGGATCTTGTTATTCACCAACCAACGATACCTCGGCTTGAACGACAAACGTCTTTAGACCATTTTACGAACTTAATTCTAACCATTGCTAGGACTGCATCATAGGGATGTAGGTCAAACCTTCGCGAACATACTTCCATTCCGTGCTAGGACTGCATCATAGGGATGTAGGTCAAACTTTCGAGAACATACTCTTACTCTTTTCTTGAGCAATCGCCGTACACCTAGACTTGACCAGAATCGCTCACAAATTTATTTCCTCTCCGTGAAACAGAATCGTGTCGTCATTCAGAAACGATCAGCCGAGCACCGAAATCTCGTCACCAATGCAAGTACTAGCCATTCATGCCACCAATGCGGTGAGATAGGGCACGTCAAGAAGGATTGCCCTATAGCAAAGAACTCTGGCGCAGATGGGAGGATTCTCAGGATCACAGCTGCAGGAGAGCCTACTCCGGAACTCTCGTTAATATAATTTAGGCGTTTCGTTGTAACAGACTTATAAACTATCTAGAACTAGTGCAACTAGGGTCTTACCTTTTGCGAGATCCTGTCTGTATAGGGATGCTCGTGCTGCGTATACTTGTCTTTTGTAGTATACCTTATTCGCAGCAATGGTCTTGTCGTAAGTCTAAAGTACTGTAACTCTGTTCATGGTTGCACGGTTGTGTTTTGTCTGTAAACGTCTTATGTTCAAATCTAATGTCTTTAAGTTTCAGTATGATTTCGGCATTATCATACGACTCGATTAAATTTGATCCTCACAAAAACAGCTTCATACGTACATCTCTTTCTTCTAGATCGCTTTTCCAGCGGAGCCGTCATATCAGAACACCGAAGTACTCATGCCAGTAGTACCTCTTAGTTATTTTCTTTGCGAAGAAATCTCCGAAGTACCACTCGTGCAGTACGTCAAGTTTAATCCAAGGATTCATGCGATTGATCTATCACCGAGGAATGTATACATAAGAGTGATATATAATCAAGGTTCTACAGGTTTAGAATTGATGATTCCACTTTAACTTCTTTTTCCTCGAAAGGAAGTGAGCTTAAAGAAGAATCAGTTATTCGACTACCTTGTCAATCTTAATTATATACGACTCGTATACACGAGATTGTGATTGTGAAAACATGTATGAATTCTAATATGAACTTCAGGATGGAGAACTGCCTAAGCCCATGAGTAATCGCCTCGTCATGTGAACAAACTTAGAACCCAGTACGACTCTTGTAAACAGATCGCCCTATAGTCTAAACACCTGCGGAGATACCAGAACAGTACAGACAACTTAACGAATTACACAGAAATAGAATTAGAAGACTAGACCTCTCACCCTGGAGAACCCCGATCATATTCTTCTAGAGATCCACGGATCACATCGTATGTACCTTGGCTATCGAGGACTCCGTCAAGATTTTTCATTAGAAATCATTCTCTCTACCTCGCATAGATGAAATGGTTGACCAAACCCAAGGAAAGAATTACTTTCAGAAATGGATCTGAGATCCGGATATCACCAGTTCGAGTGTTAAGGAAGGATGTCCGGAAGACTATCTTCCGAACTCGATGCGGACACTTCGAGTCCGTAGTGATACCCTTCGGATAGGACCAATACGCTCATAGAATTCATGAACTAAATGAGTAGGGTACGTCTTTCTTACTTGGATCAGTTCGTCATTTCTCCATGTAATGACTTACTTATCTACCCTCGGAGTAAGAAGAAACCCATGGAAATATTTCCTTCAGAGGAACTTTTCGCGAAGTTCTCTAGGCACGAGTTTTGAAATTGAAGAGTTAAATTCCTATGACACACTGTTAGTGATGTGGGAAATTTTGAGTACTTTTACAACTTCTCAAAACCATTGAGAATTTGTCGACACCAAAGACGCCGACAGACATTCGCCAAATTCTAGGTCTTACAGACCTACTGTCTTAGTTCATTTAGAACCCCTCGTAAAGTACAGAAACCCTTTCGACCTTGAACCAACAAGGAGTGGCCCTTGACTGGGAAGTTAAACAAGAAAAGGAAACTTAGGAGATTCCAAGTGAGAGCCCAAGTTCTTTAGGAAGTCTCACTATGGGAACAGATTTAATACGCTTCGTAAAGCGTGGAAAGCTAAATCCAAGATAGATAGGACCTCCGCGATTCTTACCAGAATCGGTCCTGTGCCTCGCAAACTAGACCTACTCTGCGAACTCAGTAATGTACATTCTACTCTTCGCGTCTCGATCATGAAACCATACCTTTCCTTTAGGACTCTTGTAAGTCGACTCGTCAAGATCCTCGCCTTCGTATTAGAACCGTAGTGACCCTCGGCCGAGAGTTCAAGCAGACGAAACAACGCCGTCGCCAGTTAGTGAAGGTTCGTTGGAATGTCAACCGAGAACCCGATTTCACTTAGGTGCGCTAGAACCAATCCATTAGGAAGTTTCCTCCTCATGACTCAATCATTCGTACCTACTTCCTTGCCTAAATTCTAATTTCAAGACGAAATTCCCTTCAACAGGGGGATGATGTGACAACTCGAAATTTCCATTCTGAACAAACCATATCAAACTAATAGGAGTTAGAATAGTTACATTGAAAATTCAGACTTCGAGTATAAGTTTGGCAGTTTTTCAGGATTTACACTTAAGGAGATATCAGGAGAGTGGATGCACTAGGGTTTTGTGCAACAATGTTATTCCAATACTCTCAGATAGTAGAGTTCTTTCCGGGAATAAATATATTTTCTGCCAAAAATCCTAGGACTATATATAGAAAACTGAACCATATTGGTTCACTAGTTACATTTCCATTTAGAGAAAAGTCAAAATTCTCTCTCACGGAGCTTCAGGTGTTTTTATCCCAAATTGTGAGTACTTCGATCTAGTTATATTATATAGCTTAGATTGTGTTTAGAAACATCAAAATCAGATCAAAACTCCAAAATTTGGGAGTTTACCGCCCAAAAACACTTGGGGAGTAAACTCCATTTTAAGGGCCAAAAGTGTCCCAATGACCCTTAAAGCCTTAGAACTCGAACTAGAACCTACCATTGCATGTTTAGGACACCAAATTAATTAGAATCAAAGGGTGAAAGTGAGTTCACGGGAAAGGAAGTTCTTGGGTCGTGAACTCCCTGTTTAAGTGCCAAAATGCCCTAAATGCCTTCATTTAACCAAGAGATTAGCATAGCACACTACCTTGATGTGTCTATGACCCAAAACAATCAAAATACCAACACCAAGGGGTGTTCGCGGCCGCAAACACATGACCAAATGGTTCATGGGCCGAAAACTCTAGTTAAGGGTGTTTTGATGCCACAAACACTTCCTAAGACTTCGGCTTGAATTTAGACATGTACCCTAAAGTGTTTATAACCTAGAAAACATAAGGAATCACAAGTATTAAGGAGTTTACGTCCAAGAAAAGTTCTTTGGCCGTAAACCCCTATAAAGGGGTCAAATGACACCCTAACTCCTTCCTTATGCCTAGAACCCAACATAGATCATAACCTTGAAGTGTTAGGAACCTCAAAACATCAAATGGTACTCCTTACCATGATTTTACGGCCGTAAACTCATGGGGGGAGTGGTCCCAAGGCCGTGAACTCCAAAATGGAGTTAAAAAGTGGCCCAAACACTTGTTTAAGACTAGAAGCTCCTCACCACTTAAGTTGTATTAATGTTAAGCTTCATTTTGTGACCTAAGAGAGAGTTTACGGCTAGGAGTTTACTCCCCTGGGCCGTGAACTCCAAGACATATGGTCATTTGACCATAAACTCCCATTAGAGGCATTGCACTCATTTGTTGCAACGCATTTGCCTCCTAGCACTTGACCAAAAGTGTTTTCCTCGCATTAAAATGCTTATACTTGTATAATTAGTGTTTTAATCACTAATTATTTATATACATATGTCTTCATATGTAATTAGGATCATTGTGTGTGTCTAAAGTCTTCACTTGACACCAAGCACTTGTCCGATCCTTCCTTACGATAACAGTCCGTTCAATTCCAATCACTTACTGCAGGTGAGTTCATACCCCTTAATTAATGCTTTAAACTGCTTTTAAATGTTTTACCGGGGGGGGGGGGGGGGGAGGGGGGATACAAATAGAATCATGCTAGTTATTATATCAATCACATGTGATTAATAATTAGAATTATGCTAGTTATTATATCAATCACATGTGATTAATATGCAGCAATTAAATGATTTACAACACATTAACCGTTTTACCAAACAGGTTCTTCAAATGATTTTCTTAAATGTTTTATATGTTTAAAAATCATTATTAAACTGTTCATTACGCACTGTATGATCCTTTTCAAACCATTTTACTCTGATCCGTTTTACTCCAAGCTATTACCAAATCATTTTACTTCAAACTGTTTTCACTTCAAACTGTTTTATCGATTGACATCAATTCGATCTTTTCTTAGATAATAATTATGTTCTAAGATTTTACAAAACTTATTTTATGCTTTTAATATTATAAATTGCATGCCTCTATATGTATAGTTATATACGAAATGTTTAAAAGACATAGGAAGGCTATCCACCCTATTTCCTTTTTGCGCTTGAGATGTGGTCTGGTGGTATATCGGGTACTCGTCCGAAGGTCGCTTAAATATTAGTTATATAACATATGTACATATATAGTCATAAAGGCCCTTCCAGTTCATCTCATACCCTTGGGTAGCAAGGGTACACATCCATGTCCATACGTCCCCGTTAGATTACTAGTAAACTACCATAGGGATGGTTTAGGAAGATACTAGAACTATTACTAGAACACAATATCATATTATGAGTCAGTTCATTCATGAGTCGATACTTACTACTATGAGAACATATACAACTATACTAGAGAAGAACATATACAACTATACTAGAGAAGAAGATATATAACTATACTAGAGAAGAACATATACAACAATACTAGAACGAGTACGTTACTATACTTGCTAGGTAGAGATCACGTACATTACAGCTAGAACAGTTCATTACATTACATATATATGAATACGTTAACAATTTTGATCCACTGTCATGGCCCGAGTTGTAGCCAGAGTCTCTTGGAGAGAGAGCGTGAGTTTGCATATAGATCTATATTGGATTAACTATCCTACACCTTGCTGTTAGCTACAGTCGGACCTGCAGGTCTGCGGGTGCCAAACGTCATTCCGTTTTACGACCATTCGTATGTCGTTGTTACCAGTCGATAGTATGATACAATTAATCACATGATACCTTAATATAAATCCGGTTTAAGGTAGTTAGTACAACAGTAGTTCCTATAATACAACACTACAGTACTACATTTATTTTCCCGGTACATATATTTAGTGATACTCGCTTTCAAAATTACTTGTATCCTCAGGTCATCTATAGACAGGTACCGATGCAAGGTTTAGAGAAGATGGAGCTCGTTCAAGACCCATCTCTCATTTTGATTTATGCTTTAGTATTTATCAAAATTTGACAGAACACACTTGTATAATAATTATATTATTAATGCAATGGATAATGTTGTTGCTTGTTTACTACTTTACATTTTTGTGATACTGTACATGAAGTCCTCCGCCCCAGAACGTTTCCGCCGTTCTTGGTTTTGGGGTGTGACATATTTCAATTTGTTAATCAAATAATAAAATAGTCTCTCTCTCGAAAAATATACTATCTAATTGTTAGGTTTGAGGGCAACCCAAAATATTGTGATGCTATCAATTCAAGTTCATACCAATTATAGTTATGGGCTTGACATCTAATCCAATAGTCTCCCACGTGTATATCTATAACTATAATTTCCAGTATAACTTCTAAATTGATCAGAAAATTGTAGCTTCTAAAAGCCGCTGTCGAACTCTGAGCCAGTCAGTTACGTGTCCTAGAGGTAAGTGATCATATAATCCTTTGTCCAGTACTTTGTTTCCCAATTTCTAATTTGTAATGACATAAAACTTCTAACTGAACACATCAATTTAGTCATGGTCGGGCCTGACACTATAAGTCAACACAAAATCACTAAAGGGCCCAAATATATCGCTTTTCCCGTTAGGGAAAAAGGAACGAATAAACTTTGAAACATATGATTTCACTATTTACTCATCAAATCATGCACAACAATATCTTTTATAACAGCAAGTTACTGATGCGTTTACATATTATCAATGCACAACTAACTTGTAAACCACAACTCATATATCTCTGTTTCAAGATTATAAGATATTATCATGTAAGAATTAGTCATGATAAATTTCATGAAGTAATTCTCTAAGCGGGGGATAGTCCAATACTTAAATCTCCATTTCAAGTACTCATGAACATTGCAACATTACCATTGCTATGTCTAAAACTCTTTAGACAATCTACAATCTAATTCATGACCATCTTAATTCACTACTTACTTCCAAAAGTATGATCGACTATGGACTTTGAATAATTGAATTATTCAGGAAGTAAAACATGCAAAAATGAAACACAATAATAAACAATTGACAAAAAGTAGTAAACAAACTCATAAATATTTCATTATTATTTAATCACCAGAAGTCAATTACACTTACTTTCTTACAAGTTTCAACTAAGTATTTAACTACTAAAACTAATATCATATCTCAGACCAATGCTCCTAGCATGTTGAATGTGTTTGATCCTACTCAGACCCTTTGTGAGGGGATCTGCAGGATTCTCTTCTGATGATACCCTCTTTATAACGATGTGACCTTCTTCTACCCTATGTATGATGAAATGGTATTTTCTGTCAATATGCCTCGATACGTCATGATCTCTTGGTTCATTTGTTAAGGCAACCAATCCTTCATTATCATAGAAAATTTGCATTGGCTCTTTGATGGCTGGTAGGACTCCAAGGTCTCCGATGAAGTTCTTCAACCAAATTGCCTCCTTTGATTCTTCACTCGCGGCTATGTACTTTGATTCACAAGTAGAAACAACCAGTCTCTTGCTTGCAACTTTTCCAGACAACCGCTCCTCCATTTACGGTAAACACCCAATCAGATTGAGAATGGAAGTTGTCTCTGTCTGTTTGAAAGCTGGCATCACTGTACCCAATTACTCTCAAGGTATCACTGCTACCAAGCACTAGGACCCAGTCCTTAGTTCTTCGAAGATACTTGAGAATATTCTTAACTGCTATCTAATGAGCTCTACCTAGATTTCCCTGATAACGATTGAACATGCTCGAAGAAAAAGCTACATTAAGGCGAGTATATGTCATAGCATACATGATAGATCCAATGGTAGAAGCATATGTAACTCTACTCATTTCTGTTATCTCTTTATCGGTACTCGGACTCTGAGTCTTACTCAGTTTGGTATTACTCTGGATAGGCATGTCTTCTTTCTTGGAATTCACCATCCTAAAACGTTTTAGCACCTTTTCCAAGCATGTACTTTGACTAAGTCTAATTAGTATTTTAATCCTATCTCTCAGAATCCTTATCCCTAGAATCTAAACAGCCACTCCTAGACCGTTCATAGCAAAACATTTCCAAGCCAAGACTTAACCTCTTGCAAAGTTAGAATGGCATTTCCTATAAGAAGTATGTCATCAACATACAATACCAGGAAGGTTACTATACCCCACTATCTTTGACATATATATACACATGACTCATCTTCAATTCTAGAGAAACCGAACTCCTTGACTTTCTCATCGAAGCAAAGATTTCATTTGCGAGATGCTTGTTTCAATCCATAGATAGATTTCTCGAGCTTGCTCACTCTATTAGGAACACTTCATCAATAAAACCCTCTGGCTGACTCATGTAAACATCCTCAACCAACTTCCCATTAAGGAACACGGTTTTGACATCCATCTGCCAAATTTCATAGTCATGAAATGCAGCTATCGAAATCATTATCCTTATAGATTTTATATTAGCCACTGGTGAAAAAGTCTCAACATAGTCAACCCCTGGGGTTTGAGTAAAGCCCTTCGCAACTAGTCGAGCCTTGAAAGTGTGTATCTTTCCATCCATGTCGGTCTTCTTCTTGAAGATTCATTTGTACCCAACTATCTTATGAACCAGTACATTTTTAACCAAATTCCAAACTTGGTTGTCATACATGGACTTCATCTCGCTGTCCATTGCCTCTTTCCATTTGGCTACCTCAGAGCCTACCATTGCTTCCTTGTAGTTAACCAGTTCATCCAAAATTTGCTATTGCATTGTCACTAGTAAACGTATCACCATCTGTAGTAATATGAAAACCATAGAACTTAGGTGACATTCTAACTCTACTGGAACGCCTAAGATGTAATGACTCGTCAACCGGTTCAACTAGAATTTCTTCCTCTGGTTGAAACCTAGCATATTCAGAGGTTCCTTCATCGTTGATTCTTGAATCTCTTCAAGATCAATTGTACTCCCACTATTTTCTTTGTATATGAGCTCTCTCTTTCTCTCTCTCTCTCTCCCTCTCTCTCTCTCTTACTCTCGAAAAACTCCCCTTCGTGCTACAAAGACCACGTTCTCACTAGGTCTGTAGAACAAATATCTAAAGAACTTCTATGGATAGCCAATGAAAATATATCTATCACTTTGAGGTTTAATCTTGTCGTGAGTCTCTTGTCTAACAAGAGCTTCACAACCCCAAACCTTGATATGTGCTAACGAGGGAACCTTCCATGTCCACATCTCATGAGGTGTTTTGGCAACCTTCTAATTTGCACCTCTCAGCCACACCATTAAGTTGTGGTGTCCTAAGAGGTGTAAATTTTGAAACTAGTCCACATTCCTTGAGGTAGTCGTGGAACTCAATACTAAGATACTCACCGCCTCTATCAGATCTAAGCATCTTTATCTTCTTGCCCACTTGATTCTCAACTTCTTGTTTAAACTATTTGAACATTTCAAAGGTTTATGACTTATGCTTGATTAAGTAGATATAGCCATATATGCTATAATCATCAGTAAAAGTCACATAGAATTGATTGGCATCCCTTGTGCTAGATCTAAAGGGACCACACACATCTGTGTGTATGAGATCCAACAAACCTTCACCTCTTTCACAAGATACATTGAAAGGTCATTTTGTCATCTTACCCAAAAGACAAGATTAGCATTCATCATATGACCTTAGGTCAAATTGTAACATCCCCTTCCGAAACGTATCACAATATTGTCCACTTTGGGTTCTCGGTGTGAAACTTATCAAGGGGTCACCGATCCTTGAATTGATCTCGCCCTGGCATGCTTAACTGCAAAGTTATTATGGGATCTGCTTCCCTTACAGATTTAAAATATGTTGTGACAGGGAAGGTATCCATACCCTTTATAAGGAATGTTTAGTTCTCCTTCCCATCTGACGCAGGATCAGGTGCAACAAACCTTCAACCCCCTCCCCCCCATTATAGGGTTCCACGTCCCCATCGAACACATCGACCCATTCCTTGGCTCTGATACCATTTGTAACACCCCCTACGACACGTATCACAATATAGTCCGCTGTGGGTTCCCGATGCAAAAACTTCCCAGCGGGTCACACATCCCTGAATGGTTCTTGCTTAGGCATGCTTAACTACATACATCTTATGCGATCTGCTGCCCTCACGACTTTAAAATGTGTTGTGATAGGGAAGGTATCCACACCCTTTATAAGTAATGTTAAAAGATAATAATCGTTAAAAATGACTTTTTGATAGAAGATTATTTATGAAAAAAAAGGATTTCGTACATATAAAGATCGCTAAAATCCGACTTTGTATGAAGAAGTTATGACCCATCGAAGTTTCGCGATTAAACCAACATGAATCCACGTAATGTAAAAAGTGAATTTTTTCAAAATACTTTTTAGCCATATAGATCTAAATGAAAGTCTAAGTAGACGTTAAACCGAGAGTGTGCATATGGAGAACGTCCAAATCTGATTTCGTTAGAGGAAGTTATGATTTTTCGACGTTTCAACGTAGCAGCATACAACCCAGAAATTGAATTTTAGATTGGTCAATTTTAGCCAAAATGACCTAAATGGGATTTGAAGATCTCATTAATAGGAGTTCAACGATAAAAAGACAGTCGGAAATGGAGTCCATATGTAGAAGTTATGAATTTTACACGGTCGTTAATATTGTAATTTTCTCATACTTTTAAATTTAAAATCGTTCGGGAATTAGCCAATGGGGTAAAAAGCAAAGTTGTAGAGCTTGTCAATACCTACACGTGGATATAAAAACGTTAAAAATGGATCTTGTATGCGAAAATAATGAATTTTTTAAAAATTGATTGTTTGAACTGCGTCCTGCGCCACGTGTCAGCACCATGCGAAGCCTTGGTGCCTACACAAACTCACGACGTGAGAACCAAGTCTCACAATGTGAGAGGCCCCTAGACAACCTATAAATAGAGTCAGATTTCACTCATTTCATCACACCTTTCCATTCCATTCTCTCCCAAATCCCCAAGGTCCTAAGACCTTTTCTCTAGCATTTCCTAGGTGTTAGTAGTGAGCCCCGGAGCATCGGAAGGCCTCGAGAAGAAGAGCTTTCGGCTCAGAAGTCCTGCCCACGCAGATCCTGGCTCCTCGCTAAACACCCTGTAAGTTGAGTTATGCTTACCGTACTTTAAGTATAACTCATGTTTAAGTTCATTATCGTTATTATTAACCTATAAACAGGATTTGTTAGTGAATCCAAGTCGTTATACTGATCGATCTACTTATGGGGATGATATATACGCTCTAATTTAGTGAGGTGTTTAAATTGGGATTTCCAAATAGTATACTTTATATACCAAACGGACCTTGCCCGGTTGTTCCTTACTTGATATATCATGAAGTAGTCTTTGAGTTAATGATGAATCTAGACTAATAATCAGTCGCAATAAATAATAAACTAAGATGTGATAATAATACTAGGTTTCGTCAATGGAAAAAACAATTGCTAAAGAGTTTATGCGTGAGTGGATAGTCCCTATTGAGTCGTCATTTTAACAAGTGAGTGCATAGTCCCTTTCATGAACATGATTTTAATATAAGTATTAATTAAAGTATTAAATATATGTTAAAGAGTTTATGTGTGAGCGCATAGTCCCTTTAATGAACATGATTTTAATACAAGTATTAATTAAAGTATTGAATCTTTGTTAAAGAGTTAAATATATGTTAAAGAGTTTATGTGTTAGTGCATAGTCCATTTCATGAACTTGATTTTAATATAAGTATTAGTTAAAGTATTAAATATATGGTAAAGAGTTTATGTGTGAGTGCATAGTCCCCTTTCGTGAACTTGGTTTTAATACAAGTATTAATTAAAGAATTAAATATTTGTTAAAGAGTTAAATAGATGTTAAAGAGTCTATGTGTGAGTGCCTTGTTACTTTCATTTTACGCATAGATATGAAGTATCTGGATAATTACATGCTTATGTGCTTATTATCTATGCTAAGAATATTATGTATTAGTTAAGATATTATGAGATGATGTTTAACTAATTTAATCATATAAATATTATATACTTATAAATATGTATTGGGTAGCGACGGGTGATGAGAGATAGGTGATGATAGAAAGAAAATGATAGATAAGTGACGATAAATCGGTAATGATAAATAGGTGATGCGAGATGAGAGACAATTAGGAGATGCCATAACCTTGACTTGTGATGTTGCGATGTAGTCATATACCAAAGTATAAATGGCAACCACTGACTAATCTAAACAAGTCATGAGGAAACACCAGCAGGCTCATTACCCGTAGGTGGTGAATTACGAGTTTAGGCGATATAGTAACTACGTATTCATGCGATGATACTCTAACCCTTACTGGACACGTATTGGGGGAGTAATCCCCGAATCAATATTGTCTATGTGATGTACAAGATGATCCTTAGGAAGACCCCTTAGGAA
Source organism: Lactuca sativa (assembly GCF_002870075.4). Lineage (NCBI taxonomy): Eukaryota > Viridiplantae > Streptophyta > Magnoliopsida > Asterales > Asteraceae > Lactuca > Lactuca sativa. Next base: position 56,663,288 of record NC_056624.2, read on the forward strand.
CAAACATATAAGGAAATGCAATGTAAGGCGATGAGAGGTAAATACGATGTATGAGATGACCCTTTGGATAAATCTTTAGGGAAGAATAAATAAAGAAAAATGGGGATGGGTAATCGGGTTAATTGTTTGACATGAAATATGTGAAGAAACAAATTAACTATATTATTGTGGGTTGAAAACCCTATGTACTCACCAGGTTTCCATACCTGAACCACTATGTTTATTGTATCATAGGTAGCAATATTTAAGATACATTCTGCTGAGGGATTCAAGGAGATGTAGATCATTTGTGTAAATTAATATAAGTTCTACTTATGCTTATGTTTTTGTATTGACGATGACATCCCAATGTTTTAATATAAATAAAATACATTTCTTCGAAAATGCTTTGATAATCTCATTATCATGTTTTCTGAGAACAAATTCCACAATATTATTTTTCAAAAAGGATACTTTGATTTTAAAATAAGCATAAATAAAAATTTTAAAATGACCGTGAATTTGGGGATGTCACATTTGGTATCAGAGCATTAGTTTAAGAAAACTAGGAGTAAGGATTTATTTCTAGACTTAAACTTAGAATGTTAAGCGATGATTGTGAGATGAGTGTCTACTATATTTAGGAAATATGCCTGAATAGTCACGAATAATAGCTTATTTAGGGAAGATGCCTGAATTACTTTTATATGCTAAATGATTTATGTATAGCTATAAAATGCCTTATATGCGTTATGATGCTATTATTTGATTGGATCTATGGTCTATTGCCGATCGGATCTAGAAATTTTATGTGTTTAGATTTCTAAAAGTTTAATTACGATATTAACACTGGCATGTAACATTTTGGAGTAATAAGGAGGATTACATGTTTAAACCTTCTCTATCTATATTCTCGTCCCGATACACTAAACACATGCTTTCGTGAACAAAATGTCATGGTGAAGACTCATAGCGAACTGAGTAAATGGAGGACATGAGAAGGCTTACAATAGTGAATGATACCTATCGAAAGATATCGCAAGGGTGGTATCTTACCTTTATAATGCATCTGATAAAATAATAGTACATCTAGTGGAGTACGGTACATCCAAATGTACACATTTGATTGGCAAGATTATAGTATGATTGGTGTAATTCCTAAATTTTTCCTATCGTCTGGCGTTTCCATCACCAACCGAGTTGATGCAGAATTGTTATTGAAGATATGTATGGAAGAAGTCCTAGTAGAGTCTACGGAAATGTTTAAGATTATTTGGACACATTCATATGTGTTAAATCATTTTGTGATTTTAGGAAATAAGAACTTAGGGACTGCAAGGCAAATCTTGGGACAAGTTTGAGTAGGTGTGAAAGGTAGTAAAAGCCTATACTACCGGAAGCACATGACTCGCACTTGGATCAGGGAAAGTCACAAGGTTACCAGTGCACTAATAATTGATTCCGCTTTGTTCATGTCTGTTGTTACCATCATTTCAATAATGACTAAGAAGATGATTATTATTCTGAACCTAGTGGTCATATCAAATCGAGTTCAGATAAGGTAAAGTATGTTACGTGGTTTAGAGAACCAAGTTCGATGTAACATCCGACTTAAGCCAGAAGATTGAAGTGAAAGATAATCGAAGCGATCCATAGAATAATCGAGATATTTGTCAAAAGTAAGAAGCTGATATCTAGAATTGCTACATGTTAGAATGTGAGTATAACACATTAGAACATAAAGGAAGGTATCTTTCATTTTGAAATTTGACTCTAAAAGACCTGAGTCTAAGCATTGCATCATACAATGAGAGGTCATTAGAACATGACTCATCGGTTTTCTATGATAATCGAAGTAAAGAACTTATCTTAAGTGGGAGCAAGAGTCTCTAATAAGGATTGAGTTTGTAACTCGAAGGTTACGATTGAAGTCCAACATAGTATGAACATCGGACGCAAGATTGACCACCGTCAGCAGTCATGAAGTCCAAGGGTTAGATAATCATATAAAAGGACCTAAGAGTTACAGTTATTACCTAGATTGAAAAGATAATGTGACGAGTCATTATACAAGCCCTTTTTTGATGATGACTCTGGGACGTAATCATCCTAAGGGGGAGATAATTATAACACTCGTAGATTTGGGCTAGTCAATTTAGAGATAATAAGCGTTAGAAATGACTTTTTGATAGAAGAATTTTTATGAAAAATAATATTAAATAAAGTTACAATGTACGTGACAAGGATTTCGTACATATAAAGAATGCTACAGTCCAACTTCGTATGAAGAAGTTATGAACCATCGGAGTTTCGCAATTAATGTGGCACGAATCTGCATAACGTAAAAAGTTAATTTTAGACAAAATACTTTTTAGCCTTAGATATCTAAACAAAAGTCATAGTAGACATTAAACCGAGAGCATACATATAAAGAACATCCAAATCTGACTTCATTAGAGGAAGTTATGATTTTTCAAAGTTTCAATGTAGCAGTATACAACTCAGAAATCGAATTTTAGATTGGTCAATTCTTAGCACCAGGAAAAGCCTTGGTGCCTACACACGCTCACAACGTGAGAGCCAAGTCTCACGATGTGAGAGGCCCCTGGGCAACCTGTAAATCGATTCGGATTTCACTCATTTCATCATACCTTTCCATTCAATTCTCTCCCAAACCCCCTAAGGTCCTAAGACCTTTTCTCTGGCACTTCCTAGGTGTTAGTAGCGAGCCCCGGAGCACTGGAAGGCCATGAGAAGAAGAGCTTTCGGCTCTAAAGTTCTTCCCGCATAGAGCCCGATTCCTCACTAAATCCCATGTAAGTTGAGTTATGCTTACCGTACTTTAAGTATAACTCATGTCTAAGCTCACTATCATTATTATGTACTTATAAAAAAGATTTTTTAGTGATTCCAATTCGTTGTACTGATTTATCTACTTATCGGGATGATGTCTACATTGTGCTTAAGGAGGTGTTTAAAGTGGGATTTCCAAATAGTATACTTTATATACCAAACAGCCCTACCTTCGATATGATCATACCTGGTTGTTCCTTGATAGATCATGAAGTAGACTCTGAGTTAATGATGAATCTAGACTATTAATTAGTCGCATTAAACAATAAACTAAGATGTGATAATAATACTAGGTTTCGTCAATGGAAAAGACAATTATTAGAAGCAAACTGCCAGAATTTCGAGTCATTACTTTACCTAGTGAATGCATAATCCCTCTCATGAACATGATTTTAATACAAGTATTAATTAATGCATTAAATATTTGTTAAAGAGTTAAATATATGTTAAAGTGTTGATGTGTGAGTGCATAGTCCCTTTCATGAACATGATTTTTATAAAATTATTAATTAAAGTAATAAACATCTGTTAAAGATTTAAATATATGTTAAAGAGTTTATGTGTGAGTGCATAGTCGCTTTCATGAACATGATTTTAATACAAGTATTAATTAAAGTATTAAATATATGTTAAAGAGTTAAATATATGTTAAAAGAGTTTATGTGTGAGTGCATTGTCTCTTTCATGAACATGATTTTAATACAAGTATTAATTAAAGTATTAAATATATGTTAAAGAGTTAAATATATGTTAAAGAATTTATGTGTAAGTGCATAGTTATTTTCATCTTACATATAGATATGAAGTATCTGGATAATTACATACTTATGTGCTTATTATCCATGCTAAGAATATTTTGTTTTAGATAAGATATTATGAGATGATGCTTAACTAATTTAATCATATACGTATTATATACTTATAAATATGTATTGCATTGCGACAGGTGATGATAGAAAGGTGATGATAACTAAGTGATGATAGATAGGTGATGATAAATAGGTAATGATAAATATGTGTTATGAGATGAGAGATGATTAGGAAATGCCATAACCTTGACCTGCAATGTTGCGATGTTGTGATGTTGTCATCTACCAGAGTATAGATGACGACCACTGACTAATCTAAACAAGTCATGTGAAAACACCGGCAGGCTCATAACCTGTAGGTGATGAATTACGAGTTCAGGCGATGTCGTAACTACGTATTCATGCAATGATACTCTAACCCTTACTGGACACGTATTGGGGGAGTAATCCCCGAATCAATATTGTCTATGTGATGTAGGCGATGATCCTTAGGAAAAGTCCTTAGGAATAAACTTATAAGAAAATGAGATGTAAGGCGATGAGTGGTAAATATTATGTATGAGAGGACCCTTAGGATAAATCTTTAGGGAAGAATAAATAAAGAAAATGGGGATGGGTAATCGGGTTAATTGTTTGACATGAAATATGTGAAGAAACATATTAACTATATTATTGTGGGTTGAAAACCATGTACTCACCAAGTTTCCAAACATGAGCCGCTCAGTTTATTGTATCACAGGTAGCAATATTAAAGATACATTCTGCTGAGGGATTTAAGGAGATGTAAATCATTAGTGTTAAACTGTTCATTAATGTAAGGTCTGTTTATGTTTTTGTTTCTATATTGACAATGACATCCCAAGGTTTCAATATAAATAAAATACATTTCTTAGTAAATGCTTTGATAATATCATTATCATGTTTTCTAGGAACAAATTCCACAATATTATTCTTCAAAAAGGATACTTTGATTTTAAAATAAGTGTAAACAAAATTTTAAAAATGACCGTGCGTTTGGGGACGTCACACAAATGATTCCAATACTCCATCCTTTTGGAGTTGGGCGATGCATTCTTGTTAAGGTGTCCAAGACGACAATACCACAAGCATTCTTTGTTTATACCATTAGACAGATCAATTTGAAATACGCTATTACCTAAATTCTCTACACACATCACATTTTCATACACACCATCACAAGGTAAATCTTCAAAATAAAAAATATCGTTTTTATAAGAAAAAATAGAACCATTCTCATCATTAAAAGACTATCTAAAACCTTGCTTAAACAATGAATGAAAGGAAATAATGTTTTGTGTCATTTCTGACGAGTGGCAACAATTTATTAAATCTAAGCTAACTCCATCACTAGGAACTAGACTATAAACTCCAATCTTTGTGACAAGTGAAGATCGCCTATTCCACATGATTAAGTATATTCTACCATGCTCCTTGTCCTCACTTTTTCTTATCCTGTTCAACTCAGAACAAATGTGAAATCCACATCCTGTATCAAGGAACCAGGAACGAGAATATGATGAGTTGTTAGATATGATAGTGTATATACCTTCAGAAGTCGGCTTCACCTTGCCATCTTTAATGTCTTTTAGATACTTTGGGAAGCTTCGTTTCCAATGCCCTTTGTCATTGTAGTAGAAGCAAGTGTACTTTTTGGGATCAGAGACAGGGGTAGCATCAGAACTGGATTTACATTTGGGTCCATTTCTTTACGACCCAGCTTGAGACTTTCCCTTTTAGTTTTTCTTTGGAGGACCTTTCGCCTTTTTCCGTTTCCCTTGACCAATGGCCAGAGTAAGAGCACTAGCAAGAGTGGAGGCAACTCTTTTTACCTTCATCCATGCTTTAGCTGTTCGCAGGAGGTTGTGCAATTGAGACAAAGTGGTCTCATTTTTGCTTAAATGATAGGTCAAAATGAACTAATCATAAAAACTTGGTAAGGAGTTCAAGAGTATGGAGATTGCCAACTCCTCATCAAAATTCACATTAAGCTTGACAAGCCGATCCACGTATCATTGCATTCTTTGTTCATGGCTGCTAACAGATTCTCCATCTTTCATCTTGCTTGCTATAAGGTACTTTACCACCTCATACTTTTCTTGACAAGCTCATTTATGGTACTTTTCCATAAGGTCCTTGTTCATCTCGTATTCCCTATAATCCTCTTAGTATATCTGCAATTCAGGAGTCATCGTGGCCAATATGATGCAAGCAACTTTTGTTGCATCATTGTAGTGCTTCTTGTAGGTGACCAGTTCTTCAGGAGTGTCCTTCTATTCGTCAATTTTATTTAATGGTCTCTCAAGGACATACTCCTTGTCCTCGAAATGAAGGGCCATATTGATGTTGTACATCCAGTCATTATAGTTGGTGCCATCCAATGTCACCTTGGAGCAGATGTTGTCACACCTCGAACCAGAGCGGAAGAAAAGTCTGGGGGCAGATGACGTCATTGTATAGTATCATAACTGTTGAATATAAATGAAACATAGCAACCCAAACAACATACATTGAGAATACAAGTTTACATAATTTGCATACTGTGTTTGTTCACAAATTACACAACAAATGACTGAAAATAGAAATCCATAATTCTGCCCTCCTGATCTCAAAAGATTTGGATACCTGTTATTGGTTCCCTCAGAATACATGTGATTTTGAAGAGCATCAACAATAATGATGGTGAGTTCATAAGCATTTTTTTATGAAAACAGGTTTTAACTATTTTGTTTAAAAATGGTTTTGTATACTTCCAGAAAATTCGATATTTTATATAAAAATGGTGTAACATCCATAAATTTTATGCCAAATTTAAACTTTTTCAATCATAATAACAATTCAAATAGCATTGTTTACAAAAATGTTTTCAAATCAATATCCATCAGAGTGTCCCAAAATCATAAGATAAGGATGAGGAGTGGTACGGTCACACCTTCGCCTTTCCATGATCTCCTGAAGTACCTGAAACAATAAACTGAAAACTATAACCCCGAGGGCTTAGTGAGCTACCCGGATTCCGATCTAACAGATCCTAACCACATGTAGCATACCATAACAATAACAACTAAAGGGCCGACCTTGGTGCCGTAGACCCTATCGATATACTTAGGATAACTCACCTCGTAGATGTCGACTCGAAAGGTAAACTCCAACTCTCGGATCACTTGACACCGGCTCCACCACCTATTATCATAGTACAACATACTCATAAGTCCTTAACCTTATAAGGTACTCCATAACCCACTAGTCAACCCCTGGTCAAAGTCAAAGTCCTCGGTCAAGGTCAACAGTCCATGTTGACCTCAACTCGCCGAGTACCCTCGACTACTCGTCGAGTCCCTTGAAGCACATTCCAACTCACCGAGCCATCAGGGTGACTCGTCGAGTTCCTTCGATTCTCGATCACACCTTAAGGCCACCCGTCAAGTTTCCTCCTTGCAACTCGACGGATATACATGCAAACATATCTTGGATAAAACTCATCTGACTCGCCGAGTTGTTCTTCAATTCGTTGAGTCTTATAGCAATATTCATCGGACTCACCGAGTTGTTCATCCAACTCCTCGAGTTCACGGCCATCTTTATGTGACTCGCCGAGTCAACCTTGCGACTCGCCAAGTCCATTCATTCATTTTTCCATACAGACCTATTTTGAGCCATGCAGCGGCTCCAACTCACAGATCCAAGCTTCTAGGGTATGCTTATCACGTAAAGCTGCAAACTGTACGTGCATGCATGGCTTTAAAGGCTCCAAATGCCAAATCTAAGCTCTTAATGGGGCTTCATGCTCAAGAGGGACCTCAATCATGATCAAAACTATAACTTTTTGCTTCTACAATCTGAAGAGGGTCCAGATCTGAAGTTACAACTTCAGATGTAGCCCATAGCTCATCATACCAACTTGATATTCCAAAAAAAACCCTAAAACTCAACCAATAGAGGAGATCTATAAGGAAAATGACGGTTTGGGTACCTCTAGAAGATGATTTATGAGATGAGTGTTGATTCCCAAGTCTTCTCCTTCCATAGATCCTCTTTTCAAGCTTCAAACACACACAAGGCACACACACACACACACACACACGAATAAGGGCTCTCAAGGACTCTTTAGAATTGTAAAGATGTCCAAGGGAGGCTAAGGTCCCTTTAAATAGGGGTACAAACCCTGGGTTTTAGGGTTTCATCTACCAGCTCCTACTCGCCGAGTCCCAATATGGACTCGTCGAGTAGGTCACTTAACACGCGATCCCACCCCGCTGCTACTCGACGAGTAGGGAAACCAACTCTCCCCCACTTGAACTAGACTTCGCCCTCGAAGTCTGTTGGAATAAACAATGCCTAATGCTCCCACATCTCTGCCTCCGGCTCCCATGTCCACTCGGATCCCCTACGATGTTCCCACTGTACCTTTACCAAAGGTATCTTCTTGTTCCGCATAATCTTCTTCTTCATTTCCAAAATAGCCGCACGCCTCTCCACATAGTTCAGGCGCTCATCGACCTGAATGTCATCCAACGATACCACTGCCTCCTGGTCCATAATGCATTTTCGCAAGTGCGAAACATGAAACGTGCTACGGATCCGGCTGAGCTCCTCCGGAAGCTCTAGCCTATAAGCCACCCTGCCAACCCTGGAAACAATCCTGAACGACCCAATGTAACGGGGGCCTAATTTTTCCCTCTTCCTGAAGCGGATCACACCCTTCCAGGGTAAGACCTTCAGGAGGGCCATGTCACCCACCTAAAATTCCAGCTCAGATCGACGTCGGTGGGCATAAGTTTTCTGCCGACTCCGAGTGGTCTGCATTTGCTGTCTAATCTGCTGTATCATCTCAGTAGTTTGCGTAACTACCTCTGTCCGACCCATTACCCTGTGCCCAATCTCGCTCCAGCAGACTGGGGTCCTACACTTCCACCCGTACAACACCTCGAAAGGCGAGGCGCCAATACTGGAATGATAGCTGTTGTTGTAGGCGAACTCTGAAAGCGGTAGGTAGGAATCCCAACTCCCACCGAAATCAATGACGCACACCCTCAACATATCCTCAAGGGTCTGAATGGTCCGCTCACTCTGCCCATCAGTCTGCGGATGGAACAATGTGCTAAAATGTAGTCTCATACCCAGTTCCTCGTGGAACTTCTGCCAAAAACGGGAAGTAAATCTGACATCCTGATCGGAAACAATGGAAACTAGGAACCCATGGCGAGAGACAATCTCGCGGACGTACAGGTCGGTCAACTTCCTTGCCAAAGAACTCTCCCGTATGGCTAGGAAATGGGCACTCTTGGTCAATCGATCCACGATGACCCATATAGCATTGAACCCCTTTGTTGCCTTTGGGAACTTAGTGATGAAATCCATCGCGACCTATTCCCATTTCCACATAAGAATCTCCAGAGGCTACAACTTATCGTGCGACCTCTGATGTCGGCCTTGACCGTCCTACAAGTCAAGCACCTCTCAACAAACCAAGCGATATCTCGCTTAAATACCAGGCCACCAATAACTCGAACTCAAATCACAGTACATCTTGGTGGCTCCCCGGTGAATAGAAAACCAAGACTTATGAGCCTCCTCCATCACTATCTATCGGACCCCTCCGGACATCGGAACCCAAACCCGATTGTAACGGGTCAACAATCCGCAGCTATCCTGAACAAACCGGGCACTTTCGCCCTTAATTCTTTCCAACTTCCAGTTTTCTGGTCTCATACCATCAATCTAAGCATCCCTGACCAAACCCACAAGCAGAGAATCCACCGCTATCCTCATACACCTGGCTGGGGTAGAGGACCCAACTGACTTGCGGCTCAAAGCATCCGCAACCACATTCGCTTTACCAGGGTGGTAAAAGATCTCACAATGATAGTCCTTGACCACATCCAGCCACATGCGCTGCCTCATGTTCAGGTTCCGCTGATCCATGATGTGTCTCAAACTCTTGTGATCCGTGTATATAGTACAACGGACCCCGTACAGATAGTGGCTCCAAATCTTGAGATCGAATACCACCGCTCCCAACTCAAGATCGTGTGTAGGGTATCTCGTCTCATGCGGCTTCAACTGCCTCAACGCATAGGCTATCACTCGTTCCTTCTATATGTGGACTACCCCCATGCCTGTGATGGATGCGTCGCAAAATACCACAAAATCCTCCACTCCCTTGGGGAGTGTCAACACTGGCGCCTCGCATAAACATCGCCGAAGGGTCTCAAATGCCCTCTGCTGCTCAGGGCCCCACCGGAAATCCACTCCATCCTCGTTAGATGAATGAGGGGTACGAAAATCTTGGAGAAATCACGAATGAATCTCCGATAATACCCTGGTAAACCCAAGAAACTCCTGATGTCTGAGGGAGATCTCGGAGTCTCCCACTGCTTAACCGCCTCCACCTTGGCCAAATCGACCAAAATCCCCTCCTGGTTAACGAGATGACCGAGAAACTGGACCTCTCGTAACCAAAACTCGCATTTCGAGAACTTAGCATACAACCGTTCTCGCCTCAGAATCCCCAGTGGCTCCCTAAGATCCTCCCCATGCTGCTCTCGGGTCTTGGAATACACCAAGATAACATCTATAAACACAATGACCGAGCGATCGAGCATCGGTCTGCAGAGTCGGTTCATCAGATCCATGAATACCGTTGGCGCGTTAGTGAGCCCAAACGGCTTCACCACGAACTTGTAATGACCATAACGAGCCCGAAACACGGTCTTCTCCACGTCCTCCCCCCTCACCCTGACCTGGTGATATCCTGATCTCAAATAAATCTTGGAAAACCAAGATGCACCCTGCAACTGATCGAAAAGATCCTCTATCCTCGGGAGTGGATAACGGTTCTTCACTATTAACTTGTTAAGCTCCTTATAGTCAATGCACATCCTGTGCGAACCGTCCTTCTTCCCGACGAAAAGGATCGGTGCTCCCCAGGGTGAACTACTTGGACGAATAAACTGCTTACCAGAAGCTCCTGCAACTGAGATGATAGCTCCTGCATCTCAGGCAGTGCCAGACGGTACGGCACCTTGGTGATAGGGGCCACACCCGACACTAGATAAATCCTAAACTCAACCTACCTTTCCAGAGGCACTCCAGGTAACTCCTCCGGAAACACATCAGCAAACTCCCTCACCACTGGGACAATAGAAACTGAGAGCTGCTCTCTAACCCGCGTATCTACCACATACGTCAAATAAACGGCACACGCGTGTTGAATATATTGTCGAGCCCTGGCTACCGAACAAAAACCTGATCCCAACCTAGTGCCCTCACAATATACTACAAGTTCTCCCCCACTTGGGGTTCGAACCACCACCCACTATCCCTCACAGTCGATCATGGCGCCAAAATGGCTAAGCCAATCGATCCATACAATCACGCATACATCCCCCATGGGGATAGGAATCAAATCTATCTGGAAGGACACCCCGAAAATCTCCAACTTGCATCCCCGGTAGACCGAAGAAGCAGAAACCCCGTGCTCGTTGGCGATCAAAACTCGCAACGGGCACTCAAGATCATCCATCGGCACACTAAACCCTCTACTGAAAGTCTGAGATACGAACGACCGACTCGCCCCTGAGTCAAACAAAACCAAACCAGGCAAAGAATTTACTAAAAACGTACCTAATCACAGGTACAACCAATAAGCACAACACAAATACGATAAATGAGACAGAGAATAGAAACGTACCAGCAACCACATCCGGTGCTGACTTGGCCTCCTCAACTATAAGCTGGAAGGCGCGACCCTAAGCCTTCGGAGGCTCCACCTTGATTGGCCTCCCATCTCCAATCCTCACAGTAACTGGTGCGGAACCCTGCACCGGCTTGGCGGCGACCTACGGACAGTTGGTCTTCACATGACCAACCTGATGACAATGGTAACAAATCCTCATATCTGCGGGAGGGGCGGACTGACGGCAGTCCCTAGCATAATGCCCTCCTTGCCACATTTGAGGAACCCACCTCCTACTCTACAAGTTCCCGAATGAACCCTGCCAAACTTTCCACAAGTGCGGCTCTGCTAACCCCCAGACCGTGTATCAGCGGTCTTAGACCGCTTAGGCGCCGGCTGAGACTATGTCGGTGCCTGACGCTGCTCCTTCGGCTGCAGCTCTATCTCCAACTCACGCCGCCTTGCGGCTTCCTGAAGGTCCAGGAGGTTATCACAATGCTATGTAGCCACAAACTGCCGTATATCCGTCTTGAGCATACTCGGATAATGAGCCTTCTGAGACTGCTCTGACACAAACTTCGTGAAAAACATAGCCCTCTCAGTGAACATCCGGGTGATCTCCATCACAGACTCCCCGTCCTTTCTCAATGTCAAAAACTCATGAGTAAGCCGCTCCCGTTCCACACGCGAAAAGTAGCGGGTGCAAAACATATCTCGGAACTGCTCCCAAGTAATAGCAGCCCGCTCCCGTTCCACTAGTCCTTTGCCCCGAGCCTAAGCAGGTTCAGAGCACACCTAGCCTTCTGGTCAGCAGGACATGAACACGTGAAGAAACAACCCTCCACGTAAAAAAACTACCGTATAGCCCTGATCGCATCCTGTGTACCATCAAATGTCGGGGGCTTCGTATTATCGAAGTCCTGGTACTGGAAAGCCTTGTCGGTTCCTCCTCCAACCCCTGCCGCAGTTACAGCCGAAGTGGCTGCAGCGGAAGCTGTCTCTGATAGAGTTGCATATTGCTCATCAAAGTACTCCACCATCAGGGTCTTAATCGAGCCAAACATCTCTGGCAGCTGCACGTGGAACTCAACAGCAATCTCGTCGTGCATGATCTCTCGGATCCTGTCATCCAACTCTCGGTCCGTATCTGAACCACGGGCTCAGGTACTACTGGAACCTCCAACCCTCCGTCTCCCAACCCGATCCTGATCCGGATCCAGAAGCAACACGTCTCGTCACCACCATACTGAAATATATATACAATTCATCGGATAAATAACTTAATGTTGGGAGACTAAAACCCAAAACCCTAGGAGTTGTGATTTCCTTGCTACGCGTATGGCTCCTGTGCTTTCAGTAGTACGGGCCCATACTACCTTCCACACCTGCCCATATTTGTCTGAAGTATCACCACAATGCGCAAACAATATCATCAACATAGAAATGCGCTCAACCCTCACTTCTAGAGGAATATCAACTATCTCGCATCTAGTCTCACCACTTCTCAAGACTTATACATCCATGACACTTCCATCATCCCCTGCAGCGTTAGTGCATGCTAGCTGCACATAACGTTGGACCCAATAGACTTTCAAATATCCAATCCTACCCGAAGGCCAAATCAACTTTCTCGGGCTATAAGGTCTTTATTATGCATAGCCGTGATGCATACACTAAACATCTACAGTTATGATGTCAATTCCACATACAAGAAACCCTAGGCTAATAGGCATCATATAATCAGGCAAATCTATGATGCAATTCACGAAGATCCCTAGCCTAGCACTAGCATGTTGTTCTAAAATATCAGAATATCAAATAATTGTATGGTATTTTGGGGTTTACTTACAGGCTTCGGCTGATCGTACCCTTTGCATCCTCCATCCTTTATTTTGGAAACCATTTTAAAAACATACTTTCCGAAAACCTCCTTGATTTGAGATTGGATTCACACGAGTGTTCCTCCAATTCGCTCAAACCAATGCTCTGATACAAACTTGTAACATCTATAAATTTTACGCCAAATTAAAACTTTTTCAATCATAATAAAAATTCAAATAGCATTGTTTACAAAAATGTTTTCAAATCTATATCCATCAGAGTGTCCCAAAATCGTAACATAAGGATAAGGAGCGGTACGGTCACGCCTTCGCCTTTCCATGATCTCCTGAAGTACTTGAAACAGTAAACTGAAAACTATAAGCCTGAGGGCTTAGTGAGCTACCCCCAAAATACCAATACCACACTGACAATACCATATCAGTAATAATCAATCAATCAATCATGCATACTGGGCCATCGGCCTGACTGGACCGTCCTACCGGGCCTACAATCTGTCTGGATCTATCCCGAGCCTTTGGCATGACTGGTCCGCCATGTGGGCCTACAGTCTCCCCGGACAGCTCATTAGGGATGAAAGTGGGTCCAAACCCGGACCGGATGGACCCGGACCCGGAAAACCCGGAACCGGTTAACGGGATTTTGTAGAACCGGAAACCGAACCGGTATATAAGAATCGGTTCCGGTTCGGTTCTGGGTATGGTTCCGGGTAAAGTGGGTCTAGAACCGGAAAACCCGGAACCCGGGGGATTGTAACTAATTGAATATGAAACCAAAATTAACAAAATTATAGTCTAAAATCATGTACAAACTCTAAAATAAACTCTGGAAATAACCGCATGTCAATCCGACTTTAAACGAATGTGATATGCATGTGTTAACATTTTCACATAATACAAAGTACAAAAACAAATAGTTGAAAAGTTGAAAACTTTCAGTTTTGATATCCCGACTTCAAAGGACTGTAAATCATTGAATGTTAAACCAAAAATGACAAAATTATAGTCTAAAATCATGTACAAACTGTAAACTACAAGTTGGAAAAAACCATATGTCAATTCGACTTTAAACAAATTAGATATGCATGTTTTAAAACTTTCACCGAATACAAAAAAACTGAAAAATTAAAAACTTTCAGCTTTGATATATCGACTTTGGGGGACTATAAGTCAATGAATATAAAACTCAAAATGGAAAATTTATAGTCTAAAATTATGTAGAAACTCTAAACTACATGTTGGAAAAAACCGTATGTCAATCGGAGTTGAAACGAATGAAGTATGCATCTTTTAAACATTTCACAAAAAAACGGTTCCGGCCCTAAAAGTGGTTCTGGTTCCAAAAACCGGTTCCGGTTTTTAGAGCCGGTTTACCCGGACCCGATGGACCCAAACCCGGATTACCCGAAACCCGGATAAAGCTAATTTTTAAACCCGGAACCGGAACCGGTTCTATATATTCCGGTTCTAACGGTTCCGGTTCTGGTCGAGTTTTCCGGTTCTAAATCTCATCCCTACTGCTCATAGGGTATGTTGGCCTTCAGCACAAAGAGGGACCACCTCAACCCAACCAACAAACAAATAACCATGTGCACATAACTATCATATACTGGCATATACAACATCAAACATATCTATCTCACTGATCATCAATCATAGAATTCTCCTGTAACTAGAGTACCGACCTAGCAGGTCAATAACATACCCATCCCTATGGATCATAAGAGCATAACATACTGTCTACCCTAATTCCGATCTAACAGATCATAACCGCATGTAGCATACCATAACAATAACAACTAAAGGGCCAACCTTGGTGCTGTAGACCCTATCGATATACTGAGGATAACTCACCTCTCAGATGTCGACTCGAAAGGTAAACTCCAACTCTCGGATCACTTGACACCGGCTCCACCACCTATTATCATAGTACAACATACTCATAAGTCCTTAACCTTATAAGGTACTCCATAACCCACTAGTCAACCCCTGGTCAAAGTCAAAGTCATTGGTCAAGGTCAACAGTCCATGTTGACCTCAACTCGCCGAGTACTCTCGACTACTCACCGAGTCCCTTGAAGCACATTCCAACTCGCCGAGCCATCAGGGTGACTCGTCGAGTTCCTTCGATTCTCGATCACACCTTAAGGCCACCCGTCAAGTTTCCTCCTTGCAACTCGACGGATATACACACAAACTGTTGGATTAGGTGTCTAAGCCCATAACTATAATTGGGATATACTTGAATTGATAGCAGCACAGTCCTTTTGGGTTGCCCTCAAACCTAGCAACCGGACAAGGAAATTATGAAAGGAGAGATATTAATTTATTATAAGATTAATAAATTAATATGAATGAATTTATTAATATGTTAAAAGATTAATATATTAATAAGAAATCATTTTGTTTAATTAATTGTTAGCCAGAAATTAATCAGAATTAATTTTGGGGTTAAAAGAATTAATTATAAAGTGCAGGGACTAGTTTGCAATTATCTAATAGTTGAGTGGAAGGCTCAAGAACCTCCTTGGAAGGAGGTGGACGAAATCTATAGGGGAAACCCTAAGGATTTCGTCCAAGGGGGCTTGGATAAGGCCTTTGGCTTTGCTTAGGCCCTAAGCAAGGAGCATTAGGGTTTTTCCTAAACCCTAGATCCCTCAACTATATAAGGAGCCTCCTGGTTCACATTTTGGTGACTCTTTCTTTGGAAGAAACCCTTAGGGCCGAAAATTGCATACTCCCTCTCTCTCCTTCTACTTTCCTTCTTGCTAGTTTGGGTGTGATTCCATTAGAGGCATTACACTTGTGGTGCTAAGCTTCCAAGAAGATCAAGATCAAGATCAAGGGACTTATCAATTGTTTACTATAACAATTAAAAGGTATGTAATTACTAAACCCTAGTTTGTTAATTTTGATATTAGCCTCTCTCCTCTAGGGTTCTTGTTTTGCAATTCAAAGTTGTATGTTCAATAGATAAAACATAGATCCAAAGTAGGTTGCATGTGAACTTAGGAATCGTTTTTCTAGTTTATTTGTTTTACCTAAAACCCATCAGTGGTATCAGAGCCATTGTTGTTTTAAATTGAATTGATATAATAGTTGAATTGCAAATTAGGGTTTATAGCCATTAAACCCTAAAGGCCAAAATTTTCGATTTTAGGGTTTTGGTGCAAAGGGTTTTCGAAAACCCTAGTCGAAATTAGGGTTAGGGTTAGGGTTTCCAAAACCCTAGCCTCCTCCCCTTGTAATTTCGAAATATGCTCCCCTTTTAAGGTTTCTTTTTTTTGGATAATAGTTGCCTTATTGGATAATTGAGATAAATAAGGAAATTATCCTATCCCCATATTTTCGAAATCTAGAAGGGATATGGATTAAGATTAAATTAAGTGTTTGATTTAATTAGATAATCCTTACTAGATTTAATTAATTAATTAAAAGTTAATTAATAGACAAATATTAAATCTAGTTATTTGGTTGAGAAAATTAAGGAAATTATCCTATCCCTATATTTTTGAAATCTAGAAGGGATATGGATTAGGATTAAGTTAATTGTTTAATTTAATTAGATAATCCTTAAAAGATTTAATAAATTAATTAAAAGTTAATTAATAGATAAATATTAAATCTAATTAATTGGTTTACTTAAATTTAAAATTTAATAGTTTAAATTTCGAAAAATTTATATAAACCCTTGGAGTTTTAAAATGTTTTAAAACACACTTTATATGTATATTATAATTAAAAGTTAAATATTATATATGTATAAGAATATGGTCAGTCAAATCGCTAGTATGCCTCATTCACGAAGCTAATCTATAAGGGGGGTATAAGGAAACTGCCTATACAATGGTAGTTGAATGGGTGTCCACTCTCACCCACCGCTTCCTTGATTAGTGGAGGGTCGTTAGCAGAACGAATTTGATAGGACAACTACATCTCATTAAAAGTATAATGTTATTAAAGAAAGTACTAGAACATTATTTTACAAAATCCCAAATCATAGTTACTTTAGGAAAAATGTGAAATTGTATGCTA
Organism: Lactuca sativa; assembly: GCF_002870075.4. Lineage (NCBI taxonomy): Eukaryota > Viridiplantae > Streptophyta > Magnoliopsida > Asterales > Asteraceae > Lactuca > Lactuca sativa. The sequence continues at coordinate 56,680,498 of NC_056624.2, forward strand.
ATCCATAGAATTAAACTTCGTACCCCTGTCAAACGTTAGTGGAGCGTGTGTGGTTAACCGGCACACTAATTTGGGGATGACATTGGTAGCGAAGGGTGACTCGATGTTTGTCATAGATCAATGGAGCGTGTGTGGCTAACCGGCACATTGATTAGGTGATTGTAGCATTGGGTGCACCACGTGATTCGTATGGTTATTCACACCTTGTTTGTGATCCTCGGCATCCCAGTCACAAATAGTAGGGCATAATCGAGATTAAACATGCCATTGAAAAGTTCAATGAATCTCAAAAGATCTAGGAGTTTGAATTCATTTAAAACTTAATCTTCCTTTTCATTTTTCATGGTGGAAATTGGTAAATCGTCATTTACCTACCTTCAAATATTTTGCAACTAGATTATGGCATCCCTTTTCTAGGTTGTAGAATATTGTGTTGGATCCTAGCTTGATGTTTCATTTGGGTGTTACATCAAGAATTCTAATCAACATAACTTGAATTTTCTCCCGTTTTGTAGATGTCTGAATCTTACAATGGTCTTCCCAAATCCTTTGGAACAAGCTTTCCAAATGAAGATGACGTTCCGAGATACGATCAAGGAAATGAGAGTCATGCTTCACTTCCTCCACCTCCTCCAATCGTTCTCCCTGACCCACAAGTTCAAAGACTTGAAAAGTTCAAGCTCACTCAAGCCCTTTTGGCAAGTAAACACGAAGATGGGAAACCTGTGTGTGCACACGTCTTAGAGATGAAGTCACACATTGATAGGTTAAGCATGTTGGGTGTCGAGATTTCAAGCGAGTTGGCTGCTGACTGGGTTCTTCAGTCACTTCTTGAATCATATAGTGAGTTCGTTAGAGAGTACTATATGATGGATCACGATGTGACCCTCATTAATCTCACCTATTTGCTTATAGCTGCTGAATCAACAATGATTTGGCGTGCTGGTCAAGCAAACTTGTCTGGTGAATCAAACTCCCAAACTTTAATGGACACTGGCAACATTGGAAGTGCAGAAAGAACTAAGTCTGTGATTGTCCGATGTGTTGTGCCAAAGGAGTCCATTTGTTTTTATTGCCAAGAGAAGGGGCATTGGAGACGAAGCTGCCCTATTTACCTGAGAGATCTAAGAGATGGGAGAGTCAAGACGTATGGCTCTACTTCAGGTAAAATCCATTAACTAACTCTTTTAAGTTCCTATTCTAGATTCTTAATATATGATGTAATAAGATTACATTTTGATGTTTTGTAGGATCGAAGAAAAGAGAGGAAGCTTGAGGGAAGAAGTGAGCTGAATCTAATCATGAAGAAATGGATTTCGATCGCATTACTTGAAGAATGGATTCTTGAGCTACTACTTGGAGTTAGAATAGATTGTTAAGAAATATGTAATAACATAGTTTTTCAATTGAATTGCATTGTAAGGACAATTTTTTTCCGCAATAAAATGAATTTTGGTTTTATCTTATTTATTTATCCTTGCGATGGCATGTATGAAAAAATTGATGTTTGAATGTTTCTATTATTAGCAACAATGGATTTGATTCTTAATTATGTTATTTGTGGACATATCAAAATTTTACCAAATAGGGAGAGTTTCTCATCACCCAAGTTTCAATTGGACAGAAACTTGGAATCATGCAACGTGTATTGTATGATGAATGAAAAACTTTCACATTTGGGAAATTTAGACTAATTCTTTGACAAAGTGTCAATTGAAGGACACTAGGTCGTACGTTGATCAAGTCTACCACAAGAGTGACAAAGATATTCGTCATGCTTTACTAAAGTTTAGTAAATATGGTTATACTTATAAGATTGAGTATAACTTTGAGTTGACTGAAATAGTTTCAATCAATAGCAGAACGAATAAGAAGAATCAAGAAGGCAGAAAGATAAAAGTTTCTCCATTCTAAGAAGAAGGGAGAGTACCTTTTATTGTGTTTTATGATGAAGTCTTAATGATTAAGAACCATATCTCAATTGATCCTCTAAGTGAGTCTTAGTGAATTTGCATGTCTAAGAAGAGGAATCGAGAGTTGTAGAAATGGTTAAAATCAAGAAGTCAATCATACTTCGTTCCAACATCAAGTCTTAGAGTTATACTCCAAGATTGTGAATTGAGTGACAAGTCTCAAGAAGGTTTATAACACTCATCAAATGTGGAATTTGAAAAAAGTTTTCTTATTCTTGAACATTTAAAATTTGTAAGTTGTGATGTCTTGGATAAGACAAAGACCAACTAGGACAAATTTTTAGAAGTGTTTTGTCTTGATAAGAACCACACTAACTCTTGAATATTTGTTTTGTCGAGGAAAGTTTCCTGACAAGAGAATCGTATATGTCAAGAGGTCAGTGGGAGTTTTAATGATCTTGAAAAAAAAGGTTTCAAGAACTAATCAAGAATAAACCTTATCGATCATCACTAGCACACGACTTGGGGTTTATAGCCTGTCGTGGATGACATACTCCTTTTCTGTGCCATTCCAATTGAGTTAATTATGCATGTGAGTTCTATGAGTTCTCATGTGAATGCATAAAGACAAAGCACCTTGATCAATGGAAAGTACATTGATAGGAATGAGTTGCTAAACCACTTGGAAGATATGGTGGGCACTCGTGTTACCATAAGGCAAGAAATCAAGATTAAGAAAGTTCAGTCCATATGAGTTTGGATTTGTCACAAACTTTGGTTTTGACAAATTCACATGGATAGGAACTTATACACCACAAAATCTAAGTGTCATAAGATTACCTCCTTCATGAAAATGACTGTGAGGAAATGCTTTCACTAAGAGAGATTTTAAGAAGATAGCAATTATGGAAATTGTATTCTCAAATTCGATTATGGTTACGGCATCCCTTTCCATAGTTCGAATTATGAGATTTGACAATTAGTCTGAACATTTGGGACTTAGTGACATAAGTTCTGAATTTGTCTAGACACACATATGAGCTTTCTAAGGCAAAGGTGTATGATTTTAAGAATCTTTGATAAAGGCTTATCAAAGCATTAGGTATTAGAAATATGAACTTAAGGAATTCAATAAGCATTGTTCTCTGGAAGTTTAATTGTTTTCTGAATACATGTCAAAGCTAGTGGGAGCATAAGTGTTATGCTGGTAAGAAAATAATCATCATGTTAGTGGGAGCATGATTATTATGGTAAAGTATTGCGAGTTAGCAATATTAATTATAGAAAACAAAGATTCACTTTGCAAAGTTGTAATGTTTGAAAAGTTGTTTTGCTATAATTAAGGGAAAGAATATTATACTTCATTTCAAAATTCTAAAGCTTAGATCGAGAAATGTTAATAAATCTAGTCAAAGATATATAGTGCATTCTCAAATTCGATTATGATCACGGCATCCCTCTTCATACATCGAATTGTGGGAACAGGACACATAAAATATTATGGCAGAAGGATGATAAAGTATCACTTCTTTATGTGAGACATTATGCATCATGTCCAATACACTTCGGGTATAGGATCGATTGCATATGTTGTAATATTTTACCATTCTAAAATTTTCCAAATTCCTAGGGCATTAAGAGGGAAAAAGGAACTAGAATCGGTTTTGACTAAAATAATTAAACAACTATCAAAGGAAAATCGGAGGTTCACTGAGGATTTGTCATTTGTGAGTAGTTAGAAGTATAGTACTGAATGGGCTATATTGACATTATTATGAATAGATAAGATTCTATTAAGAATAAGCTGTCATATGGCAAATATGGAAATGTCTCCATATTGGGAGTTGGATGTTGAGAGTCTGTGTCTAGATTAGAAACTTTTATGCAAGAAGTATATTCAAAGGAATGTACTTTGAATGTGAGACTTCACGTATATGGAATTATCTTGTAACAATTTCCGATAGAGTACTTTGTAATTTCATTGGCCAAAGTCTTGGTGACTTTTGTGCTATGACTTTGCGAAAGGATTGTTGCATAAAATGTTAGAATCTAGCTTATTCTAGTAGTTGCAAGAACCTTGTGTTCTAACACTAATAATAGGGATTGGGAATTGTGAAATGAGCATCATTGGAAAGGTTTTTCAATTGATTTATTTCACAAAGTATGGACCATAGGAAACCAAAGTGTGCATGCTTGGAGCATGGGACAATTGTGGTTATAATTCAAGTAATAAGTTGATTTTCTGAAACTATAAGCAATGAATAATGAGTAATCAATATGGTGTTTAAATAAAAGTGTTTTTATTTACGCTCAAAAGCTTTGGGGCCATATAGGATTAATATTATTATTGCGTTTCACTTTGCATGTTTTGACTTCCCGAATAATAAGATTATTCAAACTCCACAGTCGCTCGTACTTTTGGAAGTAAGTAGTGAATCAAGACTGTCATGAACTGGATTGTAGATTGTCTAAGGATAGACATGGCAATAGATTTGCTGCAACGTTCATGAGTACTCAGAAATTGAGATTTGAGTATTGGATAAACCCACGCTCAGAGTATTACTTCATGGAATTCATCAAGAGTAATACTGAGACGATAATATCTATGATCTTGAAACAGAGATATATGAGTTGTAATTTGCAAGTCGGCTATACATTGGTGATACGAAAACGCATCAGTAACTTGGTGTTATAAAACGTATTGTCATGTATGGTTTGATGAGTAAAAGTTACAAGCATATGAGTCAATGTTTATTCGTTCCTTTTGCCTTAACCGGAAAAGCGATATCTGTGGGCCCCTCGATGATTTGGTGTTGACTTATGTGCTGGGCCCAGCCAGGACTAATTGATGTGTTCGATTAGAAGTCCTATATCATCACAAATCAGAAATCGGGAAACATAGATTCTGGACAAAGAGAGTGATTATATTCCATGTCTTATGTCTAGAGATATCTAGTAGAACGAAGGGTCATGTGATCTCTTATCTTAGGACTCGTAACTGACTGGGTCAGAGTTCGGCAGCAGGTTTTTGGAAGCTACAATTTGCTGGTCAAATTTAGAAGGCATACTAGCAATTATAGCTACAGACTTATCCAAGTGGGAGACTGTTGGATTAGGTGTCTAAGCCCATAACTATAATTGGTATATACTTGAATTGATAGCAGCACAGTCCTTTTGGGTTGCCCTCAAACCTAGCAACCAGACAAGGAAATTATGAAAGGAGAGATATTAATTTATTATAAGATTAATAAATTAATATGAATGAATTTATTAATATGTTAAAAGATTAATATATTAATAAGAAATCATTTTGTTTAATTAATTGTTAGCCATAAATTAATCAGAATTAATTTTGGGGTTAAAAGAATTAATTATAAAGTGCAGGGACTAGTTTGCAATTATCTAATAGTTGAGTGGAAGGCTCCAGAACCTCCTTGGAAGGAGGTGGACGAAATCTATAGGGGAAACCCTAAGGATTTCGTCCAAGGGGGCTTGGATAAGGCCTTTGGCTTTGCTTAGGCCCTAAGCAAGGAGCATTAGGGTTTTTCCTAAACCCTAGATCCCTCAACTATATAAGGAGCCTTCTGGTTCACATTTTGGTGACTCTTTCTTTGGAAGAAACCCTTAGGGCCGAAAATTGCATACTCCCTCTCTCTCCTTCTACTTTCCTTCTTGCTAGTTTGGGTGTGATTCCATTAGAGGCATTACACTTGTGGTGCTAAGCTTCCAAGAAGATCAAGATCAAGATCAAGGGAATTATCAATTGTTTACTATAACAATTAAAAGGTATGTAATTACTAAACCCTAGTTTGTTAATTTTGATATTAGCCTCTCTCCTCTAGGGTTCTTGTTTTGCAATTGAAAGTTGTATGTTCAATAGATAAATCATAGATCCAAAGTAGGTTGCATGTGAACTTAGGAATTGTTTTTCTAGTTTATTTGTTTTACCTTGATGGGATTAAAACAACTTTTAATCTATGAAGATCGATTAGATCTTGAACAAGTATATAAATATGAAACAGCAAAAACGCAATAATATGAACAAAACAACTTGAATCAAACGTGTCAAATGATTAAATAAAATCCTCAGAAGAGCTCGATTAAGAACATCAACTGTAGAGGATTAGAAGATTGCAGGTATGATCAAAGAAAAATGTTGTATGCTGTATCAATCGCTATTACGACAATCTCTGAAATCTTAACCTAATATGCATGCAAGCATTAACTTAAATACTATACATAAAAGGCTCACGGTTGGACAGGCCCAAACCGGAGAATACAAGGCTAATCTAACGAGCCCAAAAGACGCAACATTAAGTAAAACTTCAGCTCTACAATCTCCCCTTTTGCGTCAATTTGGAGCGAGACCTTCACTTTTTACTTGGGCCGGCAGCTGAAGCTGGTACCTTCTTCTTCACGGTGCTAAACAGACACTTGGTTATGGAGAGGATGGTCTGTCTAAACCGGATGTACCAATTTATCATATCATTGAAGTACTTGATGTCATCAGCCGAATTCTCCTTACACCGCTTGATAATCGACAAGACGTGTTCCAAGCAAGTCGTGGTGTAAAGGTGCTTGTCTGCTAAAGCGAAGAGACATTTCTGTCCTTCGGCTCTGGTGAACATCACTGAATTTCGCCTCGGATCTATCTTACCCATTTGCATTGTGTTTAGATCACTGGCCGATCCCACTGGTGCTACTTTCGGTTTCTTCTTGAAAACAGTGGCGACCTCCTGATCCATTTGGGCAACCTCCATGATGTAGCAAGCCAACATCCTTTTGACATGGTCTAAGATGGGACCATATTCGGCTTCATTTGTCAGCAGGATATTGTACAAGACTATCCAATCATGAGGATTCAGATTCGGCAGATCCGCCAGGGTGATGATGTGGGCAGTTCTTGCAGATTCTCGGATAAGCTTGAACTTGACGTTTGTAAATCTCCCCACGGCAAAAGGCTTCAGCACTTGACCATTAACAATCTTCTGGGCGCTCCATGTGAGGTATTGAGGGCGAGCGGCCTCCAGGTAGAAGTCAATGAGCTCCCTGTCAAGCTCATCGTTCGGATGCGGGACTTCAAAAATGTTAGAGAAGACGTGGAAAATGAACGCCTTTCGAGTCAGCGGCATATCGAACTACGAATCGATAGTGTTGTTGCAGTCGAACGATATCACCGGCTCGAGCCATAGAATGCTTGGAGTCTCTATAGCCTCTTTTATCATGCGATCCCTGGTCCAGGCAGGGAAGAGCAACTTTCGGCTCTCAAGGAGATCGTGGGCTTCTTTTTGCTTTCGTTCGGCTTCTTCAGCCTCACGCACCACACGACTGGCATCATCTTCAGCATTGCGACTGTTCTTTCTTTTTAACATGTCAGCAATGGTCTCCTTGTCTTCATCTTCATCTTCACCTCCTCCCTCTGCTATGTTTTTGCCCTTGTTCTTCACACCCGAACCCGAGGCATGACCAGTTGGGGGTGGTTCGGTTGTGTGAGTAGCTTTGGAGGAAGGAGGTGGTTTCGATCCTTTCTTCTCATCTCCCCCTTGTTTCGGAATAGACACGAAACTCGGTAGGCCTTCAATTTTGCTTAATAAGTCCATGGCCGGAGAGAGTTTTTCAGTGAGGGTGCGCCTCACCGAATGATTAAGGATGGGGTCATGTGCTTCCAGGATGTTTGATAGTGCTGCGTGGACATCCGAAACACACGATTTTATGACCTCCCTTTCGGATCGAAGAGATTCCAATTGTTCTTGAGAGTTGGAAAGTTGTGTGCTCTTGACCTTTAGGGCGGTTGTTTTACTCGCCAAAATGTCCATCAGAGAGTTCTCTGCCGCAAGATCCTCTTGTAGCTTTGCCAGACGGGCATCGATGGAGGCACGGAGTGCCGAGTTGTCGTCGCTGAGATTTTGTCTAAGGGTAGCGAACGAAGTCAACTCCGTCGAGACAAACTTGGCCAATTGGTGAACAATCGGTTCCAGAGTCGTCTTAGTGGCGTCGGCGCTTTCCTGCAAGGACTTCAGCAGGTCAGAAGCGTCGGAGAATAGTTTATCGACTTTTTCGGTCGCAGCCTCACAGGCTCTGGTGGAGGCGTCTATCGCAGCAGTTGCTGAGGCCACTGAATCATGTTGAGCCCTAGAGAAGGCATCAACTATCTTCTAAAGGGCAGCTTCAAACAAAGATGACTGCTGGTTGGAAGAGGAGGCGTGAAGTTGATCAATCTTCTCGTTAAGCTCACGAAGATGCTTCTTTGTCACTGGAGCATCATCCTCCTCATCACTCTGAACTTGAAACGGACTATAGTAGACCGAATCAAAGTTCATGTGATCACCACCAAGGTATTGATCACCTCCATCGGAGGCGTCTTCGGGTGATTGAGGTGGTGGTGAAGCTGGGGGTGTTACGGGTTTTGTTGGTTCAGGTTGAGTGGGTGGGGGGTTAGTTTCGGGTGGTGGTTGTGTATGGGCAGGTTCGGTTTGTGGAGGTTCGGTTACTGGAGGGGTTTCAGTAACTGGTGGTGTTTCGGTTGATGTGGTGAATATGGGTGGAGGTATAGGGATAGAGGTTGGGGGAATAGTGGGGTTTATGGTGGGAATGGAAATAGGAATTGTTGGTGGAGGTGAAGGAACTCGGGATTGATGAAGTTCCATCTCTGGGGTTGGGGACCGAGGGGGTGTGTGCCTCGTTGAGGAGATTCGTCTCCTTGTGATCCTTCAGGGTCTGAACTCCCACCTTCGGATTCGCTCGAAGAGGAGGGAACAACGAGTTTTCGCTTCTGTTGGGTCTTCCTCCTTTTCGGCTGTGGGGACGAAGCAGCCTTCGGTTGTTTACGCTTCTTGGGAGAAGGTCCCTTTGGAGCTTTGGACACTTGCTTCCCTTTGTCACCCTTTTTGCCCCTGGCGACCGGTTTATCGGCATCATGAATCGATCGCAGCATGTCCGGTGTCAGTTCCCTCGGACCAGTTGGGCGAAACTCCTTGATCGTTCTGATCAGTCTTCTATCAGCGGGCACATCGGCATACATCGACTCCGGGATAGAGCCAATGAATGAGAATTTTTATGCATCGGATACGATGATCTTCTTGGTATGAAACGTACCAATAGAAGACATCGGTGCACCATCGGCTGTTGGAACATCAAACTTGTCCATGGCCCATCTTGTGATCAAGATCCAGAACCGGGCCAGCGACACCTCGGAGTATCGGGAAGAGGAAGAGAGGCTCTGAATCAGTTGTTTCCAAAGGACAAACCCATAGTCCAGGTTTATCCCATTGTATACCCCGTACATGATCAAAAGGAAAAGACGACTTGCACCGTCAGATCCTGAGCTCCTCTCTGACAGACCCTTGAAGAGAACTGTAAATAACCCATTCCACTGGGGCGGTAGGCAGGACTTCTTAAATTTTGCGACGGAGGTGAGAACCTCTGTGTAGCCCATGTTGTAAAACATGTTGTACAACATCCCAATCGGAATCGTCTCCGGGTGAACTCGCGACGGGTCAGCAGCAAACCCTAACATAGTGCAGAATCGGGGGCGAGAAATCGAAGTCTTGTGTTCTGCCACTTCGAAGAACACCCTGTCGACGGCCTTGTCGTAGTAAGCCGTCGCGTAGACCTGAGATAAGGGCGCCATTGGCACCGTTTCAATCCTTGACAGTGCAGGAGCAAGCTGGGAGTCCTTGAGACATTCGATGACTGGTGACATATAGGAATCATACGCCAGAGGGTTGAGATCAATCACCAAGCATTGCTGAGGACGGATTGGAAGAATCTGAGAAGTAGCATGGACGGAAGAAGAATCAGCCATTGTTGCAGGTTGGAGAAGAAGATGAACAGTGAAGTGCTCTGGAGGTTTTGCTCTTTAGAAAGTATGGAGGCAGTAAAGAGGTAAAAGGTTTTGTGGACTGCCTTTTATAGTGAGAGACTGAAGAGAGAAAGATCGTTTCATATCTTCTATGCGATGATCACGTAGGAAAGAGAGTGTCAGATTCCTAGGATCACGCTACCCAACAAGCGCCGTTTCAGAAGAAAATCGCTTCAAATCCGCACGCACCATTAATTACCAGAGATATGACGCTTGAATTTCGCACACGCGTCCATAAGTGTCAGTAAAAGCGCGGCCGTTTCAAATTCACACGCGCCCCCTTTTTACCGTCGTTTGAATTTCTATCCTTTGAACTCCCGCCGCGTCAGCAACCTTTTCGTCTTATCCCTTTGTAAACGGCATCTTTTTGAATTAAACTACCACGTAGATTATTTCTGACCACAGCTCCATAATTAACCACGAAAGTAAAATCCAGTCTGTAAATAATTAGCAACGGAAATTGGGAAAATCAAAGATTTTCGTGCAAAGAGTGTAAAAGAAAAAGAAATAAAGCAACTCTTTTTAGGATATTCTGTGATGTCAATAATGACACGAAACTGATGATCCCGGGCACGAATCTCTTCCTTCAAGGTCAAGAGAGACCTCAAAGTGTTAGTGTGGAATCCCGTTAAATTACGATCAAACATTTATTAATAAATGGTGAAAGGCTTCTTTTAATAAGGCTAAATAAGGGTGGTTTCGCTTTGATTCAACAATACAATTCTTGATATAAGAACGAAAGTGAACAAAGTACTTGTGAGAACGGTGTAGTCTGTTGAACAAGTAGGTTGGAGTTGATTTTGTTTTGGCTTAGATAAATATGAAATCTCATTTGAAAATTTAAAACTGGATCCCTTGGGAAGAAATGTTATGGTGTGTAACAATTTCATGGGAATCACTCAAAAGAAAAGTTGAGATTTCATGAGGGTACATTCGTCAATTCATTGGTGAAATCTTGATCAATTTAATTGGTCACCGTCAATTCGTTGGTGTTGAGTTTTGGGTCTCACTTAGGTCGTAGTGGCACGAAACTAAGATCATAAACACAGATGTTGTGTAACCATAAACCTCAGTGGTAGTTTCTGAGAGTCACAAGGGTTACGTTGATGAATCGAATGTAATGGAGAAGAATAATGAGGATGGTTGAAGAGAACTTAGTACCTCTGTTGCGAACAAAAGGACCAAGCAGGAAACTCCTAACTCATGTGAGAAAAGAGTGAGGTAGCTCACGATTAGAATAAATATGTTAGCCTTATTGGGAAGACAAGGTTTGTGTATACCAGGTCATGAAGGCTATTATTCAAAATCTTATGAGGCTTGGTACACATACAGCAGCATGCTTCTAGGGACACTTAAGTAAGTCATCAAATATATCCCCATAAACAAATAATCACATAAAAAAAATATTTTTGGAGTTTTGATATTTTAATAAAAATAAGATAAAAAAAACTTAAAAAAAATATAAAATAGTGAAAAGAAAAAGAAAAAAAATACGAGAAAAAAAAAACTTTGAAAAAATTGAAAAACCGAACCCGAACGTTCGGTTGGGAAAAAGTTGAAAAACCGAACCCGAACCTTCGGTTGGTTTCGGTTTAGGAAAATTTTGAAAAACCGAACCCGAACCTTCGGTTGGTTTCGGTTCATGAAAATTTTGAAAAATTTTAATAAACCAAGGAGTTTAGATATGCAATTTGGAAAAACTTTTTACACAAAGAAAAACAAATTTTATACAAAGAAAATATACAATTCAGAAAAACTACCTTTGAAGTAATGAGCGAGTCAGATGATTGAACCGAACCCGAACGTTCGGTTGGTTTCGCTTCTTACGTTTGCGTTTGAGAGGTAGTGTGAGGTACTGACTCTGAGTCCATCATACCTAGCCCTTGCAATATTTTGTTAAATGATGCTTCTGGAAGAGCTTTGGTAAAGACGTCAGCCAGTTGATCAGTGGTTCTTACGAAGTGAACTTCAACATTTCCATCTTCCACATGATCTTTGATGAAGTGATACCTCAGTGCTATGTGTTTGGTTTTAGAGTGTTGCACTAGGTTATGACAGATCCTAATTGCACTTTCAGAGTCACAATATAGTGGGATCTTCTTCATATTGAGTCCATAGTCGCGAAGTTGACTCTGGATCCAAATCACTTGGGATGTGCAGGATGCAGCGGCAATGTATTCCGCTTCGGCAGTAGACAGCGACACACACGTTTGTTTCTTGGATTGCCAGCTGACCAACTTCCCATCAAGAAATTGACAGCCACCAGTTGTGCTTTTGCGGTCGAGTCCACATCCTCCAAGGTCAGCATCAGAATAGGCTTGAACAAAGAAGTCTGAATTGGATGGATACCATAGACCTAAGGAGGTGGTTCGCTTGAGATAGCGTAGGATGTTCTTTACTGCCAGCATATGGGGTTCGCGTGGGTTAGCCTGAAATCGAGCACAATAACACACAAAAAACATGATGTCAGGCCTGCTAGCAGTTAAATACATCAGTGAGCCTATCATTTGACGATAGAGCGTGATATCGACAGCCGGTTTATCTAGTGAAGGGGTGAGCTTGGTGCCGAATGCCATTGGGACTTTTACTTTTGAGTCTCCCATCATTCCAAACTTCGCTAGGAGAGTCTTCGTGTAAGCTTCCTGATTGATAAAGATGCCTTCGGGTCCCTGTCTTATATTTAAACCAAGGAAAAAATTAATAGGACCCATTGAGCTCATTTCAAACTTAGTCTCCATCAACTTTCTGAATTCAGCTGTTAAGCTGGGATTCGTAGAGCCAAAGATGATGTCATCGACATAAATTTGAACTATCATAAGGTGGTTACCTTCCTTTTTGCGAAAGAAGGTTGGGTCAACCGAACCTTGTTTGAATTTAGACATCTTTAAAAATTTTGTAAGCATTTCATACCAGGCTCTCGGCGCTTGTTTGAGGCCGTACACAGCTTTATCCAGAATATAGCAATGATTTGGGTACTTTTCATTCACGAACCCAGGAGGTTGCTCCACAAACACAGTTTCTTCGAGTTCTCCATTGAGAAATGCACATTTAACGTCCATTTGAAAAACCTCAAAGTTTTTGTGAGCAGCATAGGCCAGAAATATTCGAACAGATTCTAGCCTAGCTACTGGAGCGAACGTCTCTTCATAATCTATCCCTTCCTCCTGACAGTATCCTTTGACCACCAGACGAGCCTTTTTCCTTATAACATTACCTTCCTTATCCATTTTGTTCCTAAAAACCCATTTGAGACCAACAACCGAAGCATCCGGAGGAGTTGGAATGAGGCGCCAGACTTTGTTCTTTTCAAACTCGTTTAGTTCGTCTTGCATTGCTTGAACCCAATCAGAGTGATCGAGGGCAGTGTTCACTGTCTTCGGTTCAACTTTTGATACAAATGAGTTAAACATACAAAACTCAACCTTTGAGAATAAGAATGTCTGTTTTGCCTTCAGTTGAGATCGGGTTAGAACTTTTTCAGATACATCACCAACTACTTGAGAGATAGGATGATCTCTGGTCCATTTGGTAAGAGGAGGGTAATTCGGATCAAAGGTTGGGTCTAGTTCAGCGTCTACCATTTCTTCTGGCTCAGATTGGCTATCGAAATCAAGCGTCATATCATCATGCTCCCCCTCAATTGATGAGTCTTGAGAAACATGAGGTTCAGGGGTTTCTTGTGGTGCTGGACTTTCAGGCGTTGAAGCACCTTCATTTGGAGGGGTATCTTCGGTTGGAGAGGCACCTTCGGTTGATGAAGGACCATCGGTTGAAGCTGTAGAGCAAGGCTCCCCCTGGACTTGTGAGCTTGGCTCCCCCTCGACATGAGAACTTGGCTCCCCCTCGACTGAAGCATGGATGGATGGAGATTCATCAGTGGGCGATTCTCCTTCATGTATTCTTCTTGCAGCATCTTCGACAATCTTCTTCATATGATCAACTTTGTTGTCAGCCGCACCTGCTTCTGAGAGAGAAGCTTTTTCCGGTTCGTCAAAAAGTTCCATAAATTTCTCGTATAAATTGGCGATCGAGACTGTGACTTGGCCAGTTTGAGGAAAGATTTCCCCGGCAGTGTTTTCTATGGCCTGTAGCTTCTTGACGTAGCTATCGTCAAATGTCACATAATATGTCTCTTCAATCCTTCTTGAACGTTTGTTTAGGACCCTGTACGCCTTGGATGTGAGTGAGTAACCCAGAAAGATTCCTTCGTCGGCTTTGACGTCAAACTTGTTGCGGTGTTCTTTTGAGTTAAAGATGAAACACCTTGAGCCAAACACATGGAAGAACTTCACGTTGGGTTTTCTGTTATTTATTATCTCATATGGTGTGAGCGTGAATCGCTTATTGAGATAGGACCTGTTCTGTGTATAACAAGCAGCAGAAATAGCATCAGCCCAAAAATAAAGTGGTAAGGAAGCGAAACTTAGCATAGTTCGGGCAGCTTCACACAGGGATCGGTTTCGTCTTTCGACTATTCCGTTCTGTTGTGGTGTGTAAGGAGCTGAGAAATTGTGACTAATTCCCTTTTCTGCAAGAAACTCTTCAAACTCCCTGTTCTTGAATTCGAGACCATTGTCGCTCCTGATATTACGAACGACCTTCTTGAGCTGGACTTCAATTTGCTTGATAAACACTTTCAGCTTTTGAGTCGCTTCAGATTTGAGCTTTAGAAAGAACACCCATGTAAATCGTGAAAAGTCATCAACGATAACAAGAATATACTTGCTACCACCGATGCTTTCGATAGATGAAGGACCACACAAATCGATATGAAGCAATTCGAGTGGTTCAACAACTTTTGTGTTGATTACAGATGGGTGACTTTGACGACTCTACTTTCCCATTTCGCATGCAGCACACAAATGCTCTCTGTCAAACTTGAGCAATGGAAGACCCCTAACATGACCTCCAGTGACAAGTCGGTTGATATCTTTGAAATTGAGATGAGAGAGTCTTCTGTACCACAACCAGCTTTCGTCGGATTGAACTTTTGATAACAAACAAATGGCTGGGTTTCCTTTGATGGGTTTCATGTTCAGAGGAAACATTTCACCCTTTCGCTCTGACTTTAGAATCACTTTCTTTGTCTTTTTCTCTATGATTTCAGAACCTTCATCATCGAATGAAACTTTGAGACCTGTACCTCCAACAAGCTGAGATACACTAATGAGGTCGTGCTGGAGTCCTTCCACATAAGCCACCTTCCTTATTGTAAAGTCACCATTCGTTATCATCCTGTATCCCTTTATGGTGCCGAAAGAGTTATTTCCAAACTTAATGTTGCCACCATTTGCAAGAGATCTGTATTCCCTGAGCTCCTCTTTCCTCCCTGTCATGTGACGTGAGCAGCCACTATCGATGTACCATTCTTCGTCAAACTGCTCGTCACTGATAACCTGCAAAAGTTAAGCAGATTTAGGAACCCAAAGTTTCTTGGGTCCATGTGAGATTTTCATGGGAACGGGGATAATAAGAGAGATGTCAACTAGATATGTTCGTTTTATTAGAGTTGTTTCATCTTTCTTTTTAATGGTAAAAACTTTTATTTTGTTAGGATTGGTTGTGTTCGTTTTGGACTCTGGTTTGGATTCATCGACCTTCTGCTTTCCCTTCTGTTCAGCTGATGAATGAGGTTTTTGAGGAAAAGCGGGATTAGCTTTAGAACGAGATGAAGATGGATTGGTAGAAGTAGAAGAACGAGAAGAGTTAGAATGAGAGGTTTTGGATGGAGAGGAATTCCTGGTTGGTGACTCTCGGTGACTCTTTTGCTTTTGATCATTGGAGGGACTGACCTTAGAGTCTTGTTCTCTTTTAACTTCAGAACTGAACCTCTGCGTTCGGTTGGAGTTGTTCTTGGAACCGAACCTTTGGTTTCGGTTGAAGTCCTTTTCAGAACCGAACCTTTGCCTTCGTTTGGTATTTTCTTGTGAACCGAACCTTGGCTTTCGGTTGATGTCCTTTTCAGAACCGAACTTTTGCCTTCGGTTGGTATCTTCTTGTGAACCGAACCTTGGCTTTCGGTTGATGGAATTTTCAGGCTTTCTTACAGGATTGTTTTCATACTTCAGATTCTTGTGTTTGTGTGAATAGTATGTATTCTGGGAGTGCCAGAATTGTTTCCTCTCAGAAAGATTTTTCCTGTATCTTAGGTTCCTTTCTATCTTCTTATCCCTCATCTGCTTAGGTTGATGATGAACGTTCTCTTTCGTTTTTGTTGTCACCTTGACTGGTTCCTTTTGAACTTCAGGCATTTTATTTTGAGCCGAGGGAGCAGAGGGAACATCCGAAGAAGATTCAGTTTGTACTGAGGAAGTGGGAGGATTATCTGATGAAGTTTCACTTTGAGCTGTTGGAGTAGAGGGAATGTCTTCTTTTGCTGAACGATCATCCTCTTGAGGAATATCTTTCGTACCACTGGTGCTTGGTTCACTGAAATTATCAGGCTTATTCAAAGGTTCAGGTATGTATCTCCCTTTTCTCATCCAGGAGGTTCTTTCAGATAGGCCAACAGTTTCGTTTCCATTATCTATTGGAGCTTTCTAGAAGTACTCATCACATCCATCAGCATTGTCTTCGCTTACAATATTTGTGAGCTCGGCTGTTTGATGTTCGGTTACTCCAGTCACTTTGTATACTTGATTTGGAGTTGTCCTGACCTTTTGATAGACCACTGCTTTTTCTACTAATTTCGGGGACTTTTGTTGGGACAATCTAGCGAATTCCACAGAATTTTCAGAAATAAGATTTTTGTGGTTTTCAGTTTCGCTTTTAACAAATTCTGAGCAGTCAACCGTATCCTCTACAGAAATTTCACTCATGTTTTCGTCTTCGTTGAGCTCAGATGCATTTTCAACATCGATTTTATTTTCTGAGCTTACGTTGGCGTTTAGGGAGTCAAATTTTTGTATGGTTTCGGTTCTCAGTTTAAGACTGTCATTTTCGTCCAAAAGATTTTTGAGCATGTCCTTGTGGTCTTTGGATTTGATGAAGGACTCAATTTTGTCCAGTCCATACATATAGGTTGGATTGACATCATCAGACGATATCACACTCTCACAATTGTAGGCTTCAACATCGATTTCATCCTCCGTAAACTCTAGGAAGGGCAAAATCATGCGATGGATCTTTTGGCCTATTTCACAGTCTAAGTGGAGTTGAGTAATATTGGAATATAAGCGTTTAGCAATTAAACAAAAAACATTTCGCTGTTTTAACAATTTTAAATTGTCTCTCTGCAAATAAATGTTTTCGTCTTTGACTTTAACTAATTCAGATTCTTTTAACTCAATCCACATTCGCCGCTCCTCACTCTTCGACGCCACCCTGCTTAATTGATCAGTCAAGTTAGAATTGGTGACTCGAGTTTGAGTTAAGCTACTATCTAAATGAGAAATTCTTGTATTAACATTTTTTAGTTCTTTCTCATATGAGGATGGTTGTACTTTAGATGAAATAAAAACAGATTGTACCTTCTTTATCAGTTCATCGAGCTCATTGAACTGCTGGCTGAGTGGTTTGGCCGTAAAGCACATATCCTCCTGTACCTTCGGTCCATCGCTTCCTCCATCGGTGTTGTATCCCCTCATTTGTGATACGTCAGTCACCATGAAGCATTTTCCTCCACTGCTTTCCTCCTTCGCCACATACGCCTTTCCATGGGTAGGCTTCCTCACTTCTTCATCTTCTGAGTCAGTAGACCAAACTTCTGTGCTACCGAACTCATCGTCATTAACCGAACCCTGCACAATAAGAGCATTAATAGAAGGGTTAACAATAGACTTCTTCTTTCTCAACTCATCCAATCTCTTCTGCAACACAGCTTCCTCATCATTTCCATCGTCCTTTTCAGCCATCTTCTTAAGAACACAGTCCTTAGCATAGTGGTTCTTGCCACCACAGTAGAAACAGCTTACTCCGGAATCGCCATCTGCCTTCGGTTCCTTCTTGGGCTCCTCAGCCTTCGGTTCATTGCTCACCTTTTCAGAGCTGTAACTCCCCTGCCAGTTTCGGTTTTTGTTGCTGGGGAATCTCTTCTTTATGAACCTCTTAGGATTGGACACCATCATGGCATAATCCTCAGACGTGAGGTCATATTCCTCCAAGTTAAGCTCTTCATCTTCCATCCCAACTTTACCTTTCGATAAGAGGGCCAACGAACCAAGGCTAGAAACAACGTTCTTCTCTTGCACTACAATCTTTTCTCGAGACTTTAAAATGCCCACCAGTTTCGCCAAAGAGTATGATTTAAACTGCTCATGGGCTTTGACTGTGGAAACCACTGCTCTCCACTCAGACCTTAGTCCGTTCAAGAAAGTAACCTTCTGTTCGATAAGCTTTCTTTCAATATCGTGTTTGATCATCTTGCTGAGAAGATGATTGAAGCGATCAAACGTCTGGGTCACCGTTTCTTCGGCCCCTTGCCTGAATTCTCCAAACTCAGATAGAAGCAAGGTTTGGATAGAATGTTCTAGATCTTCGTCTGTGGAATACAGTTTGCAAAGTCTATCCCATACTTCCTTCGCCGTAGTACATGAGCTGACTAGTCTGAATGTGTCTGACTGAAGGGAGAATCTGATCAACCTTAATGCCTTAATATTACACTGGAATTTGTCTTTCTCGTCTTGTGCAATATCCTTCACGTCCTTAAGCAGATCGTTGTACTCTTTCTGTGTTTTGATGATTCTGGATGTAGCAGAATGAGAAAACGGTCCATTGATGATGGCTTCCCATATAAGATAACCATTGTCCTCCGATCCAATCACATAATCTTCAAAATGATGCGCCCATACTTCATAGTCATGGGTGTATAAGATTGGAATCTTTGTCGTCGAACCGATGTTGTTGGAAATATTAATAGGGTTTGATTGCGTTGCGTCCATAATGATCGTAAAGCCTGTTCAAAGATCAGACTTGTAATAAAGCAGATTAGGGCAAAACAATAAATACTAAGATACGTCAATTAAGATGACGGCTCAATAAATATCGATGATTGCAGAAAACCCTAATGGAAATCTTTTTCACAGAAAAGATGTGTATCGATTACACAGCCTCCTGCTCTGATACCAATTGATGGGATTAAAACAACTTTTAATCTATGAAGATCGATTAGATCTTGAACAAGTATATAAATATGAAACAGCAAAAACGCAATAATATGAACAAAACAGCTTGAATCAAACGTGTCGAATGATTAAATAAAATCCTCAGAAGAGCTCGATTAAGAACATCAACTGTAGAGGATTAGAAGATTACAGGTATGATCAAAGAAAAATGTTGTACGCTGTATCAATCGCTATTACGACAATCTCTGCAATCTTAACCTAATATGCATGCAAGCATTAACTTAAATACTATACATAAAATTCTCACGGTTGGACAGGCCCAAACCGGAGAATACAAGGCTAATCTAACGAGCCCAAAAGACGCAACATTAAATAAAACTTCAGCTCTACATACCTAAAACCCATCACAAACATATCTTGGATATATCCCGAAGAGGGTCAAGATCTGAAGTTACAACTTCAGATCTAGCCCATAGCTCATCATACCAACTTGATATTCCAAAAAAAACCCTAAAACTCAATCAATAGAGGAGATCTATAAGGAAAATGATGGTTTGGGTACCTCTGGAAGATGATTTCTGAGATGAGTGTTGGTTCCCACATTCTAATGCTCCAATCTCCTTCTCCTCCAAGTCTTCTCCTTCCAAAGATCCTCTTCTCAAGCTTCAAACACACACAAGTTTCACACCCCAAAATCACGAACGGCGAAAACGTTCAGGGGTGGAGGACGTCATGTACAATATCACAATAGTGTAATATAATAAACAAGCAACAACATCATCCATTGCATTACAAGTAGAATTTTAATACATTTGTGTTCTTTCATTGTAGTAAGACACCAAAAATATACAATCAAAATAAAAGACGAGTCTTGTCTGCTCCGTCTTCTCAAAACCTGACCGTCGTACCTGTCTACTGCTGACCTGAGAATACAAGTTATTTTGAAAGAGAGTATCAGCTTTAAAGCTGGTGAATTCATAAGAAATTAAGTGTCGTTGTCTTGCTTATGAAAATCTGCTATGAAGGCCATGTAAACCTTTAAATGAAAATGTTGAGGTAAGTATGAAATCCCTAGGAAAACCCTTATTTTCTATAAGTATGAAATGTAGTGTTCTACCAAGACCCGAATGTTCTGTAAGTATGAAGTGTAGTCTTCTACCAAGACCCGAATGTTTTGTGTTAGGGTATAAATGTTGTAATAAGTCGAAGTATTAGTTTTGTTACGAAGGATCTTTAATCTTCGTAAGTTGAGTCTTCGGATGTAATGTTATATTTACTAAGGCATTTTAATGAAGTATTAATGTCTAGTCCTTAGTATTTTGTTATGCTTTTGTATGCCTATAAATAGGAGTCTGTACTGAGTTAGAACTTAACTTTTAACGTACTCTTTACAGAGAATTCTTTTGTACTCTGTAAAATCGAAAGCATAATATGAGCTGATCAAAGATAATATTTACTCTCGTGTTCATCGTGAATCTTCTTTCTTAATTCTTACGTGATTTGATCTTTAAACTCGATTACAAATCTCATCAATTGGTATTAGAGCAGGAATCCTTTTTGTGATCTGATTTTCATTCGATCAAAAAGGTTTTTGAATCTACTGTTTGATTCAAAAAGTTTCCGTCCTTTTTGAATTTGAAAATTTCATCTAGATCTCAATCTAGCATTTGATTCTACAAAAATATTTGTTAATCGAGTCCTCGGTGTGTAATTCTGAATTGAATTATACAATTTGATTTTCAAAATTCTCAAAAGATTAGTATCATCTTGAAGCTTTTGTCCGTACATTAATGGCGTCATTCAATCTTAATTTGATGACATCATTTTCTCATTTGCTTGGATCATCCACTAAAATTCCAATGCTTATTCCAGAATATTATGATCAGTGGGCAGATCGTATGGAAGATTACTTGAATGGACTGGGTGAAGAATTATGGAAATGCATCTTAGGAGAAATCAATCAACCTGCACAAGTTCAGCCAATCGTCATGTCTTCAAGCAGTTCAGAAGTTGATAATGAAACCGATCGTTTAAAACGTCTGGAGAAGAAATGCATGAGGGAATTAAGAGGTGCGTTGCCTCCTGTTGTGTACAACTATGTCAGAACATGCAAAACAGCTAAAGAAATCTGGAACAATCTAAAAGAAAATTTTCAAGGGAGTGAAAAGACGAAGATCACATCTGTGAAACAATGCCTTGTACAACTCAAAGATTTCAGACAGAAAGAAAATGAGTCTATTGAAGCATACTATGATAGGTTCAACGAGTTAATCTATCGTTGCAATCGTTATAGTATAATAAGGTCACCAATGGAGTACAATTTGATATTTGTTATGGGACTTCGAAAGGAGTGGAGAAGTGTGAGCATGATGGTGAAAAATCAACAAAGTTTTGATACTTCAACTTTGAATGACTTGTACAATCAATTAAAATCTCATGAAAATGAAGTCAATGAAATAGCTGAAGAAGCTGTAGCAAGTCTTGGTGGTCCTTTGGCTCTAGTTTCGAAGGTTACAGAAAGAGAAAGTGAAAAATTGAAGTCTGATGAAGAAGAAGGTTTTTTGATGAATTCTGATGATGAGGTAGTTGCTTTTTATTCAAACAATAGAGTAAAGAAATTTTTTAAGAAACCTTTTAATCCGAAGAAGTCATCGGATTCGAAGGGTAGCTTTGAGAACAAAAACAAATTGGATGATAAGAAAATAGAAATGAAGACAAATTCGAAGAGTGAGATGGAGCAAATGAAGATGCTATTGAAAGGTGATACAGGGATCAATTGTCATTATTGCTATGGAGCAAATCATTTGGCTGTAGATTGCTTGTTGAGGAAGAAGGAAGAAAAGAAGAGTAAGACAAAGGATGAAGCTTACTACACTAAGAAACTGGAGGAAGTAAAGAAGAAAGCAAAGAATCTGTCATTGGTAGCTCATGGAGAAACTGAATCGGATGGCACATATCAAATATGGTCTTCGGGTTCAGATGATGAAGAGATGAAAAATCCAACTCATGGAGCTACGTATGCAAAAATGGAAGAGGATTCGGATGATGAACAGACTGATGAAGTGTGTGGGCGATGCTTCGTTTCGAAGTCTACTGACAAATCACCTATGACTACCAAGGTACGTAACATTCTTGAATCTTTTAACATTCCAGTTTCTGCATATAATTCTGAGTTAGTATCTTTTGACGAAACTGTTACTTACTTTGATTCAATCATTGTGTCTGCTAGCAATGAAGCTAAAAAGTTAAGTGATCAATTACTAGAGACGAGAAAAGTGTTGGATTCAAAAGTCACTAGGATTGATTACTTAGAGTTGCAAGTTTCAAATATCATAGAGGATAGAGAACAATTAGGAAAAGAAGTAAACTTGTTGTTTGCTCAGAGAAATGTTTTTTGAATTCAGCAAAACGATTGTATGGAAAATTAACTGAGTTACATCATTCATGTGAAATAAGTAAGGAACAACATAGAAAATTACTACCATTTTTAGCTTATGATAGAGCTAAGGTTGATAGTATTTCATATGATTGTGAAAAAGAAATTTCTGATTTCAACAAAGTTCCAAATGATAGGTTTAGATATGGAATTGCAAAAGTCGAAGATTATCTTGATGCTAATGATTTAGTAAAAATTGTAAATGAAACCTTAACTAAATCAGAACAACTTCGAATTTTGAAAAAGACTGAGAATTCTACATCTAATAGTGAAACTAATAATGCTAATATTGAAGATAATTCTGATAATATTAGTGAAATTAGTGATTTAGAAGATGTAGATTGTTCACAGTTGTCTGTCATAAATGTTGCAAATTCATTTAAAGGGAAAGAAAAATGTGACGATTTATTAATGAAAATTGAAATTAATAAACCCTCAACTTCGAAAGTTTGTGATATGGAATATGTGGAAATACATGAGAGTCAAACGGATGATAGTGACAATGAAGAAGAAAATACAAATTGAAAGCAAAGTCAAAAGTTGGAAGAATTTGAAATTCCTCGAGTGGTTGTTGATCAAGTCTATATGGATACACAAGAATTTGAGAAAATTCTTAGTGAAAAAGGTGCTCATTATGTTGAATCGAATACTGTTGTTTACCCAATCTTCAAATGCACTGATGATATTGTGTTCCCAAATCAAATCTTCGTAACAACAGGTAATGTTGAAAATATAAAACCTGAATTCAAAAAGATGGTTGTGGAAGACAATATGAAAACATCAAAAGAAGGATTCTTTTCAAATCAAAGTACAGTTGAAAATACTCTTACAAAGAATTCATATAAATTTCAACATCATAAACCAAAAAGAGTATGGATTGAAAAGTCAAAAGTTGAAAAGAAGGAAGTTATCCAAACTGCAAATATGTTTTCAAAGCACGAAGATGTTAAAACTGATGTTAAAACAATTAACAAAGTGATAAAATTAAATTCAAAAGAATTTAAAGCTCAAGTTGAAAATTTTTCAAAGGAAAATAATATTTCGAAATGTCAAGCAAGGAAAACAATTTTTTGGCAAACAGTAGAACCATCAAAAATGAGATCAACAAATTTTTCAAAAACAAGAAAAGTTTCTAAAGAAAAATCAAAATCTCAAATTTTTGAAGCGAAAAGTGCTTTGTTTTCAAATAAAAAGGTTGGAAATCAAACTTCAAAGTTTCAAAACAAGACATCTTATCATGAATCTTATCTTTCAAAACCAAAAGTTGATTATGTTCCAAATACAGCAAAATGTTATAATCCTTTGAAGAAACAAGCTGACAAAGTCTCATATGCAAAGGGAATAACAACAAAGAGAAATATTGATCATTGGTTGGAAGGAAAAGGAAAGATATACCAATCAAGTAAGTTTTCGAAAGAACAGATACATGAGGCGTATGACAAATATGCTAATCCTTCAATGAATGGTAGTTTGTCATTGAAAGAGTCAAATATATCAGTTAAAGTTTGGCAGCCGGTCACAAGAGTAAAAAGGGAAAAATCAAAAACTCAAGATGCGAAGGGTGAAATTAGTAAAAATTTGAATAAAGTAAAAACTCATAAATCTGACCCTTCGAATGAAAATGTTAGATTTATAGACAGTCTCAAAACCAAAGTATATGATTGGGTTAATGGTTGTACTTTACAATTGAGTCACAAACCTAATTTGAATGGACCCAACAAAGCTTGGGTACCTAAATTTTTCCAATGATTGCAGGTACTTTGTGACGAGCAATATGATAACAAGTGGTATATTGATAGCGGTTGCTCACGTCACATGACTGTGAAGAAGGAAAACTTGCGTGATTTTCGAAGCCTAGAAAATGGAGGAGTGGTTAAGTTTGGTAATAATCACAAATGCAAAGTCAAGGGTTATGGGAAGATAACGAATGGAAATTTCACTATCAACAGAGTTGCATTTGTTGAAGGTTTACAACACAACTTGATAAGTATTTCACAACTTGTTGTGGGCACTGGCAATCAAGTTCTTTTTAATGAAGAAGGAAGTGTCATTTCGAATGTCAAGACCAAGGAAGTTTTACTTAAGTCAAAAAGAAAAGGTGATATGTTTACATTGGATAATGTTCCTATTGTAGGCAAACCTGTTGTGTGTCTACTTTCGAAGGCTGCTGCTGATGTTAGCTGGTTATAGCACAGGAGATTATCACATCTCAATTTTCGAAACATCAATAAACTTGTCATAGAAGATCTGGTAAGAGGTTTACCCATTCTTAAATATGATAATGACAGTTTGTATGCAGCTTGCGAAGTAAGGAAACAACACAAACAAGGTCATCCAATCACAATAGATTCGAAGATTGTTGAACCCCTTGAACTCCTGCATATAGATTTATGTGGTCCTTCCATAGTTGCTACTCTTAACAAGAAAAGGTACATTTTGGTAATAGTAGATGATTTTTCAAGATTCACGTGGGTTTATTTTCTCAGGTTAAAATCCGAAGTTCCTCAAATGATGATTGATTTTATCAAAAAGATGGAAGTTTCATTGAAGAAGACAGTTCGAAAAATTAAAAGTGATCATGGAACTGAATTCAAAAATCAAGTCTTCGATACATTTCTGGTAGAAAAAGGAATTTCACATAATTTTTCATCTCCTTATACACCACAACAAAATGGAGATGTTGAGAGAAGAAATCGATCATTATGTGAAGCTGCAAGAACAATGTTGGCATTTTCGAATTTACCTCAATATCTTTGGGCTGAAGCTGTTTCAACTGCGTGTTTTACTCAAAAACGATCATTTATTCATAGACGGTTTAATGTTACTCCTTATGAAATCATCAATAATCGAAAACCTAATGTCAAATTTTTCCATGTTTTTGGATGCAGGTGTTTCATAATGAATCTCAAGGATAATCTTTCGAAGTTTCAAACAAAAGCAGATGAAGGAATTTTCTTGGGATATTCACACAATTCAGTTGCTTATAGAGTGTTAAATAAGCGAACTCGCAAAGTGGAAGAAACTTTTAATTTGACATTTGATGATCATTACATTAAAAAGTCTAATCATAAATTTATGAATTATCCTATTTTGCAAAATTCTTCAAATATAGATGATTCAATTGAAATGAATGATGCTGATCATGATTTGATTTTCGGTATTTCAGAACAAGCAATTGATGCAGAAAGAAATGCAACTGATAATCAAACACCAAAAAATTCGAAGTATAACAATGATTCAACTTCGAATTTGAGTTAAAACCCAAATGAACAAGTTTATGATC
Organism: Lactuca sativa; assembly: GCF_002870075.4. NCBI lineage: Eukaryota > Viridiplantae > Streptophyta > Magnoliopsida > Asterales > Asteraceae > Lactuca > Lactuca sativa. The sequence continues at coordinate 56,706,053 of NC_056624.2, forward strand.
CAGTGGAGGGGGAGCACTTGGATTCAAATACTTTTGTTGAGGGGGAGCATTATAGTGAACGAGATAACATGTCAACAAATGTTAGTGTCAAAGAGGAGCAAATTCTTGAAGAAGAACCGATCAATGAACCAGAGCAAAATATCAAAATGGAGTCAATCATTGAGGGGGAGCTTATACTAGAGAATGATCCAATTCTTGAAGAAGAACATTTTGATGATGCTAATGATTCTATTTCTATAAATGGATCAGAAACAGATGTGATGTTCAAAGATGCACTTTTGGAATTTGATCCTAATTATCCACCATTGGATAAATGGACAAGAAATCATCCAAAAGATCAAATTCTTGGTGATCCACAAGCAGGAATCATGACAAGAGCACAACTTCATGCACGAAATGAGGTACTGAACAATCATCAACAATTCTGCATGTTTCATGTTTTTATTTCCAAAATTGAACCAAAGACAGTTAAGATTGCAATGGAACACTCTGATTGGGTTGTTGCTATGCAAGCTGAATTGTCTGAATTCGAAAGAAACATGGTTTGGAGATTAATTCCAAAACCTAATGATGTGTCAGTTGTGGGACTTAAATGGGTTTATAAAAACAAAACTGACAAAGATGGAAACATTATTCGAAATAAGGCCAGACTTGTTGTTAAAGGATATTCTCAACAAGAAGGAATTGATTACGAAGAAACATTTTCCCCTGTCGCAAGACTTGAGGCTGTTCGTATTTTTCTGGCTTTTGCAGCTCATAAAGATTTTGATGTCTATCAAATGGATGTCAAATGTGCATTCTTAAATGGAGAACTTGAAGAAACGGTATATGTTGAACAACCTCCAGGTTTTATAAACTCAGAGCATCCTGATCATGTTTATATTTTAGATAAAGCAGTATATGGGTTAAAACAAGCACCAAGAGCATGGTATGCAACTCTAACATCATTTTTGAAACAATCTAAATTTAAACAAGGCTCAGTTGATCCCACTTTATTTCGAAAAAAAATTGGAAATCATCTGATGCTTGTTCAAATTTATGTTGATGATATAATTTTTGGCTCAACTGACCCTGCTTTATCTAAAGAATTCGAAGAATTGATGAAAAGCAACTTTGAAATGAGTATGATGGGCAAAATAACTTTTTGGGTTTGAATATTAGACAAAACAGGGATGGAATATTCATTAATCAAGAGAAATATACGAAGAATTTGTTGGAAAAGTTTGGAATGACAAATAGCACAAGGTTACGAATACCAATGGCAACGGGCATAAAGCTAAATCCTTCGTTAGATAAATCAGCTGTTGATATTACTTTATATCGAAGCATGATTGGGTGTTTATTGTATTTAACTGCAAGTAGACCTGATATTATGTATTCTGTTTGTAATTGTGCAAGGTATCAATCAAATCCACGTGAACCACATCTCACAGCAGTAAAGAATATTTTCCGATATTTGAAAGGCACTACTTCGTTAGGATTGTGGTATCCTTCGAACACAGGGTTCTTTGTACAAGCTTATTCAGATGCGGATCTTAGAGGATGCAGTCTTGATCGTAAAAGCACAACTGGTGGGTGTCAATTGTTAGATGGAAAGCTGGTCAGCTGGCAATCGAAGAAGCAAACAAGTGTTTCAATATCAACCGCTGAAGCTGAATATGTTGCTGCAGCTGCGTGTACATCACAAATAATTTGGATTCAAAGTCAATTAAGAGATTATGCAATTAATAGGAAAAAGATTCCTTTATATTGTGATTCACAAAGTGCAATAAGAATTTGTCATAATCCTGTGCAGCATTCGAAGACCAAGCATATTGCTCTTCGATATCATTTCATCAAAGATCATGTTGAAGAAGGAAATATTGAAGTTCATTTTGTAAAAACATTGGATCAGTTGGCAGATATTTTTACAAAGGCTTTGGATGAAAAATCGTTTCTTCGGATCTTAGATGGATTGGGAATGATTGATGGAAATTCTCTTCAAACTGATAAAAGCGAAGAGTGATGGGTCTGAATCATTTGGTGTATGGTCGGAAAGATTGCTTTAATGTTCAGAGGGTACTGTTCACGGTCAACGCTTCGAACGCTTCGCATTCGGAAGTTTTGAAAAAGATAATCAGAGGTTACTGTTCAAGTCAACGCTTCGAACGCTTCGCATTCGGAAGTTCTGAAAAAGATAATCAGAGGTTATTGTTCATGGTCAACACTTCGAACGCTTCGCATTCGGAAGTTTTTAACACATTTCAACTAAGGTTAGATTTTTTAGTTTGTTTAATGTTATTTTTGAAAAACCTGAAAAAAAATCAAAAATATTTTCTTTTATTGAAAAATCAAAAATCCAAAAAAGATTTTGTTTCAGTTTGTCTTTAATTTTTCTGAAAAAAAAATTTCAAAAATACCAAAAATATTTTTTTATTTTTCGGTTTTAACATGTGTGTTGTAAGTTTTGTCAAGTTTCAAATACGAAGGATTCATGCGTTTGGATTTGAAGGAAAGGTATGATCTCTATACATTTTGGATTAATTAGGATGTCCGTAGAAGCATGCTGCTGCATGTTGTCTCAAGCCTCGTATGATTCTATGTATGGGAAATGAAAGCCTTGATGAAATTATCTCATGAAAATTTCTTCCCAACAAGGCTTGTATTTGCATAAATCAACAAGAGCTACCTTACTCTTCTCAAATGAGTTAAGAGTTTTCTGTTTTATCCATTATAACAGAGGTACCCTTCGATTCTTAACCAATCTTTTTAAACCAAACAATTCTTACATTCCAAATATTCGAAGATTTGTCCTTGAGATTTTTGATCAAACCAATCAAAATCTAGACAAATTACAAATCTGTGTTTATGATCTAATATCATGAGTCCGTGATAGAAGTGAAACCCAAAATATCATAAACCTTAAGGAATTGACGGGGAACTATGTTCCAGATCTTACGAAGCTTTTGCTTCAGTACCTTTTATACTCCAAATCATATTCATTTCTTTTGAGTGATCTTAATCAAACATTCGAAAACTACGATGTTTGTTCCCAAAAAGATCCAGAATAAATGTTTTTTATGAATATGATTTCCGTGTGAGTATATTTTCAAAATCCTAGTTACTTTGAATATCATTCGCAACCAAGTTGTCACTGACTACACTGGTCATACAACTAATTTTGTTTACAATTCCTCACCTTACTTTAAGGTTGATATGTAACAAAATTTTCGAAGCCACCCCATATGTGCAATAAAAGAAACCCTTCGAAACTTCTTTACAAGTTATCGATTGTAATTCACAGGAAACCACACAAGCTGTTAATTATCTCTCTTGATAATTTTCGAAGATATCTTTGCCTGGGATAAAATTGTTTTTGTGTCAAAAGAAATTGTTGACATCACAAGTTTTCCAAAATTTTTTTTATTTTGTTTCTCATCTAATTTCTTTTGGAACACAGCACACACGAAATCCTTGAGGTTTGAGTAACACCAACTTAAACTGATGATTTCGAAATTCTGGCAAATGACTTCACTTTTTAAACCCCAAAGTGAAAGAGCCTAACCTCAATTCCGAAGGCATCTGACGGTTCCAATTCTTTTGGGGAATACCAAACAATCCTATCTCTTGATGATGCATGGTGTATGACAAGCGTGTAAAGCGTATTGACAGTTATGCTTTTTACTTTTTGATGAGTACATTCCGATTTTCAAGGTGCCATGTCAGCAAGCATTTAATGCATCTCGCTTCAAATTCAAAATTCTAGGGTTACATATAAAAGGGCAAATCAGAACTCCATAACACTTTACGCGATCAAACTTTCAGAAATACAAAAACTTTTTGTGCAATTCATCTTCTTCACAAGTTCTTTTCTCAAACATCATCTGCAATGGCGACTACTTCATCACCAACAACATACGAGATCATCAGTGTTCCGATTCTGAAGATCCAGGGTTCCAACTATCAAGTCGAATCGGATTTGTCCAAATATCCGGAAGAACTACAAATGTTGGTGGTTGCTTTACAGAATTCTGTTCTGTCTAAAGCAATGTTCGAATCATTTCCTGCTCCGATGTCCTGGTTGTCAAAGGCAGGTTCTACAGCTTCATACAACAAAGAGACTGGGTGTGTGGAATTCACCATGGTTACAGATACGAGAATTAGGGTTTCCAAGAGATTGTTTTGCAAGATTTTAGGAATTCCAAATTCTGGCCCGTATGATGAACTCACGTTTTCGCAAGTGGTGTACATGTTCAATGAGATGGGTCACCAACCTCCATTGACACGTATTAGTGACTTCAAGAAGTCAGGGTTACCAACGATTTGGAATTTTTTGTTTGGCATCTTTCTTAGATGTCTTACTGGAAGAACGGTGGGGTTGGATAAAGGAAGGATGGAGGTTTATGTTGGATTAATGTCTAAGTCCATAACTATATTTGGTAAGACTTGACCCGACCCGGCATGGTCCATTTGGGTTGCATACCATCATGCACTTGGATGAGAGAAATAAGACACTTATGGTTATTAATATATTATAAGTTCTAGTATATTAATAATAAGAATAATAAGATTATTTAATTAGTATTGATCAAGAATTAATCTAGGATTAATTAAGTGATCAAAAGAAGACTAATTAAATATATGGGTTGATTGTGTAAATCATCCATACTTGTATAGTGGGCTAATGCTCCATGGATAATCAAGTTGGGCTAAAACCCATAGGATGGTCCATGGATGCTCCATGGTGTATTTGTACCCATGGATCCAAGGAAATGGAAAGCCATGACAATTAAGAGTTTACCCTAATTGTGTAACTATATAAGCATCTTATCATTGAGGAAAAATCGGCCACTAGTAGTATTCAAGAAAGGGCTAGCCGATTTTGGTGAGTGTAGAATTCTCTCAAGACATTCTAAGTGTTTTGATGATTGTGATTCCATTTGAGGTGTCACACTTGGGGCACTAAGCACTCAAGCTTCATGAAGACTTTCTACATCAAGAGGTATGTATTCTATCTTGTTACATTATTGTTTTGTATGCTAGATTAGGATAATACCTTGGAAGTTCTTATTTGCATGTATAATAGAGAAAACATAGATCCAAGGTATTTAGGGTTGCATGTACACTTAGGAAGTGTTAGAATGCTCAAAACCCAACAGTGGTATCAGAGCCACGGGTTGTTTTCTGTTATATTGATGCAAATATTTTATTTTCAAAGTTGAAAAAAAAAAAAGAAAAAAAAAACATGAAGTTCGTCAAATTTTAAGATAATTACTTGTTCTTGGAAAAACTAATTATTTGTAAAATTTGAATAATTTGCTTTATGAGTTGAATCAGGTCAAATTTAATAAAAGATAAAATAATATGATTATTTTATTAGTTTTAAAAGTTTGATCTAAAGAGTTTTATTTTTTGAAACCTCCATAAGTTATGGATATGAAAAGGTTTTAAAAAAAAAAATTGATTCAAAGTTTTTTTGGAGTTACAAAATTTGGTGTTAATGTTTTAAAGGATTACATAACTTAAGAATAAGTTATGGATCACCAAAAGTTTTTTGTGTTATCTTGTTTTATGAGTGAATTTGGATTAATGATGAAAATTATGTGATAGTTGGTTTTAATCCAAATTAATCTAAGAATTGATTCAAAAATGTGTTTTTGTAACTTGTCCTCAAGTTATATGAAAAGTCACATTTAAGAATCATAAAACTCATAAAAAATTGGCAAAGGTTACAAAATGAAGAGTCTAGTTTTAATTAAATGGTTTTATGACTCCATAACTTGTCCTCAAGTTATGGAGGACCAAGAGTCTCTTCATTTAATAAAATAAAATAAAATAAAAAAAAGTGTAACCTTAATTAATTCCATAAGTTATAAAATAAAGAAAAGTTAATTCTTTTATTAGTTTAAAGTCTTCCATAACTTGTCCTCAAGTTATGGAACTTGAAGAGTTTTTGGATTAAAACTACTTTAAACACATAAGTTATGGAATTAATAAGTTTTGAATAGTTTCAAAACTTGCCCTCAAGTTTTGGAATTTGTAAAGTTTTCTCTAATGAATACTTTAATTCCAAGTTAGCCCTTAGAATTTTAAAAGTTAAAATTCAACCCTTATACTTTATAATATTATAAGTTAATAATATATATATGTATAAGAGTAAAGTCAGTCTTACCGCTAGTACGCCTCATTCACGAAGCCGGTCTATAAGGTGGGTATAAGGTTGTTGCCTATAAAATGGCAACTTAATGGGTGTCCACTCTCACCCACCGCTTGCTTGACTGGTGGAGGGTCGTTAGCCGAACGGGTTTGACAGGACTAGAATTCTCCCTTCATTAAAAGTATTAATGATAATACTAAGTAACTAAACTCTTAATAATACCCAATCTTAGTTACTTAGGAAAAATGTGAATAAGGTGCTAATCCATGAAATTGCACTTTACACTTTGTCTAAGTCGTTAGTGGAGCGTGTGTGGTTAACCGGCACACTAACTTGGACTTAACAAGGTAGGTAAAGGGTGACTTAATATTTATCATAGTATCGATGGAGCGTGTGTGGTTAACCGGCACATCGATTGAGGGGTAATTTATTAAGGGTACCAAGTGATTTGCATGGTTACTTCACACCTTGTTTTGTGATCCTCGGCATCCCAGTCACAAAACCTGAAGGGCACACTTGAGATTGAAACATGCCTTTGAAAAGTTCAATGAATCTCAAAGATCTAGGAGTTTCAAAACCAATTAAAACCTAATAATACATTTCGTTTATCTTGGTGGAAATTGGTGAATCGTCATTCACCTACCTTCAAATATTTTATAGCTTGGATTACGGCATACCTCTTCTAAGTTATAAAATAGTTTGTTGGGTCCTAGCCTTAATATTTTCATATTGGGTGTCATATTAAGGACTTTAAAATCAACTATCTTGAATATCTCCCAAAAGATGTCTGGTTTAGACACCTATGATCTTCCCAAATCTCTTGAAACAAGGTTTCCTAATGAAGATGATGTCCCATGGATATCATACTTCTTCACCTCTTCAAATTATTCTCCCTAACCCACAAGTTCTTGAAAAGTTTAAGGTCACTCAGGCCCTATTGGCAAGGCAAGGTCTAGGTGTGGTCACATCTTGGAGATGTAGTCACATATTGACAAGCCGGGAGAGTTGGGTGTCAAAGTCTTGAGAAAGTTGGTGGTTCAACTACTTTCTAAGTCATATAGTGAGTTCTTTTGGAACACCTATGAAAAAGACTATGACAAGACCCTTAATGATCTTATCTATTTGTTAAGATCAACTTCCTAAAACTTTGTGGACATTGACAATGATGACATTGGATATCCAGTAAAGCATTCTCTTCCCAATGGAAAGGGATCGGCCAGAGTCAACTCGGTTGACCAAATGGTAAAGAGAAAAAGCTAAGTCTGTGATAGTCCTGTGTACCATTATCAAAGGGTCCATATGTTTGTATTGCCAAAGAAAGGGCATTGGTTGCGAAGCTGCCAAATTTACCTAAGGATGTTAAAGTCAATAAGTTTGACTCTACTTCAGGTAAAATCCACTATCTAACTCTGTTAAGTTTCTATTCTGAGATTCTTGATACATGATGTGACCGGGTCGCATGGTGATGGTTTAAGAATCAAAGGAAAGTGAAGAAACTTAAAGGAAGAATATGCTGAATCTGATCGCATAGATGGATTTCTATCGCATAGTTTGAAAAATCGGATTCTTGAGCTACTTCTTAGGAGTTATGAGATATTGCTTAGGAATAGATAACAACAAGTTTTCATATGGATTGTAAGGATAGTTTTTCCGCAAAGTTTTAAAATAAAAGGAAATTTTTGATTTTATTTATTTTAAAATATCCTTACAATGGCATCTGTGGAAATTTTTGTTGCTTATAAGATTCCATTAGTAGCAAGAGTGGAAGTATGAAATTGATTCTTTCATTTGTGGTAATGTCTAAATTTACCAAATAAGGAAAGATTCTCATCACCCAAGTTTCAATTGGACCGGAACTTGGAATCATGCAAGTTGTATAGCATGATGAATGAGAACTTTCAAGTTTTGGAAAATTAAGACTAATTACTTGTTCACATGGATGTGTGAGTCAAGTAAAGGACTTAGGGATCGAGTACACATTCTTGTGCACTGATTAAGTCCACCACTAAAGATCGATAAGAAGAATCAAATAAGGCAGAAGGATAAAAGTTTCTCAAATCTGAAAAGATGGGAGAGTACTTTAGTATCAGTTTTGTGATCATCTTAATGATTAAGAAACCATATCAAAATTAGTTCTCTAAGGAAATCTTAGTGCATTCTTATGACTAAGAAGAGGAACTTGAATTGTTGAAATGGTTAAATCAAGAAGATGAGTCATACTTCGTTCCAATACAAGTCTGAGAGTCATACTCCAAGATTGTCATTTGAGTGACATGTCTTAAAGAAGGTTTAAAACACTTGTCAAATGTAAGAGTAAAAGTTTTCTACTCTTGTACATTTGAAATTGGTAAGTTGTGATGTTTTGGATAAAACAAAGACCAACTTAGGCCAATTGGGTAAAGTGTTTTTCTTGATTAGAATCCGCACTATCTCTTGGATGTTTGACAAGGGAGTCTTATATGTCAAGAGGACAGTGGGAGTCTTAAAGGTCTTGAAAGTCTCAAGAACTAATCAAGAATAAAACCTAAAGTTCTTCTCTAGCACACAATTTGAGGTTTATAATCTATTGTGTTGACATATCTGTGCCCATTCCAGTTAAAGTTGGCTTTGCATATGAGTTCTTAGAGTTCTCAGTTTGTTGCATAACAACTTGGAAGCAATGGCAGGCCCTTGAGCTGCCAGGTGGCAAGAAGTTAAGATTGAGTTCAATCCATATGGTTTTGGATTTGTCATTATCTTTGTCTTGTGATTATGGTTTGACAAATTCATATGGGTAGGAACTCATACACCATATAAATCTAAGTGTCATAAGGTTTCTCTCCGATTCATGAAAATGATGGTGAGGAAACACTTTCACTAAGTAGATTTTATCTAGATAGCAATTGTGATATTTGCATTCTCAAAGTCGTTAGTGGAGCGTGTGTGGTTAACCGGCACACTAACCTGGACTTGTGAGAAGTGGCAAAAAGGTCTAACCATTATGATTACGGCATACCTCTTCATAATTGTTTAGACTCACAAGTGTGATATCTAAGGGAAGGTGTATGATTTTGATACAACTTTATCAAAACAATCTAGCATCAGAAATCTGAACTTTGGTCAATGAAGTATTGATTTCTAGAAGTCCAGCTGATTTCTGAGTACATGTCAAAGCTAGTGGGAGCATAAGTGTTATGCTAATAATCATCATGTTAGTGGGAGCATGATAATTATGATAAGTATTGCAAGTTAGCAATGTTAATTATAGAAAACAAAAGTTTCAATTGGGAAAAAGTTGTTTTGCTATAATTAAGGGAGAGGAAATTATGCTTCATCTCAAATCTATAAGCTTAGATCGTGAGGTTTTTATCATTTAGTCAAGGATATATATGAATTTCATGTTGGAATGGCTCAACATAAGGAAATTTTGTATATGGGTCCATTATTTGCGTTCTAAAATTCGATTATGATTACGGCATCCCTTTTCATAATCTGAATTATGAGAACTTGGCAAATTGAAATGGAAATATTATAGCAAAAGACTGGTTTAGTGTTTATGTAAGACATCATGAATCGTGTCCCATATGCTTGGATATAGGATCGATTACATGTGCTATATTCATCCGTTCTAAAATTTTCCAAATGCTTGGGGCATTAAGAAGGGAAAAGGTTTAGAACTGGATATGACTAAAAGGATTAAACAATTGTCGAGGACAATCTAAGGTTTACCAAAGATTGGTTGCTCAAGGACAATTGGAAGTATAGTGATAATTCTGGAAGGACCATATTGACATAGTCTGTAAGGAGGCAACTCTTGTTCAGAAGTGATAGTCAAAATGGAATCTGGAAATGTTTCAAAGTTAGAATTTTCAATCTGTTTAAGATTAGGAAACTTAATGCAAGAAGGATGTTTCCAAGGAGCTGATCTCCTTTGGAATACTCTGTAATGATTGTTGTCAAGTCTTTCTGACTTTGTGCATAATCATTACAAGAGGATCAATGCATATAAGTTTAGAATCTAACAGACTTCAGTAAATGGCATGAATTTGGAATTCTTGCATTTGCAGTAAGGATTTGGGGGTGTGAAAAGAGAATCATTGAAGTTATGTTCAATTGATCTAGTTCACAAAGTAAAGATCATAGAAAAACATAGTATGCATACTTGGTGTGTGGCATGACTAGTGTTTTGGAAAAAAAAACATAGTGTACATGCTTGGAGCATGGGACAACTATTGTTTTAAATTCAAGAATAAAGTTGATAGCTGAAACAGTGTACAATGAATAATGTGTAATCATATGGTGATAAATAAAAGGTGTTTTATTTATGTTCAAAGGGTTGATACCATATTGGATTCAATTATTATTGTGTTTCACTTTGCATGTTTTGACTTCCCGAATAAACTGGGTTATTCTTCCGGAATGACTAAGTTATTCAAACCATCCACAGTCAGTCATATTTTGGAAGTAGATATGAATTAAGACTGTCATGATGGGTTGTAGAGGTCTAAGGTGTTGGACAAGGCTACAACAATCATGAGTGCTCATAAGTTCTGAGTATTGGATTCAACCCGCGCTCATTGGAATCACTTCATGGATTTTATCACGAGTGATCATGAGACGATAATATCTTATATTCTTCAAACCTAGAGATATGAGTTGTTACTATGAGTTGATAGTACATTGATAGCACGAAAACGCATTTGGTAACTCGGTGCTATAAAACGTGCCTTTGTGTATGATTCAACAAGTAGTAGAACAAGCCATATGAGTCGAAGTTTATCCGTTCCTTTTACCTTCGGGATAAAAGCGATATCTGTGGGCCCCTCGATGATTTGATGATGACAAATGGAAGTGCTCGGCCAGGCCAGGACTGATTTGATTTGTTCAATTAGTCAGTTGTCATAAATCGGAAATCGGGAAACAACAAATGGACAGAGAGAATGATTATAATCCATGTCTCAGTCCATATGATATCTAGAATGGAGGAATATATGATCCCTTATCTAATGGACAAGTCACTGACAAAGGTCAGAGTTCATCTACAAGGTCAGAGTTCGACAGAAGCTTTTGAGAGCTACGATTGCCAGTTGGTTCCTGAAGTCATACGCAATAATAGTTTTAGACTTATCCAAGTGGGAGACTGTTGGATTAATGTCTAAGTCCATAACTATATTTGGTAAGACTTGACCCGACCCGGCATGGTCCATTTGGGTTGCATACCATCATGCACTTGGATGAGAGAAATAAGACACTTATGGTTATTAATATATTATAAGTTCTAGTATATTAATAATAAGAATAATAAGATTATTTAATTAGTATTGATCAAGAATTAATCTAGGATTAATTAAGTGATCAAAAGAAGACTAATTAAATATATGGGTTGATTGTGTAAATCATCCATACTTGTATAGTGGGCTAATGCTCCATGGATAATCAAGTTGGGCTAAAACCCATAGGATGGTCCATGGATGCTCCATGGTGTATTTGTACCCATGGATCCAAGGAAATGGAAAGCCATGACAATTAAGAGTTTACCCTAATTGTGTAACTATATAAGCATCTTATCATTGAGGAAAAATCGGCCACTAGTAGTATTCAAGAAAGGGCTAGCCGATTTTGGTGAGTGTAGAATTCTCTCAAGACATTCTAAGTGTTTTGATGATTGTGATTCCATTTGAGGTGTCACACTTGGGGCACTAAGCACTCAAGCTTCATGAAGACTTTCTACATCAAGAGGTATGTATTCTATCTTGTTACATTATTGTTTTGTATGCTAGATTAGGATAATACCTTGGAAGTTCTTATTTGCATGTATAATAGAGAAAACATAGATCCAAGGTATTTAGGGTTGCATGTACACTTAGGAAGTGTTAGAATGCTCAAAACCCAACAATTTATGCAATGGTCGCTGGGCTATACTACGATTTGCAGGTGGATTATTCTGAGCAGTTATGGACAGAGTTCATCACCAGTATTTCGAAGACCAGTGCTAAGCAAGGAATTTCTTGTGCAAGATATTGGTGTCTGATAGTACAATATGTCTATCAGAAGGAGAAGATCGAGGTTCCGGAATACGAAGAGAAAGCTGTTTTTCATATGTACGGGAGTCCGAAGGAAGTACATGATGATCCGGCTATTTTTACCTCAGTTGCTCGCATTCCGGATGCTATGCTAAAGAAGGTGTATCCCACGAATAACGTGTTGGTGTCATACTTACAATCCATTGACACAATCGTTGTGACTGGGATGTTACAACAAGAAGCAAAGAAGAAGTCGAAGAAGTCAAAGAAGACAGAGGGTGACTCTTCGGAAAAAGGGGTGAAAGACGAACAACAGAATCAGGCACTAACCGTTACTTCTCAAACTATCGAAGAGGTGTCTCCGGTCTTAACCTCAGTGGCTGATACACCGGTTATCGAAGCCTCTCCATCTAAGGAAACGATTCCTTCGAAGACGGGGGTTTTTCAAAGAATCAAGATCAAGCGAAAATCTCAATTGGTGAAGAAAACTCAGGTTACTCATCAAGGGGTTACCGTTCGAGAAGTTCCACCTCTGGTGTCTCCATCTTCGAAAAAGCGAAGGGCTGAAGATATGGCAAAATTTTTGAAGAAAACCAAACGTGTCGAAGAAGTGGAACATGTGCCTGAGACTCCTGGAGATGAGATTCCAAAAGAAGTAGAAATCTTTCAGTCTACTGAGATTTCGAAGCCTGCTGACATAAAGATTCTTGAACCAACGTCTTTACCACATGTTACTTCAACAACTGATTCTCCTACATTCCAATCCATTATGGATCAACCCTTTACCACCATCTTCTCTACACAATCAACTGATCCACCAAATCCATCATCACCTGTTGCTGAAACAATGGCGATTGATGAAGAAACTGACAACGAAGGGTTTGGAGGAACATTCGAAGCTCTTTCATTTGATAAAGCTGAAGAAGAGTTTCCTGACCATATGTTGATGACGATGAAGCAGTTTAAAATATTGAATTCAAAATTGAATTCTATTTTACAATCTCAAGCGGATGCGGGAAGTGCTGGAGTCAATATCATGGAAGTTGATTCTCTTATGAAGGAAATGGAAAGTAGGGTGATGTCGAAGACTTCAGGGTTAATGCGTGAATCTGAAAGCCGCATTATTGAGAAGACTGATCAGAAGGTTACACAGCAGGTGAAAGATTTAAAGATGGTTACGAAGGAGCGTCATGTGCTCTTCGTACAGGAAGTGAAGAAGGTTAGAGAAGACGTGAATATGCAGATTCGAGAACTTCGTGAAGAAATGACGAAGGAAGTTCAGCATATTCAACAGGGATATGAATCAGCACATCAGAAGATCGATATCATTTGTGATGCGGTTGTTCGATGTGTGAAGATGTTCGAACCAGTGAATCCTCAAATGATCTCTCTTTCAGCTACAGAAGAACAACATTTCGGAGAGTTGGTGAAGCTGTTGAAGGAAATCAAAGAAATCTCTTCGAAATCATCTTCTCCGATTATCTCTCAAGAATTTCTGTCTCAAAATTTTTTTCATTTCGAAGCCATTCTTCAAAAACATCTTACTCCATTACTTCGAATCTCAAGCCTTTTACCGAACGTATCAGATGCCCCACCTGCTGTCACAGGGGTGCAAGGGGGAGAAAAGGTGGTTCAAGCAAAGGCTGGGAACATGAGAAGATATCTGAAGATTCGAAGGTGGTGGGAAAAGTTTATCCTTCGAAAGTTGTGGTGAAACCAACAATAGTTTCAGCTGCTCCAGTCATTTCGACTATGACTACAACTGTTCCGATTTCAAGACCTAGTACAAAAGGTATTGTAATTGGGAATGTTGTTTCTTCGAATGTTTCTTCATCAAAAAGTGCAGCTCCTTCGAATGTGAAAGACAAAGGAAAAGGAGTCATGATTGAGAAGACTAACAAAGAAATAAAAGTTGAGGTGGCAGCGGAAGTTGAAAGGATGAGGCATGTGGAAAGCATTATGCGACAAAGAGCTCTCGAAGGTTCAAATGTTGATAAGGGAGATCCTTCGAAATTGTTCAACTACGAAACTATTAAGTCAAGGGTGATGTTCAATCATATGTACTCGTTTGAGAAGATTCCAAAGAAGAGTTTTGTGGTGACGAATACTGATTTTGGTCAACTTGACTTTCCGATCAACGAGATGATGTTCGTCATGCCTCAGTTTAAAGCAGAAACAAAGTCCATGAATATCAAAGAGGGAAAGAAGATGAAGATTCGATTTCATGCAGTATTGGCAAAGGATCAAGAAGAGGTTTGGTACTTGGAGAAGATTAAGAAAGTGATATCCATCAAAAGAGATGTTATTTTCGAAGTAAAGCTTTAGAACTTGAAATATATTGTGACAAGAGCAAGTGGGAAGATACAAGAGTTCACTGTGGCGGACTTTCCATTGATGAACACTTACGATCTCATCAATATTGCTCTGATTCTTAAAGACAAGTCCTTCTCTTTTCTTCAAGAGACTGAATCAGATGTCTTCAGTCTTGGGTGTAGGCATATAAAATTTTCTTGGAGAATTATTTCGAATGCCTTGCTCAAACTGATGTCGAGCTTGCTACTGTTAAAGGCATCGACATTACAGCACCAATGGCTCCTACGAAGAAGCAAGTTGAGTTGAAGAAGTACGAAGACGGAGAAATCTGTTTAAAGCCATTGGGGATAGTCTTCGCAGGAAAGGATAAAGCTGGAAGGGCTAAGAGATTCTTGTTTCAAACTGCTGAAGTGGAAAGATATACAAATTCGCAATATACGAACTTAATCGTTCGTATGAATCATTGCAAGAAGAATTCAGAAGGAGACAAGAAGGAGATAAAGAAAGTTATTTCTTGGTACATGGAAATGCGAAGAGTGCTGATGTATGTTGTTCAACTACGTACTTCATGAAGACTTCGACCTTTATTCCAAAGGGGGAGATTGTTAGGGTATAAATGTTGTAATAAGTCGAAGTATTAGTTTTGTTACGAAGGATCTTTAATCTTCGTAAGTTGAGTCTTCGGATGTAATGTTATATTTACTAAGGCATTTTAATGAAGTATTAATGTCTAGTCCTTAGTATTTTGTTATGCTTTTGTACGCCTATAAATAGGAGTCTGTACTGAGTTAGAACTTAACTTTTCACGTACTCTTTACAGAGAATTCTTTTGTACTCTGTAAAATCGAAAGCATAATATGAGCTGATCAAAGATTATATTTACTCTCGTGTTCATCGTGAATCTTCTTTCTTAATTCTTACGTGATATGATCTTTAAACTCGATTACAAATCTCATCATTTTGTAAGTATGAAGTGTAGTCTTCTACCAAGACCCGAATGTTTTGTAAGTATGAAGTGTAGTCTTCTACCAAGACCCGAATGTTTTGTAAGTAAAATGATAGTTTTCCTTTGGTTGTTTAGTACTAATGTACTTAGTCTAACTCATCGTTTATGTGAAGGTATCACAAAATAAAGTAAACAGGAAAAATCACTTATGTACATGTTATCCCGAGGTACTGAGGATAACACGACGAATGTAAATGTTATCCCGAGGTACTAGGGCTAACATATTACATATAACCTAATGAACATCCGAAGATTGTCCACTTGTCCTCTGTAGAAGTAACAGGTCGGAGGAATGGTTAGTCCCTCTAAAGGTACTCCTAGTATAAGTATTAACCGTAGGCATCCGTAGATGTTCATCACCCACTGTTGCTAACAGATGAGTTCCGGAATGGTTAGTCCCGTACGTATATCCCGAGGTACTGTGGGATAGAGGCCCATCTAGGTATCTAGAGGTACTAGGGATAGGGTCCTGTCTAGATATCCCGAGGTACTAGGGATATGCAGGTAGATTTACACAGAAGGTACTAATAAATCATCCTCGCAATTCGAGATACAAGTATTCATGTTAATGTACACCGTTAAGTGTATCTACGTAAAGGCACTCATGAAATGCGTTCATGTAAGCGTGTTCATGTATCATGTAAGTATATGTAAACGTACTCATGTATCATGTAATCAATCGTAAAGGTACTCATGTATCAGGTAATGCACTGGTATAGACTCATGAATGAACTGACTCTTGTGTGATTCCTTGTAATAGGAATTATGTTTGAAATCTCCAAATTATCCCTATGATAATTTACTGGAAGGTAATTGGTTGTTCAAGTATGTTTATACACTCTTACTACTCAAGAGTGTGAAAACTAAACGAAAGTTGTAAATTATAACATCAATACATATATATAAGAATATAAGTGTACATGCATTAGTTCAAGAGTGTAAAATGGTTTTGTAAGACATCTTATGGATTTTGCAACAATAATTAACAATGACTTGATGTCAATTTAATATACATTTCAAAGGTAAAACATTTGATAACAATGTGTTTTTAAGATTTAAAACCATTTCTTGCGTCACATTTTGTAGTATGTGAAATCTGTTAAATGACAAACACAGTTATAAAATACATATCAATGATTTAATAACATGTTTGTTTCTACGTGTATCCCCCCCCCCCCTTTAAAGCATTTAGAATCATTTAAAACATTGATTAGGGGTATGAACTCACCTGCAGTTGGTGATTGGGATGAACTGAGCGGTATAGGATTGCTAGGTGTCAAGCGATGTCTTGTACACGCACTACGATCCTAATGAACATATAATCACACATATATGCACTCAATTAGTCTTAAGTTACTAATTGATAAAGCTAAGACATCCTAGACATAATAAACACTTTATATAAGTGTTTTAAGCCCTAAGGATTGCATCTATGCTATTGTGGGACAAGGTATTTGTGTTTAGGGTTCCAAAGGACCCTATATGTGAGTTTACTCCCCATATACCAACACCCATGGAGTTTACGGTTGTAAACTCTTGAGTTTACGGCCGTAAACTCCCAACCATGGGTGTTTTGTGTGTTTTGAAGTCCCAAATGATTCCTATAATTATTCTAACTTGGTGGTTAAATTCTTGGAAGGGTTTAAGGTCTAGAAACACTCCATTTAGGAGTTTATGGCCCTAAGGCCATTCCCCTTATAGTTTACGGCCGTAAACTCTAAGTATGGTGTGTTTTTGATGCTTTCAAGTCTCTTGCACTTGTGGTATAGGTTCTAGACTTTTATTCCAAGCATATGAAGGCATTAGGCACTCTTTGGTGCCCCTTTTAGGAGTTTACGGCCCAAGAACCATGTCTTGGCCGTAAACTCACTTTGTTAAGTGATTTTGATGTGGTTCAAGCCCTTGATTAAATGGGAACAAGTCTAGGTAATTGTCTAAGGCTTTAGGAGCCTTAAAAGCACCATTTGAGCTTGAATTTTGGAGTTTACGGCCTATGATATTCTTGGGCCGTAAACTCCCAAACTTGGGTGGATTTTGGTTGTTTTCTTGTCCTTAATACACCTACAATTTAGTCTAAGGCAGTTGTATAACACAAGGGTCGGTTTTGGCTTCGTTTCGGGAGTTTACCACCCAAGAACACCTTGAGGAGTAAACTCCTAGATATAAGGATTTAGCCATCTAAATCATGTTATAAGCACATAATAAGCATTCTAACACTACTAGAAAGAGTTACTCACGTTTTGGTATAAAAACCCAAAGATCCGTGAGAGAGAATATGGCTTTTCTCTAGTTGGAAATGTGAATAATGAATGAATTTGGTTCAGAAGTCTATTTATAGTCCTGAAATATTTTTAGCAGAAAATATTTTTATCCCTGAAATGATCTCTAATATAATAGAGTGTTGGAATAACAGTGTTGCACAAAACCCTAGTGCACCCACTCTCCTGATATTTCCTGAAGTGTAAACCCTGAATTACTCAAACTTATGGGAAAAAGTCTGAAAATTAACAGTGACCACTATAACTTCTATTGAAGTGATATAGGTTGTACAGAATGGAAATTTCGGGTTGTCACAACAAGGCACACACACACGAATAAGGGCTCTCAAGGACTCTTTAGAACTTTAAAGAGGTCCAAGGGAGGCTAAGGTCCCTTTAAATAGGGGTAAAAACCATGGGATTTAGGGTTTCATCTGCTAGCTCCTACTCGCCGAGTCCCAATATGGACTCGTCAAGTAGGTCACTTAACACAGAATCCCACCCCGCTGCTACTCGGCGTGTAGGGCAACCAACTCATAGAGTAGAGCTTAACCCAATACATCTTATTTAAAACAATAACTGAGAATCGGGGCGTTACAAATGGACTGTAAGTCTTATATCCATGACTAAAAATGTATGTATGTATTTTGTATCTTTTCCTTGTAAACATGATAATGTATGTTTCTAAAAAATCCAATATTTTCTTATATGTGAGTTGTAGTCTTAACCCTATGACCAGAATTGTAAACAATAGTGTACTGAAAAGTAGTATGTGGTTTTATCTTTTAATAAAACTAATGAAGCGTAAACTTCCCATAAACCAAGATAGTATTGTTAATCCCTAAATGAGTTATTATAACCATGCTTAATATGACTGTTATACCTGACGTTCTTCAGGCGTCAGAATTGGTAGATATGTGCCACCCTAGATACGCCGGTCTAATTGTAGCGAACAGCTCAGGTGTGGGGTTGTGATCCCATATCGATCTATACACAACTAGCTCGCTCCCCCTCCAGGAGACTCTGGTTATAATGTAGGACATAAAGTTTACACTAGGTAGGTACGAGGAAGTGAATGTCTCACTAGAACATTAACAATTTTGCATGAACTACGACTCCTTTTTTCTTGTATAATGAGAGAATTATACCATTAAAATGTTATAAAATTATGGTTTTGTGACTTCCAAACTATACCAGTTATAGTTTTCCTTATATGTTTTTGTGTAAACTATTTATATAAGCTTTATATAAATATCAAGTTGTAATCTTGTCTAATGTTGATGTATGTTACCAAAATATAAATCCTTGGGTTTTAACCCACCAAATACAGTAGTGGCTAAAATATAACCATTTATACTAGAAGAATTATTTTAAGTAAAAAATCACCAAAATCGTGT